>NW_022111372.1:96456198-96470233 GCF_000313985.2 Echinops telfairi
CAGGGCTTGGTGGGCCAGGATGTGCTCCCCTCTCTCTTCCTCCCCCTTCATTTGCTCCCGTGTGCTCTGATCAGACATGTCCCTCTCCCTGAGCTGTAGCCTCAGTGCTGTCCTGTGAAGTAAATTCTTCTGCAGGGAGGGACAGCTGTCCACATAGTTGGGATAGGGGCCGGCCCCCAGAGGGATCTTTTTGCCTGCTTGTTTGTTCTTAACCATGGATTTGGAGGTGAAGACCTAGAGGCATGGCTGTTGTGTTTGCAGATGACTGGAAGATGGAAGTAGAAAACCAAAAAGAAGGTAAAAAGAGACAACAGAGTGAGTGGCTAAGACTGTGAAGACTTGATTCACATTCCACTCAAGCCCTTGCTATGGAGTCTATTTCTGACTCAGAGACCCTACAGGACGGGGTAGAACTCCCCCTGTGGGTTTGTGAGACTGTAATTTTCACAGGAGTCGAGAGCCTCATCTTTCTCCCGCAGAGAGGCTGCTGATTTTTGACTTGCTGTCCTTGTGGTTAGCTGTCCAGCGTGTAACGAACCACCACGACACCAGGGCGCCTTCATGCACATTAGCTGGGCTTCATCCCAACACGGCCACTTACCACTGGGTCACCTCGGGCAAAAGAACTTCTCTCCACCTCAGTTTCCTCATCTCTAAAATAGGGATAAAACTGTTCCCTTGCAGGGCTGTTCTGGAACCTGAAGACATTAATGAAGTATGTGGAACGTGGGCCAGCTGAAGAATTAAATCTACGTTAAGTCCAGATGGAAATTAATGCGAACCAATGGACACGCCAACATTCAGTTCCAACAATGCAATCAGACAAGGCCAGCATCGGGGAGAGCGGGCTGAGCCTGCAGCCCTCCAGTCATCTGTCCGTGAGGACCGGCCTAAGTGCCGGCTAAGGTGACCTCCAGGACTGGTCGCTGAGCTCTGGCATCTGCAACAGAGGAGGGGAACCACGGTTTTCTGGGTTGCCAAGTCAGTGGTAGGTCTCATACTGTCTTAGTGCGAGTATGAAATGACGCATACACCCAGCCTATGACCAGGAGTTCTGGTGCATGATGGGTGACACGGGCCACTCACCACAAGGTCAGCCGTTTGAAACCACCAGCCGTTCTGCGGGAGAAAAGTGAGCTATTCTTGTAAACAGCTACAGGCTCGGAAACCCAGAGGGGCAGTGCCATGATTGGCCCCTTGGCAATGAGGGGTCTTCCCGGTAATTCCACCCTTAGGTATTTCACTGCCAGTTAATTGAAAGACTTGTACAAGAATGTTCACAGTAGCCTTATGCATAATGGCCCCAAACTGGAAATGGCCCATGTGTCTATAAAAAGGAACAAGCTACTGATAGGGCTAATAATAAGGATGATGCTTCAAAACACAATGGCAAAGAAAGGCAGACAGGAACCAGAGTGCACGCTCTGTGGTTCCATCCTTAGGATGTTCGAGAGCAGGCAAAACTAAGCCATGGTGGAAAGAAAACAGAATGGTCGTAGAGTTGACTACCCTGTTTCCCCAAAAGTAAGACATCCCCCGAAAATAAGACCTACTTACAGTTTTGCCTCTCGCTGAAATATAAGGCATCTCTGAAAATAAGACCTCCCCCAAAATAAGGCCCGCCAACGCTACCGTAACTCTGGACCACAGCGGCGGGTGCCGCTGCGCAGCTCACTGCTGGCTGCAGCACAGCCAGAGCAGACAGAAAGTGCAAGGTCTCTTTTAATCAAGCAATAAATGTGTACTGATTCTTCTTCATGGAAAAATAAAGCATCCCCTGAAAGTAGGACCTAGCGCATCTTTGGGAGCAAAAATTAATATAAGACAGTGTCTTATTTTGGGGGAAACAGGGTAGGAACTTTCTGGAATGAAGAAGATACCTTACACTTTGATTGGGGTTTGTGTTATCAAAACCCAACAAATGGTAGACTTAAAATCTGTGCCTTCCACTTATATATACAAGTTGACTCAAATCTATGTATATTGAACTCTAGACATTCTACTCCCATAAAGGGTGACCACCTCGGAAAGCCACGGGCAGTCCACCGGTGCTAGAGGCTCTCTAGGGTCAGCAGCGACTACGTGGCAGTGAGCTTCGGCTTCTGAGAGCTAACGATCGTATGCTGATGTCTGCAACTTACCTTGAAACACAACTTTTTTTTCTTGTGATTTTGGAAGACGAATGAGGGATGAATGAGGGCCACGTAGATCATCAGTAAGCTAACGTGTGGCTGTGCTGGCTTCACGGGGTTGGCACTGACTCGCAGTGACCCTGCATGAGACCCAAGGAAGCTTGCCCGGTCCTGCACCCTCCTCCAAGGCCTTGGTCCGTGGGGTGCCGCTGTGGCTGCTGTGCATCAGTTCACCTACTGAGGGTGTCCCTGAGGGTGCCCCTCACCTTCACAAGCCCTCCACTTCCCCAAAGCACATAAGCAAGATGCTCGGGCCGTCGTCTGTGCCCCCAGAGTCTTCTGCAATAAATAGACATCTTTTTCAGAAATAGTTTGCCAGGACTTTCTTCCTAGTCTGCCTTAGTCCAGAAGCTTTGCTGAACCCTGTCCACCCGAGGTGCCCCTACTAGGATGTGTCATGCCAGTGGCATGGCTTCCAGCTCCACAGCAGTTTGGTCCCAGCAATGGGCAGACACTTGGCCGGGAGAAAATACAGAATGCAATTCAGTTGCCACGTCTGAGTGATGGCTGTGTTGGATAGCGGCTCACTGCCAAAATGTATTCAACTTTTTCTATCTGTGCAACTTTAATAATACAATGCTGGGGGGAGAACACAATTGACGGTTGAAGTGTGGGGACACGGGGGCTAGCTGGAGCAAAACATGGCACCTTCGGTAGGAAAACTATTGGTCTGCACGAATCAGAAGCCCGATCCTGGGCCTGCCTTCCCACCCAGCTGCTCCACTGTGAGCAAGGTGCCCGAGGGAGCAGACGACAGAGGGGGGCGCAGGGGCCACGATAGGGCCATCCACTGCAGCACTGGCTATACCTGAGAAACCAAAATGTCCTCCAGCCTGGCTTTGCTTATAGAGACAGAGGCTTCTTTGTGCTCTGCCCATGGAAATGGAAAGTCACAAATATTTACTGACGTGAACCGAGACCCTTGTAGATACAGTTGAGAGGAAAAAGCAGATCTCTGGGGTCACCTTCCCTTGACTAGACCCAACCCCGCCACACAGACTGCTCAGTGCGCCACCCCATCCCATCCCTGGGGCTCTGCAGGGACCCCTAATGGCCCTTTATCCGGCTGCCTGTTTTCCTATTTCCACAAACTCCTCCTGCTCTGCTATTGCCTCCTGCAAGCCCTGTCCTATATCCCCTGGCATCATCTTGTGGCGCCCACCCTTACCCCTCACACACGCACACACACACACCCGGGTTGTCAGTCAGGGCTCTGCATGTGCGTACACATTGGCTGACGTCTGGGACAGCGCAGGGTGAGGCGAGTGTGTTTGGGGCAGCTAGGTGTCCACAGAGGCAGCGTTCTACATCCTGCTTTAGTGAGCAGCGCTGGAGTCGCAAAGCTTGGGAATGGTCGTCTAAGTGGCAATTGTTGGTCTCTCCCGTTGGAAGCCTAGAAGACCGAGGGAAATCGGCGGTGTGTGGAAGCCATTAGCCAAGATTGTGGGGTCATATGCCTCTTCAGCCCTGCGACCAGAAGATCTAGACGGTGCCCACTTACCACGACGGACAGATGTCATTGGAGTCACGTAGAGTGAGGGAAACATGGAACAAAATGCGTCTGGGAGGAGGCCGGGGGAGGGGAGTGTCCAGGGCAGTCTGATACTGTCCGGCTTCTCCAGAGCGCTCTGCATGGCCGCCTGCACTGAAGCAGGAAGTGGCCGAGTGGAATCTGGGCTTGCCTTGCTCCCACGTGGCTGCCCCAGGCTCCCAGAGGAGGGAGGCGCCAGTGTTTATGGGAAACCATAACACCATAACATCCAGAGGACTTCGTGTCTCTGTTCCATTCCTCCCTCTTCCAGAGTAGGCCTGTCTTGTCACAACCAAATGACCCTCCAAGGTGCAAAGTTCAGCAAAAATTACCTTTCTCTCCCAAGAAGCTGCCTACCACCAACTTGAATAGAACCTTGCTGTGCATACAGGGGTGAGGGCCACGTCACAGAAACTCACTCAGCCACAACCAAGCATCTGCAGGGCATCATCAGTGGGCACAGGAGCTCAGGACCATCGTCTGGGGGAGGGGGGGGTGTCGGGCAGCAAAGTCCCTCGGCATCAACTCCGTGCCACCAAGTCAATTCTAACTCATATCGACCCCATCGGACAAGGTAGAACTGCCCCTGCGAGTGTCCTAGACTGTAAGGCTTCGGGAAAAGAAAGCCCGTCTTCCCCCACAGTTAGCATGCGGCAGGCAGGCCGCCGAGACAGTGTTCTGCATCCGGCTTTGATAAGTAGCAACTGGACTTTTTTGTTTTGTTTTGCAACTGGAGTTTTAAAAGCTTGTGTCTTGTTTGTACACACACACATACAGGCCTTGACATCAGCCTCAGGGCAGGGAATCAGAGCTCAAATGAAGTGTCATTTGGAGGTGGGACGGTCGATTTCCACCACCCCACCTTGGGTTTATTTCCTATAATGAACACACATCTTCTGATTCATTGAGGGAAAATGAAAGTCACTACAGAAGGAGTCATTCTACCCAAAGGACACCCAGTGGGGAGAGCTGCCCGAGGGAAGGGCTAGAGAGCAAGTTTATGGGATGCTGGGACCAGTTCAGCGAGGGGGGGCTGGTGTGAGGTGACGAGACGCAGGCCTCGCTGCAGCCATCTGAGGCTTGTCTGCGACAGACAAGCCTCTTGTCTGTCCTGCGCTCCAGAGGATGAGCTCGTTCCGGCAGTGGGACATCATCAGAAAGCCAGCGTGGCCTCGCCGAGGACAGGCAGGGCTGTCCTACCACAGACCAGGCTGCTTGGAAAGCAGTGAGCTCCCCACCACCGAAAAGACACAAGCAGGAGATGGGCCAGGCCGCCCACTGTCAGGAGACTTAGAGAGGAGGTTTCTAGGCTGGCCAGGAAGGAGCCCTGGTGGCCGAATGGTTACACATATTGGGCTGCTAACTGCAAGGTGAGCCTTTAAAAATCACCTCCCTGGGAAAAACCATTTCCGGGGGGGTGGGGGTGGGGCTTTCTATTCCTGTAATGTCCCCTTAAAGAGTGACAGTCTCAGAAACCCACAGGGGCACTTCTACCCTGTCCAACAGGGTCACCGTGAGTCGGCCTTGACTCGATGGCAGTGAGCTGTTTGTCCGTGTGTCCGTTGGTTTGCTTGCAATCAGAGGCAGGTGCCATTTTGGAGCTGGGGCAGGTTTTCTGGGGGAGGCGGCCCATGGCCTTCCTCTGACCCTCCGAGCTCCTCGCCCAGACAGAGATCTTCTGGAGGAAAGTGGGGCCTCCACAGCCCCTCTGGCCCTTGGACACCGCCCTGCCCTTCTCGGGGTGGGGAGTGGGGGTCCCCAGGTAGGCCTCAGCTGAAGCCAGCACGCTGTTTGCATCCAGAGCTGGCCACCCGGCCACAGGCCTCTGGGGGAAGAGCTCCTTTGGGGGGACGTGGTTGCCTTCCAGTTTTCAGTCCTGGGGACTTGGGCCTGATTCCCAAAGGAGACTGGGCAGAAGGGACAGGACCTCAGAGGCAGGCCAGGGACTCAGCCAGTCCTGAGTCCCTCCTGAGCCCCCCGCTGCGGCTGCTGACAGGGCATGCAGGAGAAGGTCAGAGAGGAGGTGAGCCAGGCACTTCCAAAGGCAACTGTGAGAATACTGTTTCCATGGTGATGGAGCATTTCGCTCATCTGAGTCCCTGAACCCCTTCTCTCCGGGGCCCTCAGGGAGGGGTCTGAAGTCCCAACATCCCTCTCCCAACTGTGCTCCCCCTGCCCAAGGGGTGGGGGTTCTGGCCCCGCCTCCCATGGGGCAGGGAGTGACAAATGGAACAGCAGAGGGGAGGCCAGGAGATGCCCGGGAACAAATTGGCACTCCCCTGCCGAAGGGCCATCAGGCTGAGCGCTCAGGTGGCACTGGGGTACCATTGAGCTCCCCCTCTCCAAGCCTTTGAGGGTGCCTCTGTGAATTTGAACTGAGACACCCTCAGGATGGCGATGAGTTCTTGACTTCATTGTTTTGTAACAGACGACCATTTGCCGTCCACAGCTTAGCCAGACCACAGCGCCCTGCAAGTGGGCGCCTCAGATCTGCCAGGCCCAAGCCACCCTCTCTCCGGGCACTGCTCACGCCCTCCGCTCCAGCGCGCATAGCAGTCGTCATCTGGCTGCCCTCGTGTGGCCTTTGCAGGTACTGCAACAACACCCCTGTTCCTCCAGCCAGTGGCTCCCACCCTGTCCTCCACCATCCTGCCCTGCAAAGGTCGGGTGTGGAGTCATCTCCTGATCTCAGTCAGAAAGTCTCTGCCTCTAAACTTTGAGTCCTTCTTGCAGCCTAGTTGAAAAGATGACGTAAGGAGCTGGGGCTGCTGGGGTGTCCAGGTGCGTGCATACACCCAAACACACCCCAGCGCACACACAGGCAAGCACAACAGCCCGTGCACAGACCTCTCCTGCACACACACAAGCACTGTGTGGTCATGCGCCCCTCTCCTACAAGGGCTCGGCCACATCAGCACCTACTCATCCCCAGTCTGTCCATCCGCCCATGCATCCTTCCGCCCCTGTCTTCGC
This sequence comes from Echinops telfairi, assembly GCF_000313985.2. Taxonomy (NCBI): domain Eukaryota; kingdom Metazoa; phylum Chordata; class Mammalia; order Afrosoricida; family Tenrecidae; genus Echinops; species Echinops telfairi. The sequence continues at coordinate 96,462,895 of NW_022111372.1, forward strand.
TGAGGCCCCCCAATCTGAGGAAACCAGCCCTGACCATAAATGTAGGATGGAAACACTTTCTTGGTCCTAACCCCCTACGTCAACCAGCCTGCCCAACACTGTCCCCCAGCACTCCACCAGGGCTTTGCTCTGGCCACCCTCTCTCCTCAAAACCTTTGGCCTCTCTGGCCCTTCCACTGGCTGCCTCTTCCCTGCTTTTCGGCCCAGCCTAATTGCCCCGCCCTAAAGAAGCCTGCCTAGACTGCAGAGTTGAGAGCCTTTCCTCTCGCTCCATTTCCTTTCCTCAAAAGTGTCCCCCAACACGTGTGTGCTCATCCCAGCCTGCGTCACTCACTGCCCCGTGAGCTCCCTAAGTGAGGGCCACGTCTTGCACATCTACCTGTGAAGCCACTGCAGGCAGAGCAGGGGCCACCCGTGTGGGGCTCACAGCCGGGAGGCGCTGGAGGAAGGCACTGAGACAGCAAGCACCTGGTTCTGCGCTGTGAGCTGTCGCAGAGGGGTGTCGGCTGGAGCAGTCAGAGACACCATTCCCAGAGGAGGTGGTGACAGTTACGCTGAGATCCAAGGAATGAAAAAGAGCCGGTCGGCAAGAGTCTGGATGTCCAGCGCTGCCGACAAAGGGAACAGTGCAAAGGCCCTGTGGTAGTGTTGAGGCTGGAAGGTGGCGGAGGAGAAGCTACATGGGGCAGATCAGAGTCAAGAAGAAAGGATTGCGGGCTAGGAAGGAAGGAGGCAGCCTTGGCAAAAGAAATGGAGTCCTGGCAGCAAAGGAGGGAGGCCCCACTGAGTCACCCACCTTCTCTTCCACTCTGTGAATGGTGCCCTCTGAGTGCCGGGCTCGGTCAAGAATGCTTCTCACTGACCGCTCACAACAGGCATCGTCCCATAATATAAGGGATGCAGCTGAGGCTCAGAGGGCTGGTGACGTTGGCGGCGCTCAGACTAGAGGCCACCTTTAATGAAGCGGGCTGGGGAAGCTGGCTACCTGCGTGCCTCCTCCCCTCCCCCAGGGATCTAGTCTGAGGAGGCTCTTTCTGTTCTCCCCAGGGAGACCTGCACCCCCTCCTCATCCTGGGTCACGGCCCCCTGCAGGCAGCCTGGCTGCTTGTAGGGGGTTCTGCTGCTCCCTTCACTGTCCCCCAAAAGCCCGCCAACGGGAAGACACCCCTCCCACAGCCAGCAGAGAGTGCCAGCCTCCGGCAGAAGGGAGACAGAAGACAATTTCCAACTTGACCAGAGCCTATTTCTGAGCACCCTGGGCAGGCCCTGCCCTTGGGGAGTCCCAGGTTCCTGGAGGAGGGGCTTACTAGGCAAGAGAGGGTAGTGAAGACATCCCCACCCCACCCCCACTGACCAGACACTTCAGACCTGAGGGACCTGGCTTCCGGCAGATGCCTGAGCTGTCAGAGGGCCTGGGCTGTGGTCTGTCTCCTGTATGGCCACCAGCTGGGGTGCCCCTTAGAGCAAAGGAGCTGCTGCTGCCCCTGGGCCCAGAGTTACCCCACCCACCACAGTGGGGGCACCTATTCAGCTAGCAGCTCCAGGGCCCCAGCCTCACAGCTCCTCCCTGAATAGAAACAGAGTGGGACCCAACCAGGGCCAGCTACTTGAATGGCAGAGCCCCTGGTCCATCAAACCAGACTCACTGCCAGGGAGCCGATGCTGACGACACTGGGCCACCCTCCAGGCACAGCGGACCTGGCCCTGTGGGTTTCTGAGGCTGTCACTCTTCGCCGGGGCAGAACGCCTCATCTGTATCCCACAGAGCGGCTGGTGGTTTCAAACTGGTGACCTTGTGCTTCGCACTCCACTACATTTGCGTAATTCAACACCCCACTGGGGCTCCAGGGGAAAGTCCCTCCTATTAAAAGCAGAGAATGACTTTGAAATTGAATTTTTTTTTCTTTTGTGGTCTTTCTCCTTCTTCTCCGCTGCCCCTGCCCCCATTTAGTGCCATGCCAAGGAAAGAAAAATTCAAAATGTAAAGTATCAGCATGAAGTTTTCCCATTCATCCTCACACTGTGTGAGGGCAGTTTTAAATGTGTACATGCAAATAGACGGGCATTTCCCTCACGCCCAGCCATCACAACAATACCATTCCTGTTTTGCAGCTCGCTTTCGGACCCGTGCTAACCCACTGTTCTTACTTCACGTTCGGTACCCGCACCGGCGACCCACGCACTCCACTTGCTTCCTGCCGCGGCCGAGCGCCCGGGGCCCCCAATCTGTGAGTCTGCGCCCTTGTCCTTCCCTTGGGGTCTCCTTGCCTTCCTTCGGCGCCTGAAGCGAGGTTCTGTGGCCAGTGGTCAGCGTGACACCCCTACCTGGCATCCGCGGAACCCACACACATCTAGGCTCCTGGGCTTCGCGATCTCCACACACGTGACACCCAAGCTCCCTCCCTGGCCGCCACACTCTGCCAATAAACACCAGGCCAAAGAGGAAATGATTTAAAGTCCCCAAGTTGTGGCGACGACAGAGCACGAAGCCAAGGACAGGGCCCTTCTGAGTCCAGGTACTCGCTGAGCAACAGGGAATCACGGATCCACGAAGCGGACCTGCAGGCCCGCCCTGCCCCAGTTCAAACTCCCAGGGAGGACTTTTATTGGCCCACCTTGGCCGTAAGGTGACCAGATCTTAAAATTAGTAAAGCGGGACACCATTGATAAAACTCTTATCCTGGAGAAATAGCCACATGGCAGCCGAAAACCGTATACCCTAGCTTGTATTCTTTCCAAAAATCGGGACTTTTTTAAAACGCCACAGACCTGGGAAAAATTGTTAAAAATCGGGGCTGTCCCGCCAAAAGCGGGATGTCTGGTCACCTTAACCTTGGGTAATGTGCCTTTCCCTGCCTCTGGAGTCCAGAGCACACTGACTGGTCTGGCCATGAACAGGGAAGGAATTTTGACAGCCCAGCTAGTGCCCCAGAAAGGCCAGGACAGAAGAGAACTTAAAGGGCCACAGTCCTGTACCCACAGGTGGGGTTGGGTGCAGGAAAGGCAGTGAGTTGGGACAACAGAGGGATTCCTTGGGTGGGGGCTATTGAAAATTTGTGGACTCAAGGCCATGGGGACAACAGGGAATCTTTTGTTCCATTGTGTGGGTTACCAAGAGTCAAGGGCCAACTCATTAGTAGTCACAATGGCCCAAGTGCTCTGGTCTAGCAGTTCTCCCCTGAGGGCCCATGGACAGCGAGGGCAGGAGGGCTGGTCAGATCACGGAAGCCCTAAGTGCCTTCCCCTGAGTCTAATCCCACTTGTATATAGCACCCTAGCCTAGAACCTTCTGTGACTTCTCGTTGTCCTTAAAATGACATTTATCTCCCTGTTCCTGAGCTCTAAGACCCAGCCAGAAAACCAATAGAAATGTTTCAACAAGCTGATGAAGCACTGGAAACATTCGCTGGTCTATGCCACGCAATTTAAAATTTTGCTGAAGATTATCCAACACTGGTTGCAGCAGTACATTGACAGGGAACTGCCCATCCGGACACGATTCAGAAAGGGTGGTGGAACAAGGGAGAGCATTGCTGACGTCAGATGGATCTTGGCTCAAAACAGAGACTGCTAGAAAGATGTTTACCTGTATTTTATTGACTAAGGCATTCGACTGTGTGGATGACCTTGAGAACGATGGGGATTCAGGAGCACTTCATGGTGCTCTTACAGAACTTGACCATAGGTCAAGAGGCAGTTGTGCAAGCAGAACAAGGGAATGCTGCGTGGTTTCAATTCAGTGTGCGTCAGAGTTGTACTCTCGCACCATACTGATTCTGCATGCTGAGCCAGTCATCAGAATAGCTGGATTCTTTGAAGACGAGTGAGACATCAGGCTTGGAGGAAGGCTTATTAACAACCTGAAATGTGCAGAGGACACAACCTTGGCTTGCTGAAAGTGAAGAGGACTTGAAGCATCGCTGAGGAAGATCAAGGATTGCAGCCTTCAGTATGGATTGCAACTCAATATTGAGAAAACCAGAAGCCTCACAACTGGACTGATAGGCAACATCATAATAAATGGGAGAAAAGGCTGAAGCTGTCAAGGATTTTGTCTTGCTAGGATCCACAAGCAATGCGCATGGAAGTTGCAGTCAAGAGATCAAACGACGAGACGCCTTGCCTTGGGTAAATAGTCTGCTGCACAGGACCTCTTGTAAGGACGAGAAGCCAAGGTGTTCCTTGGAGGACTAAGGGGTGCCTGATCCAAGCCAGGGTGTTTTCGATGACCTCCTATGCATGTGCAAGTTGGATCTTGAATAAGGAAGGCCGAAGAAAAGTTGATGGATTTGAATTGTGGTGCTGCTGAAGATTATTGAAAATACCACAGACTGTCAAAAAACAAACAGATCTTGGAAGAAATGCAGCTAGAGTGCTCCTTAGAGGCAAGGATGGGAGGCTTTCACCTCACGTCCTTCAGACGTGTGGCCTGAAGAAACCAGTCCCTGGAGAAGGACGCCATGCAGAAGGGCGGTGAAAAAGAGGAGGCCCTCGACAAGACATCCACGCTGTGGCTGCAACAACGGACTGAGACAGACTCACTACCACACCCTCTGGTCCAGTCCCAGCCCTGGACTCCCTGGATCCTGGACTTGGGATCGCCCTAATCCCTAAAGCCATCTTTCCACCATGGCTGTGCTTTGGGCTAATGTGGTGTTCTTTGGAACCTTATATATGTTCCTCCTCTGAAAGCCTTCCCTCAGCTCCCAGGCTGGACCAGGTGCCCCTCTAGAATCCCCATCACTGCCTGGCTCCCTGTGGCAGTTACATAATCTACTGTCCATTTGAGGAAGGGATCGAGTCTAGCCTATCAGTCAGGTCGCAGGCTGATGACCTCATTTGCAGGCTCGAAGTAGAAAAGTAGCTCACTGAAGGCCAGACACACTCTCTTTGCGTCCTCTTCCTGTGGATAAGCCACATGGAGCTTACAAGATGGAGCCAGAGCCCCGGAGCTGGAGGAACCACTTGGAGACCCACACCAGTGCTGAGATGCTTCCACAGCCACTGGATCCACAAGACTTTCCACCCACTGGCCTGTGATCTTCCTGCATTCCGCATCATTGCATGTGTTGTATGAGTCTGAAGAAGAATTTATAGACTGGTAGCAGACATATGGGCCAATATCAGACTTATAGACTTGATCTGGACTGGGCTGGGATATTTGCTCAATATACAATTACTCTTAGAGATAAAGTTCTCTATTACACACATGAGTGTCTCTGGATTTGTTTCTCTAGTCAACCTGGACTAACACACTCCCCCCAACAGCACCGATGGCTGTTGAATGGGGCTTGGAGGCAGCAGGCAGGAGCAAGGCTTCTCTGCTCCAGGCCCAGGGGGCTCTTTACTTTCCTGACCCCATTGTCTCCTCTGGTCCTGCCCAGGAAGGAGGTGAGCTAATACTCATCACAGATGAGGAGACAGGGAGGAAGGACTCCTCTTCCCTTGCCTCCCCACCCCCACACACACACCCAGAGGCCCAAGCCCTGGCCAGGCTGCCCAGCCCAAGGCCTCTCAGCCAGGCCAGTTTCTGAGAGGCTACACTCCCAGCTGGGGCCTGTCCTATCACTGGTCCCTCCCTCTTCTTCCTCTCCCCTGCCCCCCAACCTCCTCCCACCCCCGACTTCCTTCCTCCTTGCTCTTAGATTCTTTTTGCAGGAAAGGCCCCAAGTTCCAGGGCAAAGACCCCTGTGGTCCCACTGTCCAGGCCAGCAGACATGCTTCCTCCATCAACCATCCCCCTCAACCATGGCCGGGGGCTGGAAATCTGATCCAGGCCCAGGAAACAGAACGTGGGGCCCTGCATACAGCCAGCCCCCAGCCGAAAGTCATCTTGTTGGCCCTCCCTCTGTCCCCAGCCGTAGCACAGGCAGGGGGTGCCTGGAGTGCATCCCAGATGTCTGGATCGGGCTCCTGGAGACCAGGCCTGGGAGCTGCCTGTAGCCTGCGTTGGTGACAGCCTCGTCCAGTCAGGGCCAGTCCAGGGTCTTTTCTTCTGTCAACCGGGTATGGTAGCCTCTAAGGCTCATGAGCTGACTCCATCCATTTGCAGATTGCCTGGCACCAAGTGAGTGCTCAATTAATAAAAGCTATGATTGACTTGATGGCAGTGGGGGGTTGGGGTTTGTCATTGGCTTTGTTAAGGAGCCCTTGATGTGCTATTGGGTAATTGTTGGACTACTAACCACAAGGTCTAACCCCATAAGGTTGGCACTTTAAGCCCACCAGCTGTTCATCAAGAGAAAGATGAGGCTGTCTGCTCCCCTAAAATGTACTGTCTCCTACGCCCGACATAAGGATTCCCGATGGTATAGTGGTTCCTCATTGGGCTGTTAACCACAAGGTTTGTAGTTCAAAACCACCAGCTGCTCAATGGGAGAAAGAAGAGACTTTCGGCTCCGATAAAGAACAACAGCCTTAGAACCCCACAGGGGCAGTTCTACTCTGTCCCATGGGGTCACGATGAGTTGGAATTGACCCAACAGCAGTTAGAAACCTTACAAAGGAGTTGCCTTCAACTCAATGGCAGTGCTTTGGGGTTTTCAGGTTTGGCTGTCCCCTTGTTACGGCTCTCCCCAACATCATCATCGTCAGATGAATCCTCGAAGCTACCTGGAAGTTGTATACAGAAGGAAACTAGGACTTAGGGCCACGTGCCCAGGCTCCTTCAGCAAGGATCAGAATTAGTGAGTGCTCATCATGGCACTGCTCTGCTCCCCAGCCATCCTCTTGGTGACCTTTAAATACTTCTTTCCCTGTGGCATGCCTCAGTTTCCCCAGCCGTGCAATGAGGGGGCATCTCTAGGGGCCTTTAGAAGCGCAGCTAAAGGCTCACTGAGCTACAGCCCGGAGGCTTGCTGCTTGCTGCCCTGTGCCAAGCCCGAGCTGGGGGCCAGACCACAGATCTGCCCTAGAAGGGCCATCAGTGAGCGGTCACTGAAGGGTCCTGAGTAGGCATTTAGAAGTACTGAGTAGGCACCGGACAATAACTGGAGCGACCCAAGTGGTAACTGGGAAGTACTGCTGAAGGTACAGGAGGTACACACCAAGGTCACCCAAACCCAGCCCAGGACGCAAGCATCTAACCTGGATCCCTCTTGCTGTAACTCCACCTACCTCCGTCCTACACTGAGGAGAGGACCTCCCACCCACACCCACACCCAGTGTGGGCGGGGCATATGATGCCCCCATCCTTCGGAGGAGACAGGCTCTAGGAAGAGGATTGAGCCAGCAGGTGGGCAGAAGCAGTAAAGAAGACATTGAGGGGTACTGAATGTCTGGCCCTAAGGACTTAGGGCCCCAGGCAGGAGCTGGCGCAGGCCTTCCACTCCCCGCCTAC
>NW_022111372.1:96470813-96492336 GCF_000313985.2 Echinops telfairi
GGGTGGTTGGGGGTTTAATCCTCCGGGCAGGGTTCCCCGAGAACGTAGCCCCACCTTAGCTGCGGGCTCAGACTCCAGAAGACTAGAACTACGGATCCCCAGACCTGGCCGCGCCCCGCGCTTGGGCCTCCGGCTGGCCACTCGCGCGCCCCCTCCTGGCCACCAAGCACCCTGCAGCCTGGAGGAGCTCGGACTGGGAAGGAGTAGGGGACGGGGAAGGCTGGGGGTACAGGGGCTCCCAGGAAGTTCCCAGGGGTCTCCGGGAGGGAGGACGTGGTAGGAATACGCACACTGGGTCTGCAGAGAAAACGGTCGGGGTCCTGGAGATGATCGTGAGAACACGGAACAGGTACGGGGCAGTGGGCGGCCCCTGGTGGACATTTAGAGGTAAAAGATCTCAACTGCAAAGCAGGCACCGGTTGGTTAGTGAGGGTTCACTGAAGGGCCCTGAATGGACATTTGAAAGTACTGAGTAGGCACTGGGAAGATACTGGATAACAACCAGTGGTGACTGGGAGGAACTGGTGAAGTACTTGCAGGCCCTGGGAGGGAGCTGGGAGGAGTTCCTGAGCCCACAGTGGGAAGCACTGGTTGGGTTCCAGAGAGAGAGCGTGATGTGAGAGTCGTTGGGAAGCATCTTGGCAGGTCCCAGGGGCACTGGAGTGATCCCTGGGAGGTGGGGACACTGGGGGACGTCCTGGGCGTCCTGGGCTGGCACTCACGTCCTACAGGGCCACGGTGCCCCTCACCACAGACCCTAAGGCCCGGATCATGGTGCCATTTACAGTCAGGACTTCGATCAGAGATGCTTCCTGGCCGGTCAGGGTCCCCTACCCTGATCAGGGCCCATTACTGATTTCCTGGCCAGAGGATGGGGGAAGGGGCTGCTCCTGAACGGAGAACAGCTCCCTCATGTGATTTTCCTCCCCCAGGTGGGGAGGGAAGTAGAGGCAGGTCAGTTCCTCATTCCTGGGGGAAAAGGCTGGTTGTCTCAGACACCCCCACCGCCCCACCCCACTCCCGACCTTAGGAGCCCCCTCGTCCCCCACCCGCCAAGCTTCGGCCTCCAGGCCCAGCTTGCTGGCTGCTGGGCCGGGAGGGGCTGCCAGGCTCGGCCTCCTGCCCACTGCGGGGCGCCGGGGGAGGGCGGCGAGCGGCTCGAGATGCCGCGTTGCCATGGAGACGCTGCCGCATCCTGACTGCTCCTGGCAACGGGGTCCCGCAGCCAGGCAGGCGCTCGGCGGGGACCCCAGGGAGCGGGCGCGCCAGGCTGCCCATGGCGCCTCGAGACCCCCGGGACACGGAGGCGGCTCTCCCACCCTCAGACACCCTCATTCCCACTCCCACAAGCAAACGCATGGACACACTCGCCCCAGCTGCAGCCGCCCTGCCGCCCCCACTCATTAATTCAGCAAACATTTACCGACCGTCTCAGTGCCAGGCGCTAGCTGGCCACTGCGACTGCGGCTGCGGTGACGAGTCACACGGGGACGAGGCGCGCCATCCCTGCGGCCCCATCTCACAGCCCAAGGGGAGACAGACACAAGAACAGTGCGATCAATACTGTCACAACCTCTCCCCCCAACACACACACACACACACACAATGGCCTCCACTGATTATCGCAAAGCCTTCCTCATGCAGGCTCTCACCCTTATCTGTCCAAGGACCCTTGAGAGGTACTGAGAACCCCACTATACAGATGAGGAAACTAAGGCACAGGAGAGCTTCTTCAGCCAAAACCCCATACCATGCTCATGGGATCTTACCCATTCCTCCCACTGCCCCTTCCAGACATGCTTCCAGAGCACTGGTCAGGGAGGTCCCCTCAGCCGGAGGGGGGTGGGAGCGGGCAGGCAAGATTACAAATGGTGCTTGGTCTTGGGGAAAGTTTGGGCAAGCGGCCAGGCAGAGGACATCGGAGGTAGAGAACTTGGGGAACTTAGAGTGGCTGCCATACAAGCTGGTGGTGAGGGGGAGGAAAGACAGACAGCTGGACTTGGTTGGAGAGTTGCTAATTCTGAAGGGCAGGGCATGCCGGGCCAAGGGGCAGACTGCATTCAGAGTGGAAGGGCAGTGTGGTGGGGCTGTTACCCTGACTGTCATGGGAAGGGGGACTGGCTTCAGGGGACACGAGAGGGTCTGCAGTCACCATTCCCTGAGACAGACACCTGGCCATGCAGTCCAAAGAGGAAGCCTTCCCAAGTCAAGATTCCCTCCCCAACCCCAACCCCACCCCACCCCAGGCCTGGACCAGAAACCCAGGGTGGGTGACGAGGTGGGGCCAGGCGGGGAGCTAGGCTTTAGGGAAGGTGCTGGCAGCGAGGAGGGCCATGCTTCACACGACAGTGTGGACCCTTCCAAGGAGAGATGGGTTTGAAGTACTGAGAGAGACCAGTGGGCAAGGTGTCCCTCCCAGACCTCTCCTGCTCCGTTTAGTCTTCTCTGGCCCCAGCCCAGAAGAGCCTGTCCAGGGTCCCCTCGGAGGAGGCTCAGCATCTGGCCCCTAAACCCACACCCACCCACCCACCTGCCAAGGTTAGCCTAATTTTTCCCTTCCATAGATTCAGGTCATTGCTCCCTGTCCTCGCTCTGAGGCGCCGTGGAATGTGACTAATTCCCTCCCTTCATTTGCGGGTCCTGTTACCTGGGAGGTATTTATAGCAAGACAGCCTCCCTCCCTGTGGACTCAGCTGCTCTCCCCCCAGGCCATCGCCCCCTCCCCCCCTCCCCATCACCCCACCACCACCACCTGGCCAACAAAGGGCTCTCCTCTCTGCTGCCAGAGCCCCACCACCTCCCTAACTAGTCCCCCTCCCACAAGTCCCCTCTGAGGAAGTGGGGGTTGCTCTGGCTGACAGGGGCTGGATCCAGCCACCTAATGGCTCCTGCAGAAGGTATCCTAGGTAGGGGGCAGGCCAGCAAAGGGTGAGGATTGGCTGACCCCTCTGTGACCTTCCTATATGTCCTGATGCTTCTTCTAACAATAGGCCACACTTACTGTGTGACTAGTGTATGTCACATTCCATTGTCACCCCTGGCTTACAGAGAAGGAAACTGAGGCTCAGAAGGGCCAAATGACCCACTTCACTTCTTTACAGCTGGGGTTGGGTACCTCTGCCTGGCCCTGCGCTGGCATCTGGGGCCACTGGTCTAACTGTCTGGCCAGGTGGGGTAGAAGGCTCCTGGGTGGCCGGTGGGTACCTGACCAAAGCATATCTGACCAAGGCAGCTGTGCTCAGGGACCATGGCTGATCTGCCAGAGGGATGGCAGAGAATAGCATTGTGTGGAGGCTCCTGGGCCAGGAGACACTGTAGGGCATTTGTCTGCCCTCCTGCAGAGTTGGGGGTGGAGTCAGTGTGGGCCAAGGAAAGAGGAAGAGGAAGGAGATGTCCCCCTGGGGTCTGAGTGAAGAGAAAAGGCAGAAGAGTAGGACCCTGGAGCCATGCAGGGCTCACAGGGTTGGGGGGGCGGGGCGGAGATTGAGGCAGAAACCTGGTGCCCTTCCCCAGCCACACTCAGAGCTGCCCCAAGGCTTCTTGTCACAGATGGGAAGATGGAGTGACCCCAAAAGCCACAGAGACTGGCTCTACAACTCTGGGGAGAGATTCTGGAAACTTCCTCGACTTCTCAGAGACGGAAGAGAATTCAAGAAAGAGGAGGCTGAGTTCAAATCCCACCCTTGCCCTCCTAAGTTGGAGACCTCTCTGAGCCCTGGTTTCCCTGTCTGTAACACAGATGACATCACTCTCCAGGTGGTCCCCAGGGGTGCTCCAGGAATGGTGGCCATTGGAACGGGGAGTTAGCTTTTCCCTGTTCTTTCTCTCTCAGACATGAGCGAAGGGACCATAACTCTTCCCAAAGCCCAGGGCATCCTGAGGAGAGGGCTGCGATTCCACGCTCAGCCTGACACCAGCCATCCTTGGACCAGGAGATCCCTGGGGCCAGCTGCTGTCGGAAATGAACATTGGCTGCTTCTATCATTCTTTTCATTATCGGCTCTGACTGCAGCCCACATCAGCACACCCCTGGCTGGGCTCCTGGCTCCTTCAGGGAGCCATCCTCTGTCGTGGTTCCCATTGGGGCTCCTAACCCAGGGCTCCCCCCCTCCCCACGACCCCCCACCACAGAGTGCCAGAAGCCAGACAGGAAAGAGCATCACATTGAGGTGATGCCTGTTGCCAGGAGCTCATGGCAGCCCAACCAGTCCTGAGGGGACATCAGGGCTGAGCCAGGCCCCAGGGATTCTCTTGGTAGTCCAATTCTGGTCCAAAGCTGGACCCCGGCAGAACAGGAAAAGGAGGCAGCTCTGAGTGGCCCTGTGGGTCTCACACTGACACACCCGGGGAAAGAGGAAGCTCCACCCAATGTACAGGTAAGGGCCGTAGCCCAGAGAAGTCCTATCAACGGCTGGAAGTCACACAGCATTTGGTGTGTGGAATGGGGCAGGCATGCCTGCCTGCTTAGAGGCCCGCAATCCCTGACCTGGCGTCCTGTGTACACAGCCAGGCCCAGACTTGGGCAGGAGACACAGAAGCCCTCAGCAGCCCTGTCTTGGTGCTGGCAGATGAAGGGGGGTCTGGGCATGGAGGAAGATGGGAGGCAGAAGGTCAGGGGGCAGGACAGTGGAAGTGATGCGTTCTGGGTAACTCTCCAACAGGGTGGAACAAGGGGCCAGGATGCCGCCTAGCACCAAACATCAGGTGCCACAGGTTTCAGCCTTGCTCACTCCACACTTGACTTCAAAGCTTGATTCTCGCTGAGCCCCAGTTTCCCCAGTCACAAAATCACAACTCTGAGTCCCAATGTCCCCCACATCAGGTCAGAACCATGCCCCTCACACATCCTAGCTGGACCAAGAAGCTGAGCAGCAAGAGGAGGGGTCTGTGGCCAGGGGGCTGTCCCCTCCCCACCCATGGGCACACAGGGTCCTCGATGAAGAAATGCGGTGTATATACAAATAATTAAATGGAAGAATTGGAGTGATTAGGGCAGATGATTATTGTCAAATTATGATTTATCTTGTAGTGGAATTAGTATTCCCCCAAAGGGCCCGGCGTGGCGCGGCGCCCGCCACGGCCCGTGATTAATCGCTGTCTCTAGAAGGTCACCTCCAGCCACTGCAGATTAACTCAGTGGGAAACTTCTTTCCGTAATTCAAGCTGTTGTTCCCACAACCTGTCATTCGCTGCGGAAAAGGACGATTTCGTCAGGGAGCCCAGGACGGGGCCGGCCCGCTCGCCAGCCCCTCCCGGCCGCAGACATGATGTATGGCGCATCCTGACACGGGTGACCGCGAGGGGGGGACGCGTCCGCCGTGGGGTGGGCAGCCAGCGGGAGGCAGGAGCAGGGGAAGCGTGGGGGGACCGAGACGCCTCCAAGCAGAAGTAGGCTGTGCGGGGAGAGAGAGCGCGAGGGCGGTGGCAATTAGGAAGAAAATTGGATTTTTCAGCGTCCAGAGACAGCTGGGATCTGTGCTGTGTGGTGGAGCCAGCACCCTCCCCAACACATGCAGGCACCTAGTCCAGCCCCACCGGAACTCCCCAGGAGGGATGGGAACCCAAAGGCGACAGCCCTCCCGCAGGTAGATAAGGGCTGAAGAACCAGCCCTGAGAGGAGAGAATTCCGCGTCCACATGGAGGGGCTGGTCCACCTGGGCCTCTCCTTCAGTGCCACAGGGAGCACGGAATGAAGGACTCCAGGCAGGTTGACTCCGAGAGCCCCCTCCAGTCCAGCAAGAAGAGTCAGCTCAGGCCCCAGGCCGACTCTGCAGAGGTCCCCAGAGGCAAGAACGGACCTCCTCAGGGGCAAGAGCAGCTCTGCCACCTAAGAGCCAGAACCAAGACCCCTTGTCCCCAGTAGGAAACCCTGCCAAAGTCACTGGCGCGGTCACATGGCCACCTCTGTTGGCAGCTCCCAGCGGGTCAGAGACAAGATGTGGATTTCCTGGCCTCGGCCCCTGTGCATGAAGTAGAGTGGGTACAGAGCCCTTCGCCATCACTGCTTCTGCACCCCAGAAGGGTCTCCCCAAATGACAGCATAAATGCCCTGAGGCAGGAAAGTGCCCTGGCTCCCAGCACCCCCTAGATGACCTCTGAACTCCTCTGCGATGTCATCCTGCTGGTCTCCAGCTGCCTTTCCAACCTTCTGCTCTTCCTCCTTGCCCCCAGGCCCACGAAGAAAGAAGCACTCGCTGTGCCCAATGTTTCTGAGAGGGGCTTCCATTCCCCAGCCGGTGAGCTTCTTTCTGTTCATCCTACTCAACCCAGCTCAGTTGTCCCTCCAGAAAGAGAGGGTGTTCCCAGGCCCCCACCCATGTGATCACAGATCACCCTGTGCAGGAACAATATTCTCACTGGCCTCTCCCATCAGGCTGGGGGCTGTTTGTGGCTCTGGAGTGGGATGCAGGCAGGGGCGCTCCTACATCTACCCCTGGGGCTAGCCTACCCACAAGCCCATAGGTACTCAGAAAATCTTTTGCAAGGCACCAAGGGCTTAAGTCTTCCTCTCCTCACTCTCCCCACCGCTGCCTCCTTGCCAGTGGCCAGGTTGGGGGAAGGGAAGACAGAAGTGGGGCCCCTTGCTGGCTGATGCCCTCACAGTCCAGAGGTCTGTTTTTAGTTGGGCAGAAAGCATGTATTATGTATACTGTGGTTTGCTCAGAACATTCTCGGGTCTCAGATATTTCAAGTTGTGAAGACCCAGCACTATTGGGGGGAGAAAAATGTGTTTCTCTCCCTCTCAGGAGTGGGGGTGGGAGAACAGCTCTCTGCAAACTCCTTGGGATCAAACATGGGCATTTTCTTGAGAGGAAGGGGTTTTCCATGGGGGGGGGCACTGTTTGCTGGATGTCACAGCCAGCCCAGCCTCCTGAATCTGGCGACAGTGATGCTAAACATTCCCATTTCTACACCTTTTGCCGCTCATTCACTCTTCAGGGACAAGCCAAGGCAAGACTAGTGAGAAACCCATGTCACAGATGAAGGAGAGGGGCAGGGCCTTACCCAAGGCCACAGGCCATAAGACTAGAGGTGGCTGTGATTCGGACAAGGACGGTGGTTCCAACCTTCTCCACACATTTGGGGAACCAGCTGAGGCAGAAGGGAGACAGAGGCTCTGACAAGGACCCTCCTGGGGAAGGACCCCTTTCTGGGGCCTCCGCGTTTTCAGACTTGGTTAAAATCCCAGCCATGACCGTGACTAGCCACAGCATCTTGATGAGGTCATTTGTACCTCTCTGTGCCTCTGTTTCCTCCTCTGTAAAATTAGTTCTAACCTTGAAGGGCTGCTGTGAGGATGAAGGGAGATGAGGGCCTGGGACATAGCACATGCTCAGTAAATAGGAGCTGGACTTGCTTTTCGCTTGTTTAGTGGCAAGAACGTCTCGTGGTGGAGCCGAGATCCAAAGGAGTCTGGATCTGCCTTCACACTGGCAGAGCACGTCACCAATCCTGCCCCTCTCCAGACCCCTCCAGGCTCCCAGGCCGCGGAAAACAGCACCAACACCCAGCCAGAGGAATCCCGCCCGCCGCCGCCCGGGCAGCTTCTGCCCCATTCCTGAGCACGGCGGGTCCCTGCCTCCCCATGGGAACCAAACTCCTCGGGGCTCCGCCCACAGCCACGCCCTCCGGGCAGCAGTCCCTCGACTCCGGGCCACTCCGGACCCCGGGACCCTGCTGAAGCTCACAGTCCAGCAGTCGAGCGCCTCCAGTCACCCCACGCTCCGCCACGGCGCCCCTCGCGGGCGGGGCCTCCCCGGGCTGCACCTGGGTGATGGGGGTACCCGGCCTGGGGCGCGCAGCCCGCTCCCCAGCCCCGCTCCGGGCAGCCCGCGGCCCCGGCTTTGATCCGGTCGCCTCAGCGCCCCGAACCTGATTGGCATCGAATTACGCCGCGCAGCGGTGGGAGATAATGGCGGGAGGCGCGGCAGACATGAAAGGGGGGTGCGGGGGGAGGGCGGCGCAGCGGCAGTCCGGGCCGTTGTTAATGACCCAATAAAAAGGAAGCGGGGGGGAGACTAACCCTCCCTCCGCTCCCCGCCCCCGAGACCGCGGCCGGTGCACACAAAGCCGCCGCCGACTCGGAAATTACCGCGGCGGCTCAGCCCAGCGCAGCGTGACTGCAGGGGGGCTCACCTGGCGGGGCGCAGGAGGGAAGGGCACCCAGACACTCACCGAGACTCGGACACGCGGTCACACACACGCACACACACTGCCCCTGCCTTTAGTTCAGACTTTGATGTTCCTCATTAGAGCCTTTTAAAAAAAAAAAAATACATTAGCTGTGACTTTGGGGGAAATCGTCCATTAAAAGGTTATTTCTCTTTTACTACTGAGATTTCTTTTACTTTTTGTTTTGTTTTTGTTTTTTTGGGGTAGGCCCCTTAAATCTTTTTGATCACCCATTCTGGTCCCAAGGCCCTGACAACCCAGTCACACAGAGGGCAGCATTTTGTCACACACACAGTCTCGCATACACACTCAGACTTAGAGACAGAGAGACACTTCGTCACCCCATTGCACACTGTCACACCTAAAGTCACGTCAGAGAGCCACAGAGCCCCACGGATACACCTCACCCAGAGGAGCCTGCAGAGGCTCATCCCAGGAGCTGGGTCAGAGGCAGACATACCCAAAACACACAGACCTGGGATAGACACTGGGATCTGTGACCACACAGGCAGACAAGCATCTACCCACATGGCACCCCAGAGACACCTACAGGAACACCTAACCCAGGTCACAGAGACACACACATCCAAACACAAATCTCCGCCCCAACACTCTCTGAGACACTCCATATACCTTCAAGGCCTCCCCTCTCACACCTCACTCACAGGCTTGAAGCCCAGAGCTGGGTCACTGGACACAGAGGATGGATCTCTCCCAGGATAGCGGTGGGGGGTGGGGTAGGGGAGGAGTGGCCTGGACTCCACAAAGCTGGGGCAGGTGACTTAAATTGTCAGAATTTATTCAAGGTTAAAACAGGCTTGAACTCCTACCTGCGATTGTCTGAGGCCCGATAAGCAAATGGCAGATGTCGGCTCCCATTATCATGGGGACTCCTGTGGGGACAGTCCCCTGGTTGTCCCTCCAGACTACTTTCCATCTCCTGGCACTTTGCTTGGCTCCCAACCTCTTTATTGCCAGGGAGGTCCCTCTGGGGTCTAATTTGAGCCTTTTGTGCTGTCATCTAAACCCAAATTTGGGAATGGGTAGGGTGAGCCTGCCAAGGAGACACTCCAGGCAGAGTAGGGCTCTGCTGTGGGGTAAGGCTCGGGGTTGGGTTAGTTGTGCTTTGCTCGGCTGATTATTGTCCCAGCTCCACCTTGAACCAGTGTATCTGTACGCAAGGACTTGGCCTCTCTGGGTCTTGGTTGCTTTCACTGTCAACATGGGTTAATCGCATCCGCCCCTATCACAAGAGCCTGCTGGGAAGGTGTTTAGAGCTGTTGATCCATGTTAGGGTCAGAGGTGAGGGGTCAGAGTTTATACTTCCCCACACCAGACCAAAGGTCCTCCCTGTGACTCCTCCTTAGATGGACAAGGGGACTTTATGAGCCAAAGCTCAAGGCCTAATTAATGCAATTAATCACAGGCCCAGCCACACTGGCCCCAGGAATGCTGGCAGGGAAGGCCCAGTCAGCCAGCTACTCAAAAGAAGAGAGGAATGGGAAGCACGGGTCTCAGTGGTCTCCACCACTCCCTGGGCCTGGCTAGCTCTCGGGCTCTGAGGACCAGAGATCTATCTTCCACTCGTGACACATTGGGGAAGTCCCTTCTCATGTCTAAATCCAGTTTTTCCTGCTGCAGCAGCAGGATGAGGGTTCTGGCTGCCCCTAGTCAGGCAAGTACAAAGGCTATAATTGGTCTCCCAGCTGGACTATGTGATTCTGGGTTTGGTGGTGATGGTGGGTTGGGCTAGCCAGGGCTTAACCTCTCAGAGCCCTGTGTTTGAGAAAGGAGGTGGTGGCAAGGAAAGAAAATCCACCTCCCTCCAAGGGGCCTGAGTGTGTGACCCTTTAGGGGGGAGGAGGGACCCAGGGCTCTGGCCAGAGCTCCAGTGGATGGGGGCAGCCCGCGCGGGCAGGGGCTCTGCCGTGTTATAAATCACCCTCGACTCAATTAGAGCCTGTGAAAGGTTGTGCACACCCAGCAGAAAGCGCCGTGCTTGGCGGGCGGCCAGCTCCCTGTGGGGGGCGGAGGCAAGAGAGCGAGCTGGTGTGTGCCTGCCTGTGTGCACGCATGTGTGTACATGTGGGTGTGTGCCGTGCAGTGCCGATGTGCTTGTGTGGACCTTTGTCTGTCTGTCCCTGCTTGTGCCTGTGGGGTGGGGGGTGAATTCCTGTGCTTCCATGGGCTGCATGCTTGGCTGTCCTGACGCGTTTGTTTGTGCTCTGTGGGTGTGTTGACATGGATGTCTTCATGGCCATGCGCACTCGAATGTGAGCGCTTGGCTGTCTCTGCACAGCTGTGTGTGCCCAGGTGTGAGTGTGTAATTTGTGACTGATACATGCACGGGCCAGAGTTTGCTTGTTGAGTGGGATATAGTGTAGGGGTGGGGGGCACGCAGGGGGGCAGACAGGGATGGTCCATGTGAGGTGAACTCTGTATATGGGGGGAGACCGAAACAGAAAAAGAGACACAGATGGCTGGGATTTCAGGCCAGCAGGGAGAAAGTGAGAGCCAGCGAAGGCCAGTGGGGAGAGGCTGTGAGGAGGAAGGAAATCAATCCTTCAGCAGAGAAGGGGCCAGTGCAGCTCCACGGGGCCTGGCAAGCCCATCACTCCCACCTCGGACAAAAGACAGGCTGGACACACCAGTCATGCACAGTAGGGACTGCCCTAGGGTGGGCTGGAGAAACCTGGAGGCCATCCCTCCCCCTCTATTAATGCTGGTGACAAATCGTCTCTAAGGACTGGCTATAGGCAAAATTCTGCCTCAGGATTATCTAATGAAACCCACAAAGGCACACTATGAAACATATGCTATTATAATTCCCATTCTTAAAAAAAAAAAAACTTTTTAAATTTAAAAAAATTCCCATTCTGTAGATAGGAAAACAGGCTCAGACTTGTTCATGGCGCGTAGTGATTGAGCAGAATTTACCACATTGATTGCTGCTTCCCCTGGGACATACTGGTATTGTAGTGAGTTACATGTTAGGCTACTCACCACAAGTCAGCAGTTCAAACCCACTAGCAGATCCTCACATACCTCAGAGAATCAAAGAAGCAGGATTAGAGGAAGAAACATGCAGCATCAGGATTGGAGGAATGCTTACTACCTTCTGTATGCAGATGACACAACCTTACTTGCTGGAAGTGAGGAGGACTTGAAGCCCTGGCTGATGGAGATCAGGGTTACAGCCTTCCCTATGGATCACAACTCAATGTAAAGAAGACCATGTTAAGTTTCCGGGTTGGTTTACCTCCGTTACCTCGGTTCTTGCTTCGACACTGAAAGAATTCATGCGGTAGGAGCGCTTTTGTAATCCAAGTAACTTTCATGAAGGAAAGGGAAGTTTCGGGTAGTACTGTCTCATAATACACGCTATCTCTGGAAAGTGTGCGAGGCCACATGGTGGGAGCTGTGGGAAGGTTCCCAACCGAAAATGGTCACTTCAGGGGAGTTCGGAAAAACCACATGGGAAAACGGCCCTTAGGAGGAGTCCACAGCCTCAAATAAAGGAGACCGAGGAACAGAAAAGGGGAGAAGAGAGTGTGAGTCCTGGGAGGGCATGCAGTGCACCCTCAGGCGTGAAGGAGAGTTCCTGAAAGAGAGTAGCCTGTCCTCAGTCTATGTGGCATGGTTGAGGATATTGGCTGGTTTTAGTGGCTGAGTACAGGCGCATGTGTGATGTAATGTCACTGGTGTCTAGTGTGTGTGTGCCCAGGTTGACCTTCACCTGTGTCTAGGTGACTTTGGTCTGAGCATGCTTAGTTTGGGATTATCCCCATAGGTGTCTAATGCATGCCTGATTTCTTTCCAACCCCTTTCTTGTGGCATGGCTGGCTCATTTTGTTTAGCATAGGCATCAGATGGAGACAACCCCCTCTACCGCTAATCTTCCTACCTATCAGACCAATGTGTAACATCATGATAAATGGAGAAAGGGTTGAAGTTGTCAAGGATTTAGTCTTGCTTGGATCCACAATCAGTGCTCATGGAAGCAGTAGTCAAGAGATCAACAGGTGGGTTGTATTTGGTAAATTTGCTGCACAAGAGCTCTCGAAAGTGTTGGAAAACAAGGATATTACTTTGAGGACTAAAGTGTGCCTGACCTATGCCATGGTATTTTCAACCACCTCATATGCATGTGAAAGTTGGAGATCGAATAAAGAAGGCAGAAGAAGAATCGATGCGTTTGAATGATAGTGCTAGAGAAGGATATTGAGAGTACTATCGACTGCCAAAAGAACAAAGCTATTGGAAGAAATACAATCAGTCTGCTCCTTAGAGACAAGGATGGCGAGAGTTCACCGTACTGTGGACATGTCAGGAAAGACTGTCCCTGGAGGAAGACATCATGCTTGCCAAAGTCGAGGGGCAGAGAAAAAGAGGAAGACCTTGGACAAGCTGGCTTGACACAGCGGCTTCATCGATGGACTCAAACATAGATCAATTGTGAGGAGGGCACAGGACCGGGCAGTGTTTCATTCTGCTGTACATGGGGTCACTATGAGTTGGAACTGACCCGATGGCACCTAACAACCACCACAAGAAGCCAATCCTCAGAAAGAGGGGACTTTGTGCTTCTGTGCAGACATCCCCCCCCCCCAAAAGTCAAACCCACTGCCAGCAAGTTGAATCTGACTCATAGTGACCCTCTAGGACTGAGTAGAGTGGCCCCTGTGTTTCCAAGACTGTAACTCTTCTTTTTTCTGTTTTTAATCATTTTATTGAGGACTCATACAGCTCTTATCACAATACATCCATCCATAGTGTCAAGCACATTTGTACATTTGTTGCCATCATCATTTTCAAAACATTTTCTTTCTACTTGAGCCCTTAGTATCAGCTTCTCATTTTCCCCCTTCCTCTCCCACCTTCTCACCCTCATGAACCCTTGATAATTTAAACATTATTTTTTTCATGTCTTACACTAACTGATGTCTCCCTTCACCCACTTTTCTGTTGTCCGTCCCCCTGGGAGGGGGGCCATATTTTGATCTGTGATCGGTTCCCCATTTCTCCCCCCACCTTCCCCTTCCCCTCCTGATATTGCTACTCTCATTATTGGTCCTAAGGGATTTATCTGTCCTGGATCCCTGTGTTTCAAGCTCTTATCTGTACCAATGTGCATGCTTTGGTCTAGCCAGATTTGTAAGGTAGAATTGGGGTCATGATAGTGGGGGTGGGGGAAGCATTAAAGTGAGTTTTGTCAGTGCTATACTGCACCCTGACTAGCTCTTCTCTTCCTGTGACCCTTCTGTAAGGGTATACCCAATTGTCTACAGACTGGCTTTGGGTTTCCACTCCACATTCCCCCTCATTCGCATTGATATGATTTTTTTCTCTGGGTATTTGATGCCTAATACCTGATCCCATTGACACCTCATGATCACACAGGCTGTTGTGCTTCTTCTATGTGGACTTTATTGCTTCTCAGCTAGATGGCCGCTTGTTTGTCTTCAAGCCTTTAAGACCCCAGATGCTATATCTTTTGATAGCTGGGCACCACCAGCTTTCTTCACCACACTTGCTTATGCACCCATTTTGTCTCAGCAATCATGTCGGGAAGCAGGAAGTTGAGCATCACAGAATGTCAGGTTATTAGAACAAACTATTCTTGTGTTGAGTGAGTACTTGAGTCAAGGCCCAATGTCTATCTGCTACCTTAATACTTAACATATAAATATGTGTGCATAGATATATTTCCCTATTGTTATACATAAATATCATTATATATAAATATATTTACATATGTACATGCCTGTGTTTAGACCTCTATAAGTGCCCTTTGCCTCCTAGTTCTTTCCTCTATTTCCTTTTACTTTCCTCTTTTCCCATTATTATGTTTGGCCTTCATTTGGGTTTCAGTAATTTCTCTCAGTTACATTGCCCTTGATCAAGCCCTACCAGGCATCCTATGCCCTCCTCGCCATTGATTTTAGATCACTTGTTGTTCCCTTGTCCCTGGGTTTAACACCCACTTCCTTTCCCTCGCTTCCCTCTCTCCCCTGTGTCTCCATAGGTCCCATTGTTTTCTCTCCTGGATTGTTTATCCCACCTATCTTATCTAGATAGACATGCGGAGACAATAATAAGCACAAAAACAAGATAGCAACAAAAGAAAACAACAACAAAACCAACCACAAAAAAAAGAAAAGCCCATAAATAGTTCCAGGTCTATTTGGTGACCTTTAGGAGTGTTTTCTGGTCAAGTCTGATGGGGTCCCATAGGGTTTTTTTTATTCCCCAGGGACTTCGTTGCTTTGCTCCCCTTGCTGGTCTATTGCACATCCTTAGCATTTCACCCGGTGGGGTGGGTCATATTGGGCACAATTCCTGCACTGTCCCTCCAGTGTTGTCCCTTGAAGTGCTATGGGTCACTACTGTAACTCTTCATGGGAGTAGAAAGCCTCATCTCTCTCCTTCAGAGCTGTGAGTGGTTTCAAAATGCAGACCTTTCCATGAGCAGCCCAGGGTGCAACCCACTGAGCCACCAGGGCTCCTAAAGATTTATTTCTAGCCTCAGAAAACCCACAGGGCAGCTCTACTCTGCTTCATAGAGTTGCTGTGAGTTGGAATCGACTCAATGGCAATGGGGTTTATTTGGGTTTGGGGTCACACCTGGAGTACGGGGTGAGCAGAGGTGAGTCTGGGTGGATAGGCGGGGAGAACTCTCTGAACCCTAGCTTACTATACCCCCAATGCCTAGCATAGAGCTGAGGCCAAAAAACTATCTGTTGCTTGAGAAAACACACCATCCTCTCCCACCTGAGGCCGAGTACCTGGAAGAGGCATAGAATGGAGATGCCTGTGTGGTCTGCAGAGCATCCTGGCTACTTCCGCCTCTATCCCAGGGAAAAGTGCTACACCAGGCTGAGCCCCATCTCAAGTCTTCGTCCATATCCAGAGGTGAGAATACACTAGGCTCACACTCTGTCCCAACTGTCCCTCCTCTAACCAAGCCACACACAAAAATTAGACACCTCACCCCCATATCTCCAGACACACTTGGCACTGAATCAAGATTCCTGTGGGGTAAGGTCTACACAGGCACATCATCCAGGAGCCAGTGTGTATGGGGGTGGGGGACCTGCTTTATCTCTCATCTACATCTACAATGTCATTTTTTTGACTAGGGGCGTGGGGTACAAACTCATCCATCATGGGCACCCTTGCACAGCCTGAAGAACCCAATCACAGTATGGCCCCAGACCCCATATCCAGCTGCCTCAGGATGGGTCTCAGTTTTTCTTCAGCCCCAGATGCCTGGGCCCCAAAAACGGTCCTCCTTCCACAGCTCCCTAAGAGACCCTCTCGCTGGACCACCATCCCTCCAGCGGCTGTGTTCTACTCCCATGTACTCCTCAGGTGCCAGAGGTGAGCAGGAACTGGGTCTCTCCCCTAGGGCAGCCTGCGGGAGGAAACCTAGCCATGTGTGGAACCCTCACCCTGCCACATCTGCAGGGCCCCACATCTGGAACCATTTCAGACAAGAGAAACATAGGGCAAAGCTGTCCCTCCTTTGATGCTGAGGCGGTGGGGGAAGGGTCGTGCCCTTGGGGGGGGTCAGGGGTCACATGCATGGATGACACGCCTCCTGAGGCTAGAAAAATATGGAAGGAGCATGCATAGGCCTGGCTGGGGGAGGGGGTGGCAGGACAGGGCCAGGTGAGCTTGAGTCCTTCTATCATGGTGCCAGGAGCCAGATCCTCCGACCTATGGGATCAGGTGGTACTCCAGAGGGGATCCAGAAGATAAACCATTTTAATCCTTAATCCTGGTAGAAAGGCAGGTCTATGTTTCACTTTCTCTTAGCCTCAGTTTCCTAGTTGGTAAAATGGGATAGCACTTCCCACACAAGTTCTGGAAAGGATCTATGGTGCAAGGCTGCATTAGGGCAGGACAGTACCCCCAGGAACGTTAAGGCCAGGGCAATAACTGCTGGTATGGGTACCCTGCTCTTATTTAAAGCATGGCAGCTTCTCACCAAAGCCCCAGTGGAGGAGCCCCAATGAACACACAGGAAACTGAGGGACTGGTGAGAAGAGCCTGACAAAGGGAGGGACAGAGGATCTCTCCTCTCTGCGGGAAGGCAATCATGAAGAACTTACTTCTCAGCGGAAGTAACCTGGAGTTGATGGTTGGAGGGAGAGTCAGGTGGGGCAGAGTGGGGGAAGAGGGTGGTCCAGGGGCAGGCAGATTTGAGCAAAGCCCTGGAGGCAGGAGGGAGCTTCACAGATCAAATGGGCCTGAAGGTTGAGGAGTGCACAGGAGAGAGCTCTGCTCCGGTAGGGGGCACAGGTAAACTGACCTGCCTGCCCCTGAGGCCAGAGGTGGGGGTGGGGAGTAAGGAGGGACTTGGTGGTAACCACCACTTCTCTGGTAGTTCTCTCCACCCTGAGGCCCACCACACCCCCACCCGAAGTCTTCAAGGTCTTCAGGGGGGCGCTGGCACGCATACCGATTGCTGCTCCCCCCACCCCCCACCTCCAGGGCGCCGAGAAATCAGGTGGCTGCTCTCATCTCTCTTTATTTATTCCCCTGTACTTCACCCCCCCCCCCTTTTCGGGAGACTATAATTATTCAGATCAGGGGGTGATTTACTCGGCAATCAGAGCCGCTCGATGCGGTGGCCGAGGAGCCGAGACAGACGAGCCATCGCCAAGGAGGACGGCCAGGGGGGGCTCAGTCCCCCTCCCACGCCGCGCCTGGCCTTTGTTCTCTCGCAGGTCCCCCCAGCTCCCACCCCCCCCACCCCCCGAGCTGCCTGGCGGGCAGTGGAGGCGCCCACCGCGTGAGCACAGCAGCAAACTCAGGGACTTGGGAGCAAGTGTGCGTGAGTGTGAGTGCCCCAGAGAGGGTGTGTGTGGGACTGAGTGTTCCCGGATGCAGGGCGGAGAGTGGCGGTGAACTTGTGTGCGGAAGCACAGCAGTTAGGTGTGTAGTCGGAATGGATGCACCTGTGTCATTATCTGGGGCCTGGACTGCATCTGTCTCCACAGGCTTGTTCACAAGTGCCATGAACAGGTGCCCAAATTGGTGTATTTTAGGCACATGGTGGGGAGGGGGCGAGGGTTGGGGCTCTGATGCTGAGAGCTGTCTGAGGTGATCAGGGATGGGCCAGGAGCTAGATTCTGCACAAGCTTAGTCTCTGGTGTGTGTGTGTGTGTGTGTGTGTGTGTGTGGTGGGCGGAGAGGCGGTCATACTCAAAACGCCAGTCCTCGGGGTCGATGTCGGGGCTGGGGGGGGGAGAGGGGGGCCTCACGTGGACACAGGTATGGCTGTGTTCACAGGCGTGTGCACACACATATGTGCCCCTAGGCCTTCGCCCCCTCTCGCCAGCGGGCTGGCACGGTGACGGTGACCTCATTACCGCCTCTGCAAACGCCCCTTGAAATCCCTGCGCCGCCGTCGCGTTCGGCTGCTCTAAGTGATGGGAACGGCCTGCGCTTCCTGATCAATCGCTTAAAATTCAGGGTCGACTTGCTCGCTGGAGAGGGCTGCCTGCCAGCCCGGCGCACCGCGCTCTACCGCCTCCCTCCACACCCCCTCCTAGTTTAGGGGGGCCCGCTATGCTGTCGTATTGGAAAACATCCCTGCGCTGGCTGGGGGGCCCGGTGGGGCCAGCGCTGGAAGCCGTTCCACTCGAGCAGATGGCTGCGAAACTTTGGCGGCGAGATAAATTGGGTCTGACGGCGTGAGGCCGGCTCACAGATGGGCGGGATTCTCACGCGGGCTCCCACGTCCGGCCAGGCCGTGGGGCAGGACCCGCGCCGCCCCCAGCTCCTGGGGGGCACCCACCCGGGCAGCCAAAGCCTGCGGCAGGCCACACATCGCCCACGGCCAGCCTCCCTCTGCCGAAAGCGCCCACCACCCTGCTCCTTGCAGCCCCAGGACTCCCCAGAGAGGAGCCCAGAGGGAGGGGCAGCCCCCAGCCCCCTCCTGGTCACCTCCGCCAAGGTGGCAGCTGGGCTTTCCCCCTCCTCTGCCATCCGCAGAGGCCTGAAGCGTGAAGGTTAACAGCTGGGGGGGAGGCTGCGTCTCCCTCCCTCGCCCCCGCTCTGCTGCAGCCCCGCCCACCTGCCAGCCCTGGGGATGTCGTAAACAGGGCTGTGAGGTGTGGAAGTTGGGGGTGGGGGGGGGAGCGAAGAGAGCCAGACAGACAAAGAGAGAGAGAACGCGAAAATGAGCAAGAGGCGAGGAGAGACCCAAGCAGAGACCGAGGGACAGAGACAGGCAGAGAAAAATGGAGACGGGGACGCAGACAGGCGCCCACCGAGGGAAGAGAGGGTAGGCGGGACCCCGCCCAGAGGAGACACAATTCAAGTGGGAGGAAGGCGAAGGACGGGGTGAGAGGGCGAGACGCCAGCCAGCAGAGACACAGGCGGGGACGGCCATGAGCTGCGGGCTATCGCCGCGAACAGTGAGGGGCAGAGATGGGGGCGGGGGGCGGGGGGGGGCAGGTCGTGGTCCTGAGTGACCCTCGCCCCCACCTTGAAGGCTGCAGCCTAGAGAGAGGAAAGGTTTCCATGCCCGACCCGCGCCCGCGATCCCTACACCACCTTCCCAGCCTCGGTGGCCCAGAAGGTGGGCCAGGGTCCGCGGGGGCTGCGGGGGAGCAGGCAGGACCATCACTCTGCTGCAGAGCCAGTCTTGTCGGGCAGCCTCCCCCGCGCATCAGTCCCGCGGGCAGATATCGATCCAGCCCGGCCGAGCTCGATACCAGCGGTCTGCAACCCTCTCCGCCAGGACCCTACAAGGGGAGGGGCTCGCTCCGGGGGCTGCCACCCCGGGGATTCTAGTGCCAGAACAAACCCCACGAGCTTGGGCCCAAGTGACAGACGTGCCCGGACTGTTCTAGTGAGGCCCCGACTTAGTGAGCCAAGCAGCTTGAGGCAGGGAGATGGCTGGGGTGACCTCCGGCCCCGACTGGGGTGGAGACTACCAGGCCAAAGGGGGGGGAGTGGGGAGGGAAATCTTCACCGAGTTGATGAAGTTGAAGTTTCGTGAAGGGCGTGAAGGAGACAGCCAATCAGCCAGCCCTCATTTACATGAACTCTCTGATTGGCTCTCACGGTGCCTCTTTAGAATGTTACTTTGAAACCTTAAGGAAACATAGAGAAAAATCCTATGGGTCCTGAGAGGCTTATGACCTACTCCCCAGCCACGGTTCTTGTAGGGAGCCCCCAAGACTGGTTCTGAGGGAAGGTGGACATCCTGGACAGTCTTTCCCAACCCTTGGGATACAAGTGACCTCTCTGAGCCCGGCTAGACAGAGAGATGAAGCTTGGCCCAGTGCCCTACAAGACTGGCGTGACAAGAGCAGTGTGGGTGCTGGCCTCCACCACCATGGAACGTCAAAGGTGGGCCCAAATAGTTGCCTCGATGACTCTTGGGTCAGCCTGACCTCGTTTCCCCTAACAGCAGTGACTTGGCAGAGCCTGAACCCTCAAGCTGCGGAGTGGATTTACCTTGTGTGGCATCTAGCCACCCCAGAAGCTTCACCCTGCCTGCATCCACACCTTTGGGTCCAGAGGTCAGGGAGAGAAACAGTCTGAACATGGGCCACTAGGAGTGGAGAGGCAGTTTCTGTCATGAGGCCGGGGACCCGCCCACCCCTACTGAGCCAGCCCCTCCCATCCATGATGGGAAAGGGGTCCCCTGGGGTTGTCACTAGAAAATCCAGCCCAGCATCCAGGCCCACACCCCTCTGGGGCCCTGCACAGATGACTCAGCCCTTGAGGCGAGGCTGTCTGGGGGTGGACAGGGAAGGGCTGTGTCTGTGGTTGAGGCTGAAGAGAACCCCCCCACCCCACTGTCTGCCTGTGGTAAACTGGGGGACAAGTGGGAGAATTCATTCTAATGGGACTGAAACCCTGCCCCAATTATTTCCCAGCGACATAGCCTGGAGACCTGGCTTTGTCAGCAGCTGAGCAAACGTCCCCTGGAACCCGACTGTGTGTGAAGGAGAGGCTGTGCAGTTTGTGCATGTCACTGGCCCTGTGTTGGGCCATGTGCGCATCCCTGTTGGACCCGGTCAGTGGGCAGTTAGCCTCAGTCACCCGGACAAAAGAGCTAGGGACCCCACAGCCAGAACCCAAACACCTGAGAGGCTGCCCACCACCTGCCACCTCAGGGCTCAGGAACTCAGTGTGCTTATGAGCCTAACTTGCTGTGTGACCTTGGGCACAGCTACGCTTCTCTGGCCCGAGGTCTTCTCTGTGAGGTCATCCTCGCCCCCCAAGAGAGACAGCTGCAGAGAAACCCTAGAGGCAGGGGCAGCGTCCAAGAGAGGCCGGGCAGGGCCTTCTCAGAGGCCCAGCTGGTTGAGCCTGTGGTTCCAGGCGTGATGGGGCAGGGCCAAGATGAACAAGTCCCACGGTTCTCATCTCTCCTGCTGCCTCCCTGCCCACCTCATCTAGAGAATGGGGAGTGTGTGTGTGCGCGCGCGCGTGTGCGTGCATGCGTGTGTCTGTATACACACAGGGCGGGTGTGAGAGCCTATCCCCCTATGCTGCCATCAAGTTCTGAGAAGCTGAGATAATCCCTTGCCATCTGTCTTGTGCTGCTAACCCGCTCAGCCGGACAGCTGCCCAGGCCACAGACTCTGCAGGGGGCGGGGCATGAAGGCGGGGCCGTGAGGGGTGCTGAGGGAGCTCGCTAGCGCTGAAGACTTGGCAGCAGAGCCTCCAGAGCACCCCTGCCTGCCTGGATGGACAGAGGGGGAAAGACACCGAGGAGTGCACGTGACTGCCCCCATTTTCTATTTCTGACCAGGGCCTGGGGTCTGCATGCTTACCCTCCCAGAATTCAGGGAGAGGGGCAGAATGACCTGGCGGCATAAGCTCCTAGTCCTACCTCTCTCCCCCATCCCCCGCCCCCACCCCTACCCCCTGAACTCCCCACCTCTGGGTTCCTGAACGGTACACACACACCACACACACACACACCACACACACACACACACACACATCCCTCTGATGGGAAGGTGGCATTAAGGACAAGCTCTTCTGGGTCCAGGAAGGTCATCTCACCCTTCCCTGAACCTGGGCAGGTCCATGTCCAGTCTCCAGCTGACCACCTTCTCAGAGAAGAGGGCAAGTGTGTGTGATTAGTGTGCAGGCCGCATACCCTAGGCTCTTGTGATCACCATAATCCCTTTTGTCTGATGAGAAAACTGAGGCTGAGAGAGGAAAGTCACTTGCCCCAGCTCCCCTAGGTGGGTGAAGGAGCTCCGACTTGGCCCCAAGCGTCAGGCCGCAGCAGCCCTAGCCAGCTCTGCACCCCGCTCTATCTGTCCCCCTCAGCGCTCAAGTCCCTGGCCCCACTCCCCTCCCCTAGCTGTGC
>NW_022111372.1:96492465-96500883 GCF_000313985.2 Echinops telfairi
TCAACATTCAGACCAGCAATGTGGTCCTGTCACAGCCCGAGATGATGTCAG
The DNA here is from genome assembly GCF_000313985.2 of Echinops telfairi. Lineage (NCBI taxonomy): Eukaryota > Metazoa > Chordata > Mammalia > Afrosoricida > Tenrecidae > Echinops > Echinops telfairi. The sequence goes on from NW_022111372.1 coordinate 96,492,517, forward strand.
GCCAAGGCTAGCAGAGCCTGGTGCAGGGAGATGCCATCCGGCTGAGCAGAGGCCCCTCTCCCTGTCAGCCAGTCATCTCTCACCCCCTCGCATACGCAGCACACTTCCACACACATGCCCCCTCAAACCCCACATGCTCATAGAGGCGCATGTGCCTGCAGGCAAGTACTCACAACACAGAGATAAACACACACATAGTGCTCACACACCCACAAACTCACAAACCCAAACCCAAATTCGAAGGGACTCCCACATCCTGACGCAAGCGCACTGCAACACTCAAGCCAAAGTTTACGCACTCCGTCTACCCTCAACCCCCACACACAGCAGTGTCACCCCACCTTCCAGGAACTCCACCTTCCCACCCCCGGAGGCAACCCTCAGTGCAGGGCCCGTGGGCATGGGAGTCAAGCACACCGAGGTCTGCTATGTCTGTCTGTCTGTGAGTGGGGCCCCTTCAGGAAGAGTGCCAATCATCCAGCTTCCCACGTGTACACACACAAGACCACTTGGCTGTCTATGCAGGAGACAGGCTCCACCTCTCACCATTGGGGTTCCCAGCTCTCCCAGGCCCAGGAGGAGAAAAGGAATGATGGGAGGGAACTGCCTCTCTTCTGAGGGTCTCGGGTCTTCTGGAAAGATGAACAGACTGCCTCCGGGGTAGTCTGACAGTGCTGTGGAACTTGGGTTCCTGTTCAGGATCCAACCACTAGCTACCTTTCTTCCCAAACCTTTCCCAAGTCTACACCAATTGTGCCCGCCACCCTCCCAGCAGCCTGGGAGTGGGCTGGCTTCTCTCTCCAGGCTGAGATTGGGTCTCTAGCTCATTCTGCGGGCTTGCGGGAGAGGAGCCCTCTTACTCACACAGACTCACATGCCCTGTCACATGAGTCACCCTCATGCTGTCACACTCAGTCACTCTCCCCTGCTCCGATACACATGCACACTCACACGGTAGCACAGCCACACTCACCAACGCTCTCACACAGAGCTGTACGTGCACCCACTACTATACACACGTTGTCACATGCACAGCCTCACTGCCTTCTTCCCGTGACCTCCCCCGCCGTCTCTCACTCCAGCCTCGCTCACGTTCTCCCTCTATCACACGCATGGCCCTCCGCGAGCAGGCTGAGGTCAGCAGAGCCCTGGCAGCGGCTCAGAGGCTGATGTTGACAGCCTGGTGGGCAGGGAGAGGGAAGGGGCTGCCACAGAGGCCTGCAGGGTCCTGAATAATTCAGGGTGGCGGTAGATAACAGGCGGCCTGTCAGCTGCAGGGAAAGTGTGGTGGCTGGATTGTTCTGGAAAGAACTCCCAGGGCTCTGAGGAGAGTCCTCCCTGTTTGGGGGGTTCAATGACCAAACAGAACACGTCTCACAGAGGCCTCACCATGGACCCTTAGGACAGGGGTTGGAGCTCCATTTTACAGATGGGGAAACTGAGGCTCACAGCACAAAGCATCTCCCTCAGCACTGGTAAGTGGGGGGGTCTTCACGCACATGCCCCCATCTACACACATTCACACGCCCTGGAGAAAGGCTTCTTTGTCCTTGTGCTCATTTGGAGATGAAAGACCCCAGCCATCTGCAGACTCTGGGGCGTGCTGGCAGCGTCCACATCTGGGAAAGGCCTTGGCACTGGACCTGGGTATTGCTCCCCGCTGGGTGAGGACACTTTCCTGAGTGACCACACTGAATGTGTCCAGGGGCAGCCGACAGGCAGCGGAGGCCGTGCCTCCGTCCCTGACACAAGTGGCTAGACCTCTCTGAACTTCAGCCTCCGTACCTGTAAGAAGGGTGTTAAGGGGCCCGGCTTCGTGGTGTGCTGGCATGGGCTGACTTGGAAAAGGCACGAAAGTAGGGGGCCTGGCTTGCAGGAAGGCTAAGGCTGCAGCATGGCAGCCTTCCCGCGAGAGAGCCACAAAGTGGCGGCCTGTGAGCACAAGCTTCCCTCTGCCAGGGGCACACACCCCACTTTCCTTGGCTGGTGCCAAGTGGCTCCTCAGTGGCTGAATGCATTTGCCACCTCCTCCAGGAAGACCACTGGGGTCACTGGGCCTCTTCACCACTCTCCCGGCATCCAGGCAGCGTGTCTGCTAGGGGTTTTCCAGCATCTTCTACCTTGTACTCTGAGGGTGGGCTCGGTCTGCCCCCAGCTCAGGGCCTGCTGTATACAGTGGGCGCTCAAGTGTGCCTGCGGATTACCAGACCACTCTGAACCGTGTCAGCACACAGCAACCAGCCGTCCGCGTGCACCTGCAGTGGAGATAAACTGCTAAGGTTGTGGTCTGCTCTCTTTGGAAAAACAAAAACCGTCCATCTCCTCGTGTCTGGTGAGACCCACAGCACAATGCCAGATGAGGCTGTTCACCCAGAGCCGAGCGCCCAGCCACGTTCCCGACCTGAGGGGCACCTGGTCAGACCCAGGGGTGCCAACTCTGAGAGGCAGTTGGTGCGTGACAACCATGCCCAATGAGGAAAGACAAGCAGGCCTCGGTCTCCAGAGCCCCGAGCCCTAAGGAGATGATGGAACACGCTCCTTCTTGGATTCAAAATAAAAACCACAGTCAACCACAGACCCAAAACTTACACGTCGGCTGGAATTAAAATAGCTTCTTGCTACGTTTTCGGGTTTCAATATTCTGGATAAGCTCAGGGAAGCGGAATCAGGCCATTTGGTGTCTCTTGTTTTGTTTCGGTTGTTGCTCTGCTTTCCTGGGGTCTCAGCACATGCCTGGTGAATCCGAGGGGCCGGTTCCCCTAGTTGCACACTTAGGAGCCTGACTTCACACCACCACCACCCCGGGCCAGGCCACTGTCTGTGCTACACCCCCCCATGTGCTCATGTGTCCCCCTCAGGTGAAAAGCAGAACCGGGGCCCAGTCTAGGCCAGAAACTGGCCCTAGCAGCCCCCCTGCTGCTCCCCACAATTCTTCCAGCACCCGCTGGCCCCGCCCTTTTCCGGGGAACCTTGCGGCTGGGCCCGTGCCTGCGGCGAGTCTCACCCCAGTATTATTTTAGTCGCAGACAGACACGAGGCAGATGGTGACAACATCCCTTCCTCGCTCCCCACTGACGAGCCGTGCCGCCCTGAAGCCTCGGGGTTCTTCTCCCTCAGGAATATTTCAGTCCCGGCTCCATGGCTAAATACGGCTGCTCGTGTGAGACTCACGCGCATCTGCGCCTCCTTCTCCCCACCCCTGCCCATTTCCTGGGCTGAACGAAGCCCTGGGGAGGCCCTGCCAGCTTCCAGATCCGCCCCATCCCCCCAGCTGGCCCAAGCATCGGAGCATCTAAACACTGGGAAGGGGCAGTTATAACGCCCACTTCACAGATGAGGAAGCTGAGGCTGAGTGAGGCAGCGGCCCCCTGACAGCCACGCAGCCAGGAAAGATGCTCTCCTTGGGGCCCAGTGCGCCCTGCAGATACAAGGTGCCCCCTCCATTCTACCTCCGCAGCTCGGTTCCACCCACCTTCACACAGTCTTGGGGCACCACGGCAGGCACCCACCTTCTCTGCAGAGCTCCTAGGAGCACACTTCTTAGTGGCTGTACCCCCCACTCCTTCCCCAGCCAACAGCCTGGGGCACAGGCTCACCAAGACAGGCTGCCCACTCCCCCACCCAGCTGATCCAGACTTCCCCGGGGGTGCGGGGTGGGGGTGAGGAGTCAAGATTGGGAAACGCACAGAGGGGAGGAAAGGGGGTCGGGGCTCTGGTATGAGGCAGACCCAATTGATGTTAAATCTCATCTTGCTGTGACTTTGGCCAAATCATGTCACCGCTCAGCACCTATTTCTGCGTCTATAAACAGGCAGCCAGCACGGACCCACTTGCTCGCTGGATAGTCTGGGGAGGTGGCTGCTCTAATCCCAGCATCTGAAGCACATCCGGGACATCATGGTGCTCCTGAACCATGTGCTGAGTGGATGATGCATGAGCATCAGGCATGGCTCAGTGGAGCCACCCACCCCCGCAGCCCCAGCCCCCACAAGGCCTGGAGCCAGCTCTGCCTACTAAGCTGAAGTCAAGAGCTGAGCCATGTCTTTGGGCATCTGCCCAACCTCCACAACACCACGTGCTTGAAGCAGCCTTCTGGGGCCAGGCCCAGGGCACCTGGCTTTCACCAGCCCGGTCACATGCCAGCAAGCTGTGGGAGGTGAGCCAAGGTAGTTTTTTACTCTCCTGCTCTTCTTCAGCCACCCTCCCGGACTGGCCTGGGGCAAGGAAGCTGGACAGACACTCTTTGAGGGCTTGGGACACCCTCTGGGTGGGGTGAGAGTATGTTTTGTCCCAGTCAGACCTCCTGGGCCCCTCTCCCAGGTACAGTTCTTCTCCAATGTCTAAGCAGCCTTCGTCGGGGGTGGGGCCAGGACAAACCACCACACAAAAACATGCAGCCACGCACCCACCACATTCAGTGACGCTCACACCCCAAAGGGTACACAAAATACAGACATAAATATGCACTGCCCACTGAAAGCACAAAGCCGCACACACGCTCAGTGTGCATGGTGGGGTAGACCAACACAAGACGACAGCCCTAACCTCCGAGCGTGTAGTGACACCACTACGTGGCTCAAATGTGTACCTTGCAGAGCAGCAGCACAGTAGCTGACAGTCACCAACACACATGGCACAGCAGGTCAGCACACCACACAGCGTGACCACGAACACGGGTGTGGCATAAGCCACCCAGACTCAGGACACACACATAGATACACACAGCAGGGTGCAGGAGGCCTGTTTTACACTGAAACGAAGGCCTGAGACCTCATACCAGACTCAGCCCGGAGCTGAGCCCCAACAGCTCAGGAGTCACATTGGTGCAGGGGCAGACGCCGCTGGAGAAGGAGAGCAGGCCCTGCCCAGGATGGGCATGGCAGACAGTCCTGGCTCAGCGTCAGCTCCGTGACACCATACTTGCAGGACGTGGGCCCAGGCATCAGTGACTGTGACAAGCAGATCTTTTGTGGCAGAGAAGTCAGGAGTCCGGTTCGGTCCCCACCACATACCAACACGCACCGTTCTCTCTCCCTAACCTGCCACCTCTGCCCCGGCCTGCCTGCCCCAAGTCGTCATGCCCGGCATAAGCAATGGGTGCGGACCAATCTGTCACCATGAGAGCCAAGACAAAAGAGAGGACCTGCTGACCTTCAATGCAGAACCAGTCTGGAGACCCTTTTCCGCAGAGGGTTGCCCTGGTCAGTCCTGGGCCTAACTGGCCTCTGAGTGGCCACACACGCTACTCTGCAGACAGCCCTTAGTCTGACAGTGAGGCGGCCTCCTGGCGGAGGACTAGGTGTCCTTCTCTGAACTGCCCTCCCTTTGAACACACCTAGTCACCTGCTTTCTTAGCTCAACCCTGCTCCCTGGCACCCAGGACCTTGGAGCTGGCATGCCAGGCACTTACCTGTCCCATCCTCTCTGACTCCAACCTGTGTTCTCATGTCTGGACATGTCCTTTTGCTGTTTTCTCCACCAAAAATGCACCCACCACCTTTCCGCACACTTTTATCAAGATCAATGCCACCTCCTCTAAGAAGCCTCCCCAATCCCTGGCAAGAAAGAGAAGAAAAAAAAAATCTGTTGCTGCCGGAATGAGAGATCAGAACGGATGTAAGTTTCCACTGGGCCTCGGTGTCCTAATTAGTGGACTTGGTAAGGCCTGGCCCATTACCACTGGACAGAAAGAGGCAGAAGAACCCGGGCGGCAGTTCTCAAAGCAGGGTCTTCAGGGTCCTGGGTGTCTTCAAGAGCCTTTCACGTCCCCTGGGATGGAGTCGATTCTGACTCAGTGACTCTAGACGACAGGGGAGAGCTGTCCCTATGGGTTTCTGAGACTGTAAATCTCTACAGGAGCAGAAAGCCTCCTCTTTCTTCCATGGACCAACTGGTAGTTTTGAACTGCTGACCTTGGGGTTAGCAGCTGAACACATAACCACGAGGCCACTAGGGTTCCTTTGACAAATGTTGTTGCTGTTGTCAGGTCCCATCAAGTTGGTTCCAACTCATAGCAACCTTATGCAAAATAAAGCAAAACACCGCCCAGTCCTGCGCCATCCTCGCAATTGTTCCGATGCCTGAGCCCATTGTTGCAGTCACGGCGTCAGTCCATCTCATCGAAGCTCTTCTTTTTCCTGCCTCTCTACATTACCAAACAGGACATCTCTCTCCAGGGGCTGGTCTGTCCTAACAACATGTCCAAAGTAAAGACCAAGTCTTACCGCCCCTGCCTCTGCGGAGCACTCGGCCTTACTGCTTCCAAGCCAGACTAGTTTGTCATTTAGCAGTCTATGGTGCTTCCGGCATTCTACTCCGGCACCACAATTCAAATGCACTGAATCTTCTTCAGTCTGCTTTATTCAATGTCTGATTTTCACATGCATACAAGGCAACTGAAAATACCACGGCTTAGGTCAGAAGCACCTTAGTCCTCAAAATAGCATCCTTGCTTTTCACAGGTAGGGGAAGTAAAAATTATTTTATTAATAACACTAAGATTTTATTTGACTCGTTCATTATGTTGGCATTTGCACTTAGGATGGAAAAGCAATAATAGGTAAAGCAATGCCTTGGCACAAGTCAAGGCAGTTGTTGTGGGTTGCTGTGTTAGTCCAGGTGGACTAGAGAAACAAATTCATAGACACTCTTATGTGTATAAGAAAGAGCTTTATATAAAGAGTAATTGTATATTAAGAAAACATCCCAACCCAGTCCAGATCAAGCCCATAAATCCAATATTAGCCCATATGTCCAATACCAGTCTATAAGTTCCTTTTCAGACTCACACAACACATGCAATGATGCCAAATGCAGAAAGATCACAGGCCACTGGGTGGAAAGTCTTGTGGATCCAGTGGTGGTGGAAACATCTCAGTGTTTGCGTGGGTCTCCACGTGGCTCCTCCAGCTCCAGGGCTCTGGTGCTATCAGCATAGCTCCATGTGGCTTGTCAACAGGAATGTCTGGCAGGGAGAGTGTGTGTCCCACCTCCAGCAAGCTATTTATCTCCTTAGCACCTCCAAACGAGGTCATCAAGCTGTGACTTGATTGACGGGCTAACCTCCACCCCTTCACTCCTAAAAAAAAATCAAATTGACAACAGATTATGTAACTACCACAGTTGCCATCTGGGTGACGACCTTATGTATAACTGAACAAATGCTGCCTAGTCCTGTACCATCTATGTAATCACTGGTATATTGTTGTGGCTATTCTGTCACTTCATCTCCATGGGGGTCTCTCTCATTCTCCTTGGCCCTCTATTTTACCAAACATGATGTCCTTGTTTAGTGATTGGTCTTTCCTGATGGCATGTCCAAAGTAAGTAAGTCAAAGTTTTATTATGCTTCTTCTAAGAAACATTCTGGTTGTATTTGTTCTAAAACTGATTTGTCCTGAGAGTCCCACTAGTCATATCTGGTGTCTTTTATGATTCTGCGTTGTGTTCACTCTATCCAGGACCTTCTGGTGCGACCCTTTCCAGAGCAGTTGGTAGGAGCAGTCGGGCACCATCTGGTTCTTCTGGTCTCAGTGTGTGGAGATTGATACTTGCATGGTCCATTAGTCCATTAGACTAATTGTTTCCATGTGACTTTCAATTTTCATCCTTATTCGTTTCTCTGGAAAAAGAGCAACAAATAGTTGAAACTCACATGGCTATTCATGAGATTTTAACGCCCCAGTTGTTGCTCATCAAAGGAAGATGTAGAACACTGTCTTTGTGAACTAGGCAGTGAAGTAAAATTTCTTAATATGACTCTTCTATCTATGTCTCTGAATCCAATCCAAATGATTGGGTTGAAACTTGCAAATGGGGGGTATGAAGCACTAATCAATAGGACAGGTCAGTTCTAGTTGACATTCTCCTGTATATAAGAGAGCTATCTCAGAAGCAGTAAGGGAGAATTTCCTGGGCTATCAAGGAAAAAGAGCCACCAGTAGAGCATGTTTGAAAATGCTCTCTGAAGGTGAAGACAGCAGAGGCCATGCAAGAGCTGGATGAGACCAGAGGCTGAGGCAAGGAGACCATGAGGCAGAGCAAAAGGGTAGTGCCAAATCTATGAGACTGTAAGCAGAGCGTGGGGTGGGCTTCCTGGCCCACGGGTGGAGGCAGAGCCAATGAACCACGTGACTAAGAGTTAAGGACCAGAGAGAGAGACTTGACTGTTGGCTGAAGGGAGGTTTGCTGTTGAGGTATTTAGTTTATTGTGCCAACCTGGCCGATAAACACGTGGGGTTAATTGAAGGGTGGGAGGATAAATGGCTCGGTGAGTTCTTGCCTTTCTAGTTCTCGAGTTTCTTGTTTTCTGTTGGTTGGACCAGGGTGAAGCTGCCTTAGCCAGTTCCCTGCTTCAGCTGGCAAGGC
>NW_022111372.1:96502066-96503649 GCF_000313985.2 Echinops telfairi
AACCCCTTCCCAGGGGACGAATAATGGAAAAGTGAGTGAGGGGCAACAGAGGATGATGTAAGATATGGAAAAAAAAATCTATAACTTATCAAGGGTTCGGAAGGGAGGGCAGGGATGGGTAAGAAATGGCAAGCTCATATCAGGGGCTCAAGTGGGAAGAGAATGCTTTGAAAATGATGATGGCAGCATATGTTCAAATGTGCTTGACACACTGGATGAACGTATGGGTTGTGATAAGAGATGTAAGAGCCTCCAATAAAAGTATCTTTAAAATCATAAATAAATGCTGACCGGTCCTCAGTCATCCTCACAACTACTCCTGTGCCTGAGCCCATGGTTATTGCAGCCACGGTGTCCATCCATCTCCTTGAGGGCCTCCCTCTCTTTCACTGCCCCTCCACCTTACCAAGCAGGACGTCCTTCTCCAGGGACTGCAGAACATGTCCGAAGTATGTAAGACGGAGCCTTGGCATCCGTGCCTCTGAGGAGCGCTCTGGCCTTCTCCTTCCAAGACGGATGGGTTTGTTCTTTTAGCAGTCCATGGTACTTCCAGTATCTTTCGCCAGCACCACAATCCGAATGCATCAATTCTTCTGTCTTCCAACTTTCACATGCATGTAAGGCGGCGGAAAATACAATGGCACACCTCAATCTTCAGGGTGACACGCTTGCTTTTCAATACTCTAAAGAGGTCTTCCTGGGAGGCTGGGAGGGAAGGGGAACCTTATAATGATGAGTATGAGAATGATTGTGGTGATGATTGTACAATTATTCTTGATGTGATTGAACTATTGATTTGCATGAAGTATAGATTAGATGCCAATAAAACTCTTGGAAAAATAAATAATAAGAAGGTCAAAAAAAAAAAAAAGGTCTTGTGTAGATTTACCTAACACAACACATCTTTTGATCTCTTGACTGCTGCTTCCATGAGCATTGATTGTAGATCCAAGGAAGACAAAATCCTTGACAACTTCAACCTTTTCACAATTCATCATGATGTTACCTACTGGTCCAGTTATGAGAACTTTGGTCTTCACGGTGAGTTGTAACCCACACTGAAGGCTGCAATACTTGGATCTGCATCAGCAAGGGCCACAAGTCCTCCTCACTTTCAGCAAGCAAAGTTGTCTCATTTGCATATAGCAGATTGTTAATAAACACCAGAAATTGTACTAAAAGCCATTGTATATTCTTCAACATCAGGCATTTGGATTAAAACAAACAAACAAAAAACCAGTTCAATTAAGATTACCCCTATTAAAGCAGTAAAAGTAGTCATTTTATTAAATCTCCGCCCTTAAAGACACTGACTATATGTCTTTTAATATTAAGCGTGATGAAATGGAAAATTCACATGGAACACTTATCTGTTGATGGTTCTGATCACGGTTCTCACAAGGCAAAGCACCATTGTAATTGCTCGAGTTTCAAGCTAAACTAGTTGCTTTTTTTAATGACACACTATTTTTATTTGATAAAATGGACTGATAGACAAGTTATAGTTGTCTTACACTTGGATAATGAAATGAGTTTGTCATTTTAAGGAAACTGGTAATATTTGTGGCCGGTAATAAAATTCT
>NW_022111372.1:96503882-96504888 GCF_000313985.2 Echinops telfairi
GAGGTCACACACAGTTCCATGTAATCGGTTCCCTCTTTCCTACCCATTCTCCCTTTACCCTCCCTGTTTTGCCACTCACACCACTGGTCCTATAAAATTCTATTTTTTAAAGAGAGAATTCGAATTTTGGAATGCTTGCATTTATCACCAGAAGCTTGACAGGTTCCCAGTGCATGCTGATGAAGTCAGCGGTGATGCTAATGAACATGGCTGCTTAATATCGTATAATGAAATGCATAACTAGGTGAACTAAAATTTTCTAAGTGACCGATATGTGGGATAAGCAAAGGTACATTGAGTGAATCAGAATGTGTATGAATTTTGAATATAAAGCTATTCTCTGCTTGATAAACAAACCTTCACCTAATTTACAGTAAAACAAAAAATTTTTTAAAATGACCAATGCATGAGGTTATAAAATCATGTGTGTGTAAAAATGCCTTGAAAATGCAATATAGATGAATGAACTTTTTTTTCTTTTAAAACTCATCTTATTGGAGGCTCTTACAGCTCTTATAAGAATCCATACATCACTTGTATCAGGCACATTTGTCCATATGATGCCATCCTTACTTTCTAAACATTTACTTTGTATTTGAGCCCTTGGTATCAGCTCCTCTTTTTACCCTCCTCCCCACCTTCCGATCCTCATGACCCCTCGATAAATTATAAATTATTATTATTTTCATATCTGAGACTGACCACTGTCTCCCTTCACCCATGTTTCTGTTGTTCATCCCCCTGCAGGGGGTGGGGCAGGTGATTCATCCACCATTGCAATCGCTTACCCCTTCCTCCTCCACCCTACTGGTATCTTTACTCCTATTTCTGTTCTTGAGGGGTTTATGTGAACTGGATTCGGTGTGTTGTGAGCTCTTATCTGTACCAGTGTGCATGTTCTGGTCTAGCCAGAACTGAAAGGCAGGACTGGGGTCATGATATCAGAGGGTGAGGAAGCCTCAAAGAACCAGAGGATGCCCACACACTTCTTCAAGGTGCTGATCCT
>NW_022111372.1:96505521-96507940 GCF_000313985.2 Echinops telfairi
CCGATTACCATCAGCTTTTTTCACCACATTTGCTTATGCACCCAATTTGTCTTCAGTGATGGTGTAGGAAGGGTGAGCATCATAGAATGCCAGGTTGTTAGAACTAAGTGTTCTTGCATTGAGGGAGGGCTTGAGCAGAGGCCCAAAGTCCATCCACTTCCTCAAGGTATTGCCATATAAATATATGGACATGGGCCAATATCTCTATTTTTATAAATTAACATATTTACATAAGTACACACCTGTTTATACCTTTATCCTCAGCTTTGCTTCCTAGATCTTTCCTGTTTCTTCTTACCTTCCTCCTGCCCCACCATCATGCTCACCCTCCTTCTGCCTCTGAGTAATTGCTCTCAGCTAGATTGCTGTTGCTCCAGCACCCCCAGGATCTCTACGTGTCCTCCTCGTTGTTGATTTTCATTCCCTAGTTGTTCCCCTGTCTATGGCGTTGTTTGCTCACCACTCCCTCCCCTGCCTCCTTCTCCCCCACCAGGCCCCTCTGGAACCGTCTGTCCTGTCTTTCTCCTCGGGCTTGCTTCCCATGCCTGTCTTATAGACATATAGGTAGGCAAAACAACAATAATGGAGACAAAACAAAAAGACTGAATAAAAAGAGGGGAAAAAACCTAGCAAACAAAATAATGAAAAAGCATACATAATTGCAGGTCTGTCTGCTGACCTTTATGACTATCTCCCCACTGGTTCTGGGGGGTTCTGGGAACTGCCCCTCCTAGCCTGAAGTCTATTCTGGGTCTCCTCAGGGACTTTGTGGCTTGGCTTTGCTCCCATTGCTGATCTGTTATGTTCCCTTCTTGGTTCGCCCACTGTATGTGTGTGGGGCGTGGGGAGGGGTGTCAAACCAGACTCACTCCCCAGTCTTGTCCTCTGTTGCAGTATGTTCCAGCAAGGGGACATCATTAGACTAATGAACTTTGAGGTACAAATGGAATATGGAAAGTTCAAGCGGATGAATTGTGTTTACAGGAGTTTCTGTTTTTTTTAAGAGGCCCAGAACTGTGAATTGTTATTGTTTGTTTCTGTTGAGTTGATTCTGCCTCCCACAGGCCCCTCGTGTGCAGAGTGGACTACTCCATAGGTGTTCAAGCCTGTTATCTTTCGGAAGCAGATCACCGGGTCTGTGTGCAAAGGAGCTTCTGGGGGGAGCGCTCCCCCAGGGACTCCTGAAAAGGACATTGAGATGGTTTCAGAAACCACACGGCAGCTAATACTTAAGAAGCCAGCACGTGGCAAGTATCCGTGCAGTATCCACTGACCTGAGAAGGCTATTAAACAGTCCTCACTTTCGCAAACCTATATCTGGGTGCGACCAGGCTTGTTCATATACTTCACACACAAAAAAGAACCATGCCACTAAAGCTATAATAATCATGGCATAAAAAAGAAGAAGAAAAAGAGCACATTTAAGGGCTCTAGCTTGGGACACAAACAGTCTATCAAACATAACTGAAATTGAAAAACAGCAAAAGAGAAACTCGACGAATGGGACTTCCTACAAATTAAACGCTTAGATAAATCAAAGAAGACTTAGAAGAAGTCTAGCCAGAATGTTTCTTAGAAGCTAGAATGGCAAGATTTTATCTCACTGGCTTTGGACACGTTGTCAGGAGAGGCCAGTCCCTGGAGAAGGACACCGTGCTTGGGAAAGTGGAGGGGCAGCAAGAAGGAAGAGCCTCAACTGGGTTGACACATGGCTGCCATCCCGAGCTGAACATAACAACAATGGTGCCGACGACGCAGGCGCGTCATTCTATTGTGCACCGAGCCTCTGCGCGTCTAGCTAACACTCACAACTTGCATCGAAAGATTCATCTAAAGCAGGACCTGCAGATGGAAGCTGGTTTTGGAAGCAAGATATCTAACAAGAGACTACTCTCCAAAATGTATAGAAAAGTTCAACAGCTCAACCACAAAAAGCCAAAATAATCTAATTTTTAAATGGACAAAAGTCATGAACAGATACTTCGCCAGAAGACATTCAAGCAGCCAACCATTGTGCGTGTGGTCCTTAGCCATTAGAGAGATGCAAAACAAAATGACAAGGAGCTATATCGCCCAGCAACAATGTTGTGGTCATTAGGAGCCATGCAGTCGGCTGCTACCCATAGCGACCCATGGGCAACAGAACAAAACACTGCACGGTCCTGCGCCAGCCTCACAGCGGTGCCTGCACCTGAGCCCATGGCTGCAGCCAGCGGGTCAGTCCATCTCGTGGAGGCCCTTCCTCTCTCTCGCTGCCTCCACCAAGCTTCGTCACGATGTGAAACAAAGCAAAATGGAAAACAACAAATGCTGGTGAGAGCGTGGGGATATTAGGACGCTCGTGCACTTCTGGTGGGATTGCGAGACCACTTTGCATGGGGCTTCTTTAAGAAGTTACAAATGTAGACAGTTTGTAGCC
>NW_022111372.1:96508860-96528940 GCF_000313985.2 Echinops telfairi
TGCAATGCTTCCTTTGACCTCCCGACTGCTACTTCCATAAGCATTGACCCTACATCCAAGCGAGAGGAGATCCTTGTCGATTTCAGTCTTTTCGCTGAGCAATTCCACTACTAGATGGGATGTTATTTCTCTAGGATATATGTCTAGCAATCCCACTGCTAGATATATATCCGAGAAAAATAAAATATGTGACATGAATCATATAAGCATACTCATGTTCATTACAACTTTATTCCCAATACCAAAAAGATGGAAATAACCTAAGTGCCATCAAAGGATGACCAGATAAACAAGCTGTGGTATATATGCACAATGGAACACTATACAACATTAAAGAGTAATAATAAATTGTTAAATATACCAAGAATGAACCTGGAGGACATTATGTGAAGTGAAATTAGTCAATCACAAAAGGGCAAATGTTGTATCAGACCCTTATGAAAAGTCAAGAAAAGGTTTATGCACAGAAATAAACATTTTCTGATGATGACTAGGGATGGAAAGGCGAGGAAGGGAAAATCACTAACTAGATAGTAGAGATATATTAAGTTGGGTGAAAGGAAAGGCAATCAATACTCAATAAGGGAAGAATCAGCACAACATGGCCAAGGCAAAGGAGAGTAAAAAGCAACAATAGTAAATTCTATTACACACACAGTCTTGCAATGACAAATGATCATTTACATCTGGATACATAGGTAGAAGGTGAACAGATGAGAGTACATGCATGTGTACCAACCCACATATTTGGTAGAGGCTTTTTCTACATACATATATATGCTGCAAATACATATATATGTACATATCAATACAAATATGCAGACATATACATGCTGCAAATGCATCCAGGTATATAATAGGGCAAACTTCCTAGCCATCACCAAACACCCTGAGAGACTGAGTCACTGAGTTTGAGGGCTTCTGACCAGAGTGTCAGGGGATGTCTAGATCAATTAGCATAACCTAGTCCATGAATAATGTTCTACATCCTCCTAGGTGAATAGTAACTGAAATCTTAAAAGTTTGTAAGCGTTATAGATACAACTCTTGGTCTCTTCCCATCCAGAGCAAAGAAGAGATTTTTTTTTTTAAATCAAAGACTCCCCCCCAACTACCAGGACCCCAATTCTGCCTTGCAGACCTGGTTAGACCAGAGGATGCACAGTGGTACAGATGGGAATTGGAAACGCAGGGAATCTAGGACAGATGAACCTCTCAGGACCAGGGCTGACAGTGGTGATATCAGGAGGGAAGGGGGGTGTAGAAAGGGGGAATTGATCACAGGGAGCTACATATAACCTCCTCTCTGGGGGATGGGCAGCAGAGGGGTGGGTGAAGGGAGATGCCGGGCAGTGTAATATAAGATACAATAATAATTTATAAATTATCAAGGGTACATGGGGGACAGGGGAGGAGGAAGGGAGGGGGAGGGGAAAAAAGGAAAATGAGCTGATTCCGGGAACCCAAGAGGAAAGCGAATTTTGGGAATGATGAGGGCAACAAATGTATAGATGTGCTTTACACAATTGATCTATGTATCGTGATGAATTGTATGAGCCTCAATAAATTGATTTTTTTAAAAAATCAAAGACTCAAGGAAACAATTGGTCCAAAACTAATGTACCGAATGAACCATCGCTTCCAGAGAACTAGATGGTGCCCAGCTACCACTCTGATCAGTGGTATCACAATAGACGGTCTTAGAGGGAGGTAGAGAAAAATGTAGAATAAAATTCAAAATCATAAAAGAATCCAGGCGTCCTGGTCTGATAGACACTGGTGGAACCCTGGAGACCACACCCCTCAGACACCTCTCAACTCTGGAATCGAATCCACTCCCAGAGATCGCCTTTCTGCCAAACAAAGGCCTATAAAACGAACAGTAACCCCCACGAGAAACGTGATCCTCAACATACCCAGCCACACGAGGCCAAGAAGACAGCGTTGTTCGGAAACTACGTTGAGAACGAAGCCGGGAAGGTGGGTGAAGGAAAAGCAGGACCCACCCCGGGAGGAGGTGGGAAGACGCTGTAACATTGAGGGAACCGCAATTAATGTCACAAAACAAAATGTGTATAAATTATTGAAGGGAAAGCTAATTCCTTCTGTAAATTTTCATACAAACCACAGTAAAACATCCCTCCTCACCGACCCCTAAAAACTGTATCAAAATAGAATGAATGTGCAGGCAGATATGAAAATCCAGCCTTCCTCTTTTAAGCCCAGCTACTAATGAGATTTGCAAAAGTGACACTCTTCTGTATATATCTTCTTGGTTCCCAGTAGTAAAATTATTTTCTTTTCCATCATCTATTACTTCTGTAGGAGCCCTGGTGGCTTAGTGGTCACGCGCTGGGCTGCTCCTGCAAGGAGTTGGAAACCACCCGCAGCCCCTTGGGGGAGAGACAGGGTTCTCTCCTCCAGCAGTCAACAGCTACCTTCTTGGAAATCCACAGGGGCAGTTCCCTCCAGTCCCATCGGGTCGCTGAGTCGGCATCAACTCGACGGCAGTGAGTTTGGTTTGTGTTACTTAGGTTAACATGTCAGGGGATGGAAACTGCTATTTTCAAAAGGGTTCATACATACATGTTTTTAAATTTCTCACATGAAAAATACGGATGGATGTAATCAACACGCACAAAAGCTCTTGGAGTTCTCAGTAACTGTTAAAGGTATAAAGGGGCCCGGAGACTACAACATTTGACTTGGATAATGTCTTCGTTTTGAGCTCCGATAACCAGGGAGACTGAGGGAACACATGACAAACAGGCATCTGTAAGAGGCAAGCAGCGGCCCAAAGGGACGACCGGAGCTTGCTCCTTTGAAGAGGTCTCACTCTACACGCCTGGAAATCTCTGCTGGGAGAGGGAGGAGGGCTTACAGCTAGAGTGGGGACCAGATGACCTTGGGGGAGGGTCTGGCAGAAATTTCTGATCCTTCCCAACTTCCCTCTGCTGCCCCTGGACCAAGGCTGGCTCTAGTCACTGATGGGGTTATGAGTGTCGGTGGGAGGGGGCGGGGGCGGTGGAGCGGGCAGGAACCTAACACACAACAGACCTCCCCCCACACTGGGCGGGCTGAAATCCGTCCCCAGGAGTTCTGGCCCTTCCCAGACTGCCTCCATCCTGCCCCCGCAAAAAGGATTGGGGCCTTAAAATGACCGTCCCCAGCGTGCAGCAGACAATACAGAGGGGACATTATGCACGGAGAGAGAGGCCCCCTTGTTGGGACTGCCAAGAGACAGCGGTGCTCTGTTCTGGGCGGGCTGGGGGCTGCTCATGTGCTCCAGCCCAGACCCCTCACACCCTGAATCACGTCCTCACCCCAATCACACTCACAGGCTCACCCTGGGGCACCCCCTCAGGCGAAGCTGCTGCACACAGAAGCGTCTGGGCTCCCATCCCCCTACCTCTGCACACAGCTCTCTCTGAGCTACACCACCACCCCTACCTGCCTGGATCTTTACTGCAAGCCCCACACATACGGATGACTCCCTGGCACAAGGAGCCCCCCCTGGGGATGGAGGGGACACAAGACAGCCACACTGGGGCCCCTGAGGACGCCCTGCTGTCCCTGCCCTGCACTGCCTGGCCAGGATCACAGGGCACTGAAACCAGCAGCCGCCCAGGCTGGGCCAGACGTGCCTAGACCCACAGAGGGACACAAAGGCCTCCTTGTTGCCTGGCCAAGCCCTCGGGGCTCTGGAGTGGGAGGGAGGGACCAGAGCAACAGGCACCCCTGCCCCCAGCTCTTGGACTGGCCCCGGAGCAAGACTGGACATTAACCTTTCAGGCACTACCAGTGCCCAGGCTGGAGGGCAAGCAGATACAAGGCAGGCCTGCCTAAAGGGCACTTCAGGTGGCCAGCTTAGACCCCCACCCAAGGTCTGTGTGTTTTCCTGAGTGGCGATCTCTCTCTCCCTCCATGTGCAGGGATTGTTCCCGCTGCCTGGAACTCTCTACCTCCTCCTCTATTATCTGGGAAACTTTTCCTTTGTCATTAGGTCGTTGTTCAGAAACCAACCCCCTCCCCACCCCTGAGAAGCCCTCCTGACCCCTGGGCTGGGTAGATGGTCCCCAACAGACATTGAGCTCCAAGGGCGGCGGCTCTGCTGGAAGGAGGAGCCGCTCTGATATGGCCCAGCCACCAGTCACTGGCTCCTCCTCCCCACCCCAGGTGATAAGGAGGGACAGGGAGGAGTCTCCTGGGACACTCTTGATCAGCTTGCTAAATCCTACTCATCCAACTGGTAACTGTTCCTATCTCTTCTTTACCAAACATTTATAAGCACTCATGGTGGGTGAGGAATTGATCTGAAGTACTCACATGTGTTAAACTCATCGAATCCTCACAACAGGTCTTTGAGGCAGATTCTGTGATGACTCTCGTTTTTAAAGGTAAGTAGAGCAAATCACAGAGCGCTTAAGCAGCTTGTCCAAGATCAGGTAGGTGGTAAGTCGTGGAGCAGAACTGGAACCCAGCTGTAAAACCAGATCGGGAAGCTGTGCCATGAGACTCTCCATCCTCATAGCAGTCCCACGCCGCCGAGTCGGTGGTGCGGTGCTTTGACTCCCTTCTCCTGATGGTGAACCTCTAAGGGCTTGCATGGCGACATACGTACTTCTGAATCCCAGGAGTTCAGACATAAGACAATATTTGACTCATAGGAACTTTCAAGAATATGGTTGACTGAATGACCACAGGATGGCTAGACTCCCAGTCCTCAAGGAGCTGAGAATAGGGGCTGTCCAGAAAGGCCCACGGAGCTTTGTCCCCTCCCGAGACCATGGTCCATCTGCTCTGTCATTTGATGCAAAGCTGCCCCTGTCGCTGGACACAGCATTCACAGGGCTCTTGAAAGCTAAGAAAGGAGGAAGGGGCTAGTAGGCTCACAGGGAGGTCCGGAAACAGGCAGCCTTGGCGTCTATGCCCCTCCCAGGCAAAGGGTCTCTCGACCACTCAGACACCATGAACCAAACCGGGCCTGCTCATTGTCTGGTCTACTTGCTGGTTCCCCAGCTTTCATCTAAGGCAGTGGTTCTCAACCTTCCTAACGCTGCGACCCTTTAATACAGTTCCTCATGTTGGGGTAACTCCCTCAACTGTAACATTATTTTCATTGCTACTTCATAACAGTAATTTTGCTACTGCTATGAATGGGGTGACCCAAAGGGGTCGCGACCCACAGGTTGAGAACCACTGATCTAATGTTATCAAGCTGTTACTCAGGCCCTACCTAAAGCACAAATTGGGGTGAACAAAGGCACCCGGACCACATGCTGACCAGACTGTAGACACCTGACATTTGAGGGTTTGCCTCTGGATAGGGCCTCTTCCTTCAAGAAGGTTCACTTGTATTGATTCTGGGCCCCCAAAGCAGGCGTAGTCAAGCACCAGTTTCCTAGTGGCTGTCTCTGCACTTCTAAGGCAGGGTCAATTCCAACCTCCAATGGGGTTGAAAAATAGACACCAATGTGGGCCTCTGGTATTTGAGTCTCAGGCTTCCCAGGCCTGGAATTGGAGAGAGAGGTGCCCTTCAGGATGGGTGAGAAAAGTGGCAGGTCATTAGGGACACAGGGCCCCTTGGCCTTCTGAGGGTGGCCCCTCTCCACCTCAAAGGAAATTTTGCCATCTGTAAGGCAACTTCCCTGAAAGCCCACACTTCCCTGAAAGGAGCTAGAATCTTCCTGGAGTACAGCACTTCTAGAAATTTCTCCTCATGACCAGAGAAAACGGGGATTGCAGGGCATGGCTGGGCAGAAGCAACTCCCGAATTTCCACCCAGGAGGGACTTCAGTGGTTTGTTAGGAAGGAAGTGGGGCCTTGCTGGAAGCTGTGTTTCCAGGCATTGCTTGTACCTAAATAATAGGTTACAGATCAATAAAAACAGCAACGTATTGTAAAAGTGCTCTACATAAAATGAAGAAAATGACAGTTGCCCGTACCAGAAATTTGATTATTGTTATTATGATGATGATAGAGATTTCGTAGGTGCCAAGGACCTCGATTCATCTCCCCTCTCCCATCAGGATGGAAGGGAGAGCTTCCAGGACTGTAGGAGAGTATGTTCCTTGGAAACAGAAATCCACCTAAATTTCAATTGAAAAAAAAACGTGCTTCAAGCCACAAAGCACTAGGCGAGAGAGATGTGATTAATCCCTAGGTCTGCCCTCTGGTTAAGTACCTACTATGTTTCAGACACTTTGGGACCCCATGACCACCCCCAAGAGAGCACTGAATTACTGTACTCCTAGTTACTGCATTTTAGGGATTGTGGTAGTTACATAATCTACTGTCATCTTGAGAAAGGGGTGGAGTCTCGTCTGTCAATCACCAGTGATGCCTCTGTGTGGGCATGGCCTTCTCCTGTGGATTCTGGGAACTCCTATCTTCCTCCCTGGAGGCAGTGCACACACTTTCTCTGCCAGACATCCCTATTGATAAGCCACATGGAGCTACGCTGATGAAGCCAGAGCCCTGGAACTGGAGAAGCCATGTGGAGACCCATGCCACACCAGCACTGAGATGCTTCCACTGCCACTGGATCCATAAGACTTTCCACCCAATGAACTGTGATCTTGTATTGGCATCATTGCATGTGTTGCATGAGTTTGAAGTGGAATGTATGGACTGGTATCAAACATATAAACTAATATCAGACTTATGGACTTGATCTGGGCTGGGCTGGGATGTTCTTAGTATATAATTACTCTTTGATATTAAACTCTTTCTTACATACAGATGAGTGTCCTGGATTTGTTTCTCTAGTTGACCCGGACTGATACATTATGGTATTGGGAGTGGGGTACGGACCCTTGTGCCATCCTTGCTCTTCGGCACTTTGGAGAGATCTTATGCAGCAGATTTACCTAATGCAATGTGTCATTTGAGCTCTTGACTGAGCATGGACTGTGGATCCAAACAAGAGGAACTCCTTCACAACTTTAGTCTTTCTCTGTGTTTCATGATGTTACCCATGGGTCCAGTTGTGAGCATCTGGGTTTTCCTTACATAGGGTTGTCATCCATTCGGAAGGCTGCAGCATTTTCAATCATCTCGTTTGCATGTGTAAGTTGGACATTAAGCAAAGAAAACCACAGAAAACTTTGAATTATAATGTTGGTGGAGAAGTTTGAAAGGACCATGAACTGCCAGAACACACACACACACACACACACTCACACAAATCTGTCTTGGAAGAAGTGCAGTCAGAGTGTTCCTTCGAGGCAAGGATGGTGAGACTTCGTCTTACGTACTTTACACGTTATCAGTAGAGACCATTCCTTGGAAAAGAACATCACGCTTCGTAAAGTAGAAGGACAGCAAAAGAGGAAGCCCCTCAGCCAGATGGATTGACCCATTGGTTGTGAGAACGGAGTCCAACATAACCATTGGGCGAGACAGGACAGTGTTTAGTTACGTTGTACATACATGGTCACTAAGAATCAGAACTGTCTGGACTGCACCTCGCCAGACGGACGGAAGAAACCGACTGGTATCGGTTATGGAATAAGCTCATTCAAACTCACTGTCAGCCAGTCGATTCTGACTCATCGGGACCCTATCAGACAGAGAACTAGTCCATAGGGTTTCCCAAACTAAATCTTGTTTTTGTAAAGCCCCTTAGTGTGGTTCGGGTGAATGTGTAGCGAGCAAATCGGTCTTCAGTTCAATAATTCATGCACATTTTGTTTCATGTCACTGATTTTAATCCCCACAATGTAGCATCGCGTATCCCACTTCTCCCCTACCTTTCTCATCTCCATGGCTCCTTCTTTCCCAGCCCTTCTGACCTTTGTCCCTACATAAAATCCTGTCCTTTTGATCTCAAATGGATGGATGTCTAAGAAGTGTCGATCTTCCTTATGTTACTGTTCCCCTTACGCATGTCTATTGTCTGGCTGAAAATTGAGCCCTATGGGTAAGTTCCGTTCTGGACCCGACATGAAGCAAAAGGCCGTAGTCTAGACCAGCGGTTCTCAACCTTCCTCGTGCTGCGACCCTTTCATACAGCTCCTCATGTGGTGGTGACCCCCAACCATAACATTATTTTCATTGCTACTTCATAACTGTCATTTTGCTATGTTATGAATCATCATATAAATATCTGATATGCAAGATGTATTCTCATTGCTACAAATTGAACATAATTAAAACATAGTGATTAATCACAAAAAACAATATGTAATTATATATTGTGAAATATTTATTTCTAATGACAAATAAGTGAAATTGTGTCTTGAAGCATGGTGTAGCATGGGTGACAGTGTTCACACTGGGTACTCGTAGGTGGGCGTATCTGCATGTGGGCGGACCAGCCTGGAGACGGAGAGAGGAGCGGTGTCTCGGTTCCTAAGACCATCCAAAATGTGCTTTCCGATGGTCTTAGGAAACCCCTGTGAAAGGAGCGTTTGACCCCCCCAAGGGGCCATGACCCACAGGTTGAGAACTATTGGTCTAGGGGGTACCACCAGGCTCTATCTGACCAGGAAGACTGGTCTTTTTTTATGATTTTGAGTTTGGTTCCACATTTTTCTCCCACTCTACGCAGGACCTTCCAATGCCATTCCTTTCAGAGGGATGGGTGGTGGTAAGCAGGTACCATCTAGTTCTTCTGGTTTCAGGGCCAGAGAGAGGGGCTGAGGTGTGCTCATGTGGTCCACTCGTCCATTGGCTTGCTCCCATGCACCTTTGCTTTAGTTCACTCTTCTTCTCTCACACCTACAGTTGCATCTTAAAAGGCTGCACATGAGCTTTCAAGACCCCAGTAGCTACTCACCAAAATAGAATATAGAACATAGCCAATTATGGTGTGCCAACTAACCGCAGTAAGACAATGGATCTCTATGAGGATCAGCTGGTGAGTTTGAACCACCAAATTTTCAGTTAGCAGGCAATGCTTAACCCCCTGTGTCCAACACTAACCAGGCCTGACCATGCTCTCTGGGGAGGACTGAACTGCTACCTGAAAGGCTGTAAGTTCAAACCCAAAGATGAAGGTGTCTTCTCCTATAAACATTTACCACCTCAAAAGGCTTATAAAGGGTTGCTATGTGTCAGAATGAACTCGATGGCAGTGAGTTTGGGTTTTTGCTACTGTGGTTGTTTA
This sequence comes from Echinops telfairi, assembly GCF_000313985.2. Taxonomy (NCBI): domain Eukaryota; kingdom Metazoa; phylum Chordata; class Mammalia; order Afrosoricida; family Tenrecidae; genus Echinops; species Echinops telfairi. The sequence goes on from NW_022111372.1 coordinate 96,517,970, forward strand.
ATCAGGCCCTGTGCTAAGTGTTTAATTCATTTACTTGCTTCCCAGTGTCAGAACGAACTTAAGGGTAACTAGCAACAACAACATCATAACCCACCACCCAGTGGTCAATTTATTGTACCGTGGTGACTTACGTGCTGCATAATAATGGAAGCTCTTTCAAATACCTTCACGGCCACCTATTTTTTTTTAACTGCTTGTTTTTATTTTTTAAATCATTTTATTAGGGGCTCATACAACTCTTATCACAATCCATACACACATCAATTGTGTAAAGCGCATTTGTACATTCATTGCCCTCATCATTCTCAAAACATTTTCTCTCCACTTAAATCCCCGGCATTAGGTCCTCATTTTTCCCCTCCCTCCCCGCTCCCCCATCCCTCGTAAGCCCTTGATAGTTTATAAATTGTTATTTTGTCATATCTTGCCCTGTCCGACGTCTCCCTTCACCCACTTTTCTGTTGTCCGTCCCCCAGGGAGGAGGTCACATATAGTTCCTTGTAATCGGTTTCCTCTTTCCTGCCCACTCTCCCTCTACCCTCCCTGTTTCGCCACTCACAGCACTGGTCCTGTAGGGCTCATCTGCCCTGGATTCCCTGTATTTTCGGTTCCTATCTGTACCAGTGTACATCCTCTGGTCTAGCCAGACTTGCAAGGTCGAATTTGTGTCATGGTAGTGGGAGCGGGGAGGAAACATTTAGGAACTAGAGGAAAGTTGTATTTTTCATCATTGTTACATCGCACCCTGACTGGCTCATCTCCTCCCCTAGACCCTTCTGCAAGGGGATCTCCAGTGGCCTACTGAGTGGCTTTGGGTCTCCACTCCGCACTCCCCCTTTCATTCACTATGGGAAGATTTTTTTGTTCTGATGATGCCTTATACCTGATTCCTTTGACACCTCGGGGTTGCATAGTCACGGCCACCTATGGTGGGCAAGTTTCAGTGGAGAGTCTAGACTAAGACCAGGAAGAAAGACCTGGTGATCTACTTCCAAATATCAGCCATGGAAACCCTATGGTTCACAAAAAGCCGTCCCCTTTCGACCCCCAGCTCTGCACCCCCCACATTAAAAGGCACTCAAGATATGACTGGGTAAGAGCTACAGCCTCAAAGTGGAATTGATCTCAATGGCACAGGTGGTATAAAGCCTTCAGCACCTTCATTTGCTTTATAAACCAAAAAAAGACCTCACTGCCTTCAGTGATTCTGACATACAGAAACCTTCTAGGAAAAGGTAGAACTGTTCCTTTGGTTTTCAGAGACTTGAAATCATTACTGGAGTAGACATCCTCCTCTTTCTCCCTCAGAAGTGGTGAGTTCTAACTGCGGACTGCGTGGTCAGCAGCTCGGTGCATTGTCCACGCCACCACCAGGGATCCTAATATTTGCTCTAGGGTATGGCCCCAAGTGAGAACAGCAGCAAATATCCATTAGTTTTCAGAAGATGAAATGCATGAGTATGAATCAAGGAAAACAGGAACTCGTCTGTTATGCCCCTAAAAATACGAGTTATAATCCTAGCCTCTATGGCTGTGGCTATAATCCCATTTGGGAAAAGGTGTCTTCATTATGTTAATGAGCAGGATTAGTATAGGGTGTGCGTTGAGTCACTATCTTAAAATATATAAAAGGAGCCAATTAAGAAAGCAGAAATGAGGTCAGGCAGATGCCAAGACACATGAAGATGTCCAAGGGACCAGGAAATAGAAGCAAAGGGACAAGACTCTTGCCCGGAGGGGACAGAGAGTAAATACCTACTGGGTACAAGGCTGTGATGACTTAGTATCCATATGCATACAAAGAGTGCCAGTATATAATAATATGACTATCATGCACGTTTATGTGTCAAATTTACAAACAACCACGAATGCCAAAGATGAAGCCTGCTGCAGTCTGAACTTGATCCCGTGCGCACCCAAAAGGCATTGAGAGTTACTGGTGATTGGAAGGTGAATGTTGGAAATAAAGAAGGAATCAAGTTAGAAAATACAACCTTGGTGATAAAGAAGACACCGAAGATTACATAATAGAATTCTGAAAGACCAATTATTTCTTTATTGTAAATGCTTGCTTTCTAATAACATAATCAATGACTATACACGTGAACCTCACTGGAGGTTCGAGTCCACACAGGAATCAAATGGACTACATCTGTGGAGAGAGATGATGAAGAAACTCAATAACATCAGTCAAAACAAAGTCAGGAGCCAATGGTAGGACAGACCATCAATTGCTCAAGTGCAAGTTCAAGTTGAAACGAAATAAAATCAAAACCATGAGACCCCAATGACCTTGAATGTATCCCACATGGATTTAGAAACCATCTCAAAAATAAATTGGATGCACTGAACACTTAATGGCTGAGAAGCAGAAGAACTATGGTGAGACATCAAGGACATTATACTTGAAGAAAGTGTAAGATCATTAAAAAGACAGGTAAGACGGTAAAGACCAGAACTGATGTCAGGAAAGACTGACATCTCTGTGCTTAAGGACAGAGTAACTGAAGCAAATGGAAGAAATGATTAAGTAAAAGAGCTAAATAGAAGTTTTCGGAGGGCAGCTGGGCAAAGATCTAGAACTATTCATTCCAAAACCCAAAGGGAAGGACATGTTTGGCATTTCTCAAGCTGAAAGAACTGGAAAGAAAAAACAGAGCGGCGATACTCAACGATCCTGCTGGTGTGTATAAAAAAGCAAACTGAATGATGCACGATGCAGCAAAAGAACGTAAAAAGAAAATCCCGAGTCACCGTACCAAAAAGAACTGATTGATACTCACCTGTTTCAGGAGATGATCAGCAAATAACCCAGAAAGGCTGGGCCTAAAGGAAAGCGCTCACGCTGCACTAAAGGCATTGGCCAAAAATAAAACTCCAGGAATGGTCGGAATACCAATGGCTATGTTTCTACAAATGGAAGCAGCACTGTAGGAATTTATCTGTCTATCGAGAAATTTGGAAGACAATCACTGGGTCAACCATCTGGAAGAAATCCTTATCAAGGACCATTGCAAAGAAAGGAGCGCAAAGGAAATGTGGACATTATTGAATGTTATCAAGATTACCACATGCTGGTAACATTCTGCTGAGGATAATTCAAAAACAACTGCAGCGATACAGCTACAGGGAACTGCCAGAAATCCAAGTTGGATTGAGGAGAAATCATAGAACGAGGGATGTCATGGCTGCCATCAGATGGCTCTTGCTGAATGCAGAAAATACTAGCAAGGTTTCGTGGGTTTTGTTGGCTGTGTGAAGGTTTCCACTATGTGGATCAGAACAAATTATGGAGAGCGTTGTGAAGAACAGGGATTTCAGAACATTTCATTGTGCTCGTGTCGAACCTGTCCACAGATCGAGAGCTCGTCGTTCAAAGAGAGTGAGGGAAGACTGTGGTTCAGATTTAGAAAGGGTGTGTGGCAGGATTGCGTCCTTTCACTTTACTTAGTTAATCTGTGGGCTGAGGAAGTAACCTGAGAAGTTGTACGTTATGAAGAACGAGGCATCAGCACTGAAGGAAGCCTCATCAGAAACCGGTGACATACAGATGACACAGCTTTACCGCCAGAAATGAAGACGCTCTAATGTACTTACTAATGACTGAAGCCGCCAACCCCATGTGGACTACACATGGATATGAAGAAAACAAAAAACTTCCCAACCAGATTGATACACAACCCCATGGTAAACAGAGAAGGAGCCGAAGCAATCAATAACTTCATTCTACTTGGGATCAATATTCACCATCCATGCAAGAAGCAGTCGAGAAACCAGATGATACACTGCATTGGGTGAATCTGTTGCGACAGACTTCTTTTCGGTCATTAAAAAGCACAGCTGTCACTTTGATGACTAAGATGCATCTGGCCCAAGCCATGGTCTTTTCAGTCACCTCACATGCATGCACAAGTTGCATGATGAAAACGAGACAGAACAAAATGAATGCACATTAACTGGGGTACTGGGGGAAATAATGAATACACTGTCAAAAGAGGGAACAAATCTGCTTGAGAAGCAACATTTCAACTCCTTTATTTGGATATGTCATCAGGAAAGGCCAGTCCTTAGAAAAAACGAAAATCACGTTTGGCCAAGTAGAGAGCCAATGAACGTAAGGGAGGGCTTCAGAGAGATGGATTGACATCACAGCTGCACCAATGGGGTCGGCGACACCAAGGCTCATGAAGGGCTGGGTAATGTTTTGTTCCGTGACACAGGATGGAGCTGGTTCTACAGCAATGACTCGCGACAACAGAGCCCTATTTTCCTAATGAAGACACAGAGGCTTACAAGAGCTGTGACCTCCCCCAGGTCACAGAATTAATACGTGACAGAAACAAGGCTTGAACCCATAGCCCGGGCTATCACGCTCCAATCCCTGGACACACAAAAATGTGTGTGTGAAAAAGCATAACACAAACAGAACTGTGGAGGCAGGAAAACAAGGGGCGGCCCCCTGGTGGGTGAGAATAAGCATGTGGCTTTGTGGGATACGAAGATGCTGAACAATGACTTCGTGGACTAAGGCGAAGCTGGACCACGGTTAGGAGGTCACCAAACAGAGACGGGAAAGTCAAAGACTCCAGGGGGAGGGCACAGCACGCGCAAAACTTGGGCGTCAGAAACCCATCGGTGGGTTTGTAGAACAGCACAACAGTGGATGATGACGTGCGCTTTCCGTGGAAATCCGACCTGGAGGGTCAAGAGCGGAGATGAAGCTACCCAGCAGGCCTCCAGACTCAGACCTGCCAGCAGCTTGAGGTGGCGGTTCACACTGTGACTTTGAATGCTGGCGTTCTACTGACAGCTATGGGACCAGAAGAAGGCTCTTCTCCCTCCTGAGCCTCAGTTTCCTCACCTATAAAATGGAACTCACCGGAAGTTAGGAGAAGACAGGGAGAGAAGGGGATCCTAAGGGAGGGCCAGGGAAGGGAGACAAAAGAAAGAAAATCCGAGTTCTTGTCCCCAAGATGGAGAGCTTTCTCTAAGGCCTCAGTCACCGCCTCTGTAGAATGGGCAGGGATTTATCTAGCCACAAGGTCCCCTGCCCAGGGACAAGCTTCAGGCGTAGCCACATTGCAGCATCCCTATCCCTCCCCATAGTGCTGTCGCAGGCGAGCCTGGGAGCCACCAGCCTTCCCCATACCCTACCTCACAGAGCCGGAATTAATTTCCCTTTGGCATAAACTGATTTTGATGAGCCCAGTCCCGCGCGATTCATCACAGGTCTCCTGGGAAGTACTGCAGGGAATGGCGGGCAACGGCATGACTTATGGGCCTTGCAGGCCCCAGACACCCAGCTGCTTCTGATGGCTCTGGATACCCCTAGCCCCCCTAAATCAGCTGTGCTGTAGTCACCGGGATCGCTGCCCAGCTCAGCCGCAGGCTCGGCTGGTGCCCCTGGCAGGCGCCTCCCGGGTCAGGGGGCACAGACTGCACGGAAGTGGGTGATTTCATCTAGGCTGAGTCAGCCGGCACTGGGGATGAACTGAGACAGGGAGGCAGCGGGCCTTTCCAGCTGAGAGTTGGGTCAGGGAGACTACCCTCACCCTGCCCCACACCCTAGGGTTTCCCCAAACCAGACTGTGCCTTACCCCCTACCCTAACTGTACTGTACACAGGGTAATCGCTCAGCTCAGCACTTGCCTAGAAAGTTCTGTGGCCCAAGTCTACTTAACAGCCAGATAAAATAGGCCAGTCCTAGAACCTCTGGGCCTCAATTCCTTCGTCTATAAAATGGGCATGGTGACACCGGCTCCATGGCCCAACAGTAATGGTGTGAGAACCTGGCTGATGGGAGACAGTCTTGAGTCTTGGAGGGAGGGAGGACCCTCCAGAAGAGGGGATGGGAAGTGAGGAGGGTCAAGCACTCAGGCACACACACCACCACCACCACCATCACCAGCCACAGGCAGGGAGAGTGTTTTTTCCCACTCTTTCCCTATCCCCCTGCCTCTTATTGAGCCCTCAGCCCTGTTTAAATATCACCTCTCCTGGGGGTTCCTGGGGCCCCCTCCTCTGTGTGCCTCCAGTCTAGAAGTTCTTGCCGGCCTCCCTGGGGCCTAGCCCAGTGCCTGGCTCACAGTAGGTGCTCAGCTGAACTGAACTGCCCTGCCTAATTACATTGGCTGCCAGCTGCTGCCTGGGACGCGGTACTGAAAAGGACCCTAGGGCTGCACAAACACACCTAGCACGGAGCTCCCCACAAAGTAACTGCTGGGCTGTAAGCACTGCTGCTGCTAGGGGAAGTTGGTTCTTGGAATCCCTCCCTCTGTTCCCCGGCACCTATGTCTATCCCTAGTCACCGGTCCAGAAACCCAAAGACGGGGAAGAGAACACAGCGGGGCCTTTTGTGTGGAAGACAACACACTTGCCTGGAGTCGAAAGAACATGGACGGACAAGAAGCCCAGCAACCTGAGTTTGAGACCTGCACCCCTCTGCTGACTCACTTAGGGAACTGACTGCAAACCTCCGTATCTCAGTCCCCGGTCTGTAAAATGGGAATACTGCCTACCCTGATAACCTCCCGGAGCTGCTCTGGAACTAAATCCTAAAGTGTGGAGGCAGGTACGTGGTTCTCCTTCACCAAGAATCCAGGTCATCACTGTATGACACTGCTCACCCCACCCATCCAAGGGGTAGACAGGGGTTCAGAGAGCGGGAGCCCCAGAACCAGGGTTCAGAGGGTGGGGACCCCAGAATCAAGGTTATTCCTAGACTTGGTGGATTTCTCACAAGGGCCCCCCACTCTGCAAATCCCACCTTCATACAATTGGAGGCCAGCCGTGAGAGCAGGGGCATTCAGACTCCAGTCACTTACTCCAGTTGTGTGACCTTGGGCAAGTCTACCCCTGAACTCGGGTTCTTCATTTATAAAAATGACAATGAGATCAGTGGCTGCCACTTCTTGGAAGGATTAAATGGGAAAATTCATGTAAAGAATGCACTTAGCATTCGGCTTGAAGCCTATTAAGTGCTCAATTAATACTGCCCACTCCCATATCATCATCATCCTCCTGACTGCTTAGGCCACTGAGTGGGGGTTCAGATGCCCATGTTAACAATCCTGGACCTTCAACACCCTGGCAAATCCCCACTTCCTGGCTAGGCAAGGTGAGGCTCAGAGAGGCTGGGACTTTTCGGGCTAAAGGTCCCCTGAAGGCAAAAAGACTTGGCCTCCCAAGCCAGGGACATAGTAGAGTGAGGCTGTGCAGCTGCCATCAGACCCAGGAGCCAGCCCTTTTAACCCTTCAGATCCTAGAATCAATTCACTTTCTCCCCTTCTCCCTCCTCCCACCCAAGGGACCTGGCCTGGGAGAAGTGGCAGGGTCCAGGCCCCACTAGCCTAAGACACAGCACAAGGGGAGAGTTAAGCTGGGGATAAATGTCAGCATGGGGCCTGCCTGGCCTTAGCTGCCCTAGCCTATGGCCACCCCCACCCCCACTCTCCCTCCCTCCCACCCACCCCCTCCGAGTTGACTCCAGCTTCCTTGCCCGCCTGACTGGGCTGAGCCCCTCAAAGCCAGCAGCCTCTGAAATGAGGAGAGAGCATTGGAGATGGCGGGCTGGTGGGGAGAGCTAGGCAAGCCCCCAGGGCCCCTGGGCCTCTCTAGGCACTCCTGACAGTGTAAGTGGACTGGGCAACGTCAGGGTCCTGGGGACAGCTCTGGGTGCTCAAGTCAGAGCAGGAGGAACATTAGAGCTGTCTGCATTCCAGCAAGCCAGCCACCTCCCATGGCCCCGAGGGACCAAGTCTTTCACAGAGCAGACACTGGACGGATGTCCATGTGCAAGCAGGACCCAGGGAACCAGTCGCTGGAGAGCAACACCAGCACACACACAAACACACACCTCTGCCCCACAAAATGGGGTGACACCACGGGCTCTGGCATCCTATTTCCTAGCTATGTGATATTGCAATAGGTGAGCATTTCTCAGAGCCTCAGTTCCCACAGGCCTAAGTGGAAATTATACTAGAACTTACCTATAGATTCCTCTAAAACAGTGGTTCTCAACCTTCCTAATGCCGTGACCCTTTAATACAGTTCCTCGTGTGTTGTTTTTTTTTTATTATTTTCTTTGCTACTTCATAACTTTAATTTGGCTACTGTTATGAATCAGGTGACCCCTGTGAAAGGGTCGTTTGACCCCAAGGGGTCGTGACCCACAGTTTGAGAACCACCACTCTAAAAGGAGCCCTGGTGGTATACTGGGTTATACATTGGGGTGCTAAGCACAAGGTCATAAGTTTGAAACCACCAGCCGCTCCTTGGGAGAAAGATGAGGCTTACTACTCCTGTTAAGAGTTACAGTCTTGGAAACCCACAGGGGTACTTCTGCCTTATCCCACAGGGTCACTATGAGTTGCAATCGACTCGCTGGCAGGGAGTTTGGTTTCTGAATTATAGATTTGCTCTAAGACGCCCTGATGGCATTGGACTGCTAGCCTCACGGTCAGTGGTTCAAACCCACCAACTGCCACACAGGAGAAAGATGAGGCTGTCTGCTCCTGTAAAGATGGACAGCCTCAGAAACCCTATGCAGGGTCACTTTGAGTCAGAATCAGCTCGACGGCTTTCCTTTTTAATGGGTTGCTCCGAGGCTTAGAGAGACAGCACTGTGCACAGGGTTAGGCACACAGCAAGAACCCAGTAGAAGGTGGCTGGTTGTGCCACTCTGGTGAGCCACGCATGCATTCCACGATTGTGTATTATACACCTTGTGAGCACCAGACACGTGGGTCTGAGGTTGAGCAGACCTCTGATGTAGCCAGGGGCCTCAGGGCGGAGGCAAGATTTAGCAATCAACAACGAGCGCCCTGCCCTCCTAAGAGACAAACAGTCCACAAATACGAAAATTAGTTTATGAGAGAGTGGATATCTGGGAATATACGCACGTGTCTCTGTGTAATTAATGTGTGTATGGATGCATCTGGGTAGTGTTAGGGTATGCTTCTGGTGACAAAGTGCAACCCTGTGTGTTTATGTGCATACTTATGCATACACAAGTCACCGTGTGAGGTTTTAGATGTGTGCACAAGGGAATGTGCACGTGAATGTGTGCATAGGCCTGAGCACATACAGGCCAGTGTGAGTTTGGGTGAATGAGGTTGGGCAAAGGTGGATGTGAAAGCAAATGTATGTGTAACTGGGAGGACTCAAAGCCAGGGCCCTCTGCTTCCCACAGCCGAGAAAGAATTCCTCTCAGCCAGTCCCCAGCCTCAAAAAGACATCTGGGGTTGCTATGAGTTAGAATTGACTCGATGGCAGTGAGCTTCCCCAAATCAGACTTGAGTACTTCCAGGAGTCTCCGGAATGCCTAGGCCCTGGTTTGCAGAGAGCTCCTCATGCATCCTCACCACAATCCCTTCACAAACCTGCAGTCCCAGGACCTCTGGACAAACCAAATCTCAGCCCCAGGAGACAGCCACCCCCTTCCTTCCTATCTGCATGTCCTAAGGAGTAGAACCCCCCATTTCCTGAAGTCTTTTCAATCTGAATACCCAATCAAGCCATCCCAAACACCCAACATCAACACTCCCTGCGCCCACCCCACCTCAGAACTCCTGCTATTAGCTGTGAACCATTGGGTTGTCCCAACTTTATAGAGTGACCCTAGGCAGTTCCCTCTCCTCCGTTTCCCTGTTTGTTAGGAAGGGCTAGATCCCAGGACTTCTGACCTCTGTGAGGCTTACACATTTGATTCTTTGATGATGGTGGGGAGGGCGTGCTTCTCAGAGCGAGGGAAAGGGCATGACGGTGGGCAGGTACCAAGAGCAACCCAGACCCACTAAATCATGTTTCTCCCTGTAGCTGCTTGCTCCAAGGCCAAGTGCACCAAGGTTGGAAAACTCCCAGGAATAATGGGATTCCACCGGCCAAAAGGAAATTAGGGAGCCCCTCCCCTCCCAGGGAAACTTCAAGTTCTAAGGTTGAGGCTGTTCTGTGGTCTCCAGACCATCTTTTGCTCACCAAATGGGCATTACTATTAAAGAGAAGATCCGTGCATTCCAGAAATGCTCTCCATCTTGATGGTAAAAGGAAGAGGAGACTTCTGCTCTTTCCAGTCACCCCCCTCTGCCATCCCGGAGGAGACAGGCACGACCAGCATCTGGGCAGAACCCGCAAATCTGAGAGGGTGGGAGCAAGAGCAGAGATAGGGAGAGGGGCAGGCCGGAAGGTGGGAGCCCAGCTCAGACAAAGGCTGACCCCAGCCTGGCCGGCCAGCCAGCCAGCCGGCCCCCACCCCCTTCCCACCTCCTGCTGCAGGCAGCTTGGCAGGGCTAGGCGCCAGCACTGCGCTCCAAACCGAGTTCCCGCCGAGCGTGCTTAATGCAGCGGCAGTGCAGTGACATTTCTGCCGTCAGAGGCAGAGCACAGGAACCCCGCCATTTTGTTGAAGGACGCCCCAAACGCAGACGGGAGAGGGAGGGTCCGCTTCCATCTCCTGCACCCCCAGCCCTTACCCCCTACCCTCCACCCCGTCCAGGACCAGAGGGTCACAGAACCAGGGTCCTCCAGACAAATGAGGTAACTCCTGCGGGAAAACAGTTCTCCCTCTTGGCCCCTACTCGTTTAGGCGAAGAAACTGAGGCCGTAGAGCTGACCCGAGCCAGATCATGGGAAAACTGGCGAAAAGGGTCAACAACAGCCCAGAGGAGGATACCCTGGGCATGTCCAGGTGGAAGGACCAGTCTGAGGAGCCAGGGCGGGGGATTCAGCCAGCTGCAAGGAACCCTCCCAAAGGCCTCTCCGCACCTGGCCCCTCCGCCCTGGGCGCGCCCTCCGGAGGGCGCTCGCGGCGCCTCTAACGCGCCAAGCAGTGAGAGGGTTAAGCTTCCTCTCGGTACTTGCCGCAGTAAGTGGAAAGGAAAGAAGTGTCAACTCTGTTCTCACCACAGCGGGGCTGTCGGATGGCACCTCCCCCCGCCCCGCGCACCCCGCCCGGCCTGCTCCCCCGCCCTCCCC
>NW_022111372.1:96529172-96530306 GCF_000313985.2 Echinops telfairi
TGCCTCTGGGCTAGAACCATCCCCTGACACTGTGCGCGCCCCGTGCCCCGGCCCGCGCCCGGCTGCGCGCGCGCCTGGAGAGCTTGGGGCGGGGTGGGGGGACAGCAATTTGTAGGCGCTCCCCCCACCACAAGAGGCAGCTCTGGCCTCCCAGGGCCAGGTCCCCAGCCCTCAGCTCCCCGGGCTCTGCTAATTAGCTTCCTCGGGGGGCGCCACGCGGCGTGAGGGGCGGTAATTTCCCGGCTGGGCTGCGGGGGAAGAGCTCCCGCCGCCTGGGAAGGTGAAATGGGAAACTCGATTCAAAGAGAGCTTTCCTCCCCCCCGCCCCCCTCCCGCCAAGCACCGTAGAAAACGGGTTTGAAATTCCTCCTCCTTTTTTTTTTTATTTATAGTGCTCCGTCTCCATGGCAACCGCGGAGGAGGTCACGGTAGCTGGGCCCCCGCGCGTCACCCCGCGCCTCGCCGGCTGCAGGCGCCCGGATTGCGGCCTCCCAGGCGCCGCGGCCCGCGTGGACTTGGCTCGGCTCTCCCCCGCCCCCGCTCCGCCCCTCCCGCGGCTCCGGCTCCTGCCGTGTGACTGCTGGGTCCCCACCCGGCACTGCACACCTGGGCACCAGTGCGCAAGGCTATGCCTCCGTCCCCAGGCTCTGGCACGCGGGACTGCGCCACAAAACACGTGCCCGGCCCGGAGACGGGGCCGTGTGCGGCAAGACGCCGCCCAGGGGCTCTCTGCACTCGTGGATGCCCTAGGGGATCGATCTATAGATTGGCGCCCAACTCCGAAGCGCTTGCCAAGATTAGACCACCCGTGGTTAAGAACGCGTGCTCCAGAGTCCCGCCTCGGTAACTTAGTGCCTGTGTGACTTCGGGCTAGTCACAATCGCTCTGCGTTTCAGCTTGCTCATCCGCAAAATGGAGTTGTGGGGCCATTGGGACAAAGTACGTTAGACGCTTGACACGCTGTATGGCACATGGCTTTCAACAATGGTCGCCGCGGTTGTGATTATTTATTTCCCGGATGAGAAAATAAAGCCCTGAAGGCTTTGCTCTCAGTCTGGAGACCAGGAAATTACGCCCTGAAAGCTCCCAGGCACCCCAGGCTGGGCACCCCAGCGCGAGGTGGGAGATGTGTGC
>NW_022111372.1:96537073-96562230 GCF_000313985.2 Echinops telfairi
CATTCAACTGTGTGGATCATAACAAACTATAGATCAGATTGAGAAGAATGGGAATTCCAGAAGAATTCACTGTGCTCATGGGGAACCTGTACACGGACCAAAAGGCACTCCTTCAAACAGAACAGGGGGATACTGCACGGTTTAAAGCCAGGAAAGATGTGTGTCAGGGGTGTATCATTTCACTATACTTACTCAGTTGTATGAAGGGTACCAAAAAAGCTCAGAAAAGCTCCACTGGGCAGAGCTTTCGTAGTATCCATTTTTCCTGAGAGGCGAGCATCCAGCAACTCACTGAGTTAGTGCACCCAGTGTACCCAGTCGCCTGGGAAGATTTTCTCTGGTCACAGTGAATTTTTTCATAAAAGCAGTTTGGCTTGAACCTCATTTTTTGTGATTGCGGATCTAAGAGAACAGTTTGCGGCTGTGAAATTTTGTTTCCTGCTTAGGAAAAATGCCCCAGAAACTGTTGTGATGTTGAACACAGCTTACAAGGACAGTGCTATGGGAAAAACTCAAGTGTACAAGTGGTTTTCTCATTTCAAAAAAGGTGACATGTCAATTGATGACAAGCCTCATTCTGGACGTCCACCAACTTCTCAAACAGATGAAAATGTCGGCAAAATGTGTGTGCTTGTGCTTGGAGACCAACAACGGACCATTGAAGAGATGGGGAAGTTAACTGGACTGTCCTGGAGCTGGGGTTCAGCGAATTTTAATGGAAGATTTGAGAAAGAGAAGGATCTCTGTGAAATGTGGGCCTCGGGTTCTGACTGACCAGGAAAAAGAACTCCGAGTGGAAACATGCTGTCCTTGGAAAGAACAACGCCCGAAGTGACCCAGACTTTCCTGGTGACAAGACATGGTGTTATTCTTAGGACTCAAAGTAAACATCAATCAAGCCAGTGGAATACACCATTGTCACTTTGCCCAAAAAAAGCTCAAGTGAAATCAAAGATCAAGACGATGCTTTGTGTTTAGTTTTGTTTTTTTGATGTGAGAGGGATAGTGCATTTGGAGTTCATTCCACCAGGTTAGACTGTTAAGCTTTCTATTTAGAGGTTCTGAAAAGATTGCCTAACAGTGTGTGACAAATAAGGTCTGATTAGGGAGGGGGAAAATGAGGAGCTTATATCAGGGGCTTAGGTGGAGAGCAAATGTCTTGAGAATGATGAGGGCAATGAATATACAAATGTGCTTTACACCATTGATGTATGTATGGATTGTGATAAGAGTTGTATGAGCCCCTAATAAAATGATTTTTTTTAAAAAAGGTGTGATTGTGGCAGACGGGGAACTGGTTTTGCCACCTCAATGCACCTCCTCGTGCAGCCATCTCAGTGTGAGAGTTTTTAGGAAACAACAGGCATGCCTCTCTTGCCTCACTCCATGCGACTTCCTTGTTTCCACAAATGCAGAGACAGTAAAGGACAGCGGTTTGTCCATGTAGAAGAAGGTGAAGAAAAAAAAAACGAGGGAGGTGCTGTCAGACACCCAAACAGATGAGTTTGAAAAATGTTTCCAAGAATGGAATTGCAGATTTGACAAATGTGTTAAGTGTAATGGAGAGTACTTTGAAGGTGAAACAGTTGTTTGGGGGAAAAATTTAAATACACAGTTTTGGAGGAAAACAAATCCGTGGTGTTTTGATCCTCCCTCATATGCTGAGCAAATCATCTGAGAAGCTGGACTATATGAAGAAACACATGACATTAAGACCGGAGGAAGGCAGCAGCAGCAACAACAACAAAGATTGGAGGAAGGCTCATTAACCAGAGATATGCAGATGAGGAAAGCCTGCTTGCTAACACTGGGGAGGACTTGAAGCACTTGCTGATGAAGATCAAGGACTACACCCTTTAGTATGGATTACAACTCAGTGCAAAGAAACCCAAATTCCCACAACTGATCCAGTAGACAACATCATGATAAACAGAAAAGATGGAAGTTGTCAAGGATTTCATTTTGCTTGTATCCACAGGAAATATTTATGAGAGTGGCAGTTGAGAAATCAAGACTTCTTGCACTGGGCAAATCTTCTCCATAAGACCTTTTCAAAAAAATTAATAAATCATTTTATTGGGGGGTCTTACAGCTCTTATAACAATTCATACATCAATTGTATCAAGTACATTTGTACATATGTTGCCATCATCATTTCCAAAACATTTCTTCCTACTTGAGCCCTTGGTTTCAACTCCTCTCTTTTTTTCATCTCCCTCCCCTCCCACTCTCATGAACCCTTGATAATTTATAACTTATTTTTATTTTCATATTTTATACCATCTGTTGTCTCCTTTCACCCATGTTTTTGGTGTTTATCGGGTCGGGATGTGTGTGTACAGCGATCATTGCAATCAGTTCCCCCTTCACCTCCTTCTCCCCACACTTTCCCCCACCCTCATGGTATCGATATTCTCATTATTGGTCCGGAGGGGTTTATCTATCTTGGGTTTTGTGTGTCAAGAGCTCTGCTCTACACCAGTGTCCATACTCTGATCTAGCTAGATTTGTAAGATAGAACTGGGGTCTTGATAGTAGGGAGGAGGAAGCACTAAAGAACTAGAGGAATGTTGTGTTTTGTCAGTGCAGTGCTATACTGCACACTGGCTGGCTAGTTCTTTCCTTGTGACCCTTCTGTGAGGGGAGGTCCAACTGTCTACAGACGGGCTTTGGGTCTCCATTATGACCCCCCTTGTTCGTATCGAAATGGTTGTTTGGGGTCTTCTAATGCCTGATACCTGATCCCATCAACACCTCGTGATCACACGGGTTGGTATGCTTCTTCCATCTGGGCTTTGTTGTTCTCTGCTAGATGCCCCTTGTTTAACTTCAAGCCTTTAAGACACCAGATGCTATGTCTTTTGATAGCCAGACACCACATTTGCTTATGCACCCATTTTGTCTTCAGAGATCCTGTCGGAAAGGTGAGCATCACAGAATGCCAGGTTATTAGGTTCTTGTATTGAGGAAGGACTTGAGTAGAGGCCCAATGTCCATCTGCTATGGTTAATACTTAACTTATAAAGATATATACATAGACCTATATCCCTATCATTATATATTAATATATTTACATATGTACATGCCTATATTTATACCTCTATAAATGTCTTTTGCCTCCTAGTTCTTTCCTCTATTTCCTTTGACTTTCCTCCTGTCCCACTATCATGTTTGACCTTCATTCGGCTCTGTACTTCCTCTTGGCTACATTGCACTTGATTGAACCCCACCAGGCATTCTATGCACTCCTCACCATCGATTTTAGATCCCTTATTGTTCCCTTGTCCCTGAGTTTGTTGGCTCCCCTCCCTTCTTCTCCCCACCCTCCTCTCCCCAGGTCCCCCTGAAACCCTCAGTCCCATTGCTTTCTCCTTGGGATTTTGAAGACTAAGCTACACCTGACCCCAGCCATGGTATTTTCAATCACCTCATATGCATGTGTAAGAAGAACTGATGTGTTAAAATTACGGTGTGGGTGGAGAATATTGAAAGTACTCGGACTGTCTGAAGAACAAACAAATCTGTCCTGAAAGAGGTATAGCCAGAGTGCTCTTTAGAAGCATGGATGGGGAAACTTCGTCTCATGTATTTTGGACATGCATCAGGAGGGGCCAGTCCCTGGAGAAAGCATCATGCTTGGTAAGGTAGAGGGTCATCAAAAAAGAAGAGGACCCTCAGCAAGAGGTTGACACGATGGCTAAACCAATGGGTTCAAATAGAGCAATGATTGTGAGGGTGGTGCAGGACCAGGCAGTGCTTCCATCTGTTGGGCATCGGTTTCTATGAGTCAGTGCCCACTCAATGGCACCTAACCGTAAGGAAAAGCCTAGTAGGGAGTTAGAACCACTGGAAAAGAAGCCCCACACACTGCCTCCCCATGGACTTCATTCCTGGAACCCGCCCATCCCCGGATCCCCTTCCTCCTTTACTACACACCATGTCTGCACTAGAAATTCCTGCCTCTTCCGCTTCTGTGACCCTGCTCACAGACAAAATATAAAAGCTACACTCACCCACCATTCGGGGTACAGATCTTCTAGAACAAGGCCAGTTCTTCTGGGTCGGTAACTAATCCATTTTTCTCTTTCACGTTCTCCAAGAGAACTTGCCCAGGTCATTCCTGAGTCAAGAAGGTTCTGCTTTGCGCAACAACATCCAACATCACCGGCCTGGACTCAGGGGAAAGGCCCACACGTCAGAGGCCTCCAGTGATCCGCCAGCCCCTACACCTTGGGATCACACCATCGTGGGGCTGAATTCTCAGTTTCATAACTTGTACTCACGGAATCTCCTTCAATTTCTTCAAGCTAAAGAAAATACTGACTTACTAAGGTTCTTAAATACTGACTTACTAAGGTTCTTAAATACTGACTTACTAAGGTTCTTGTCAAAGGAGCCCTGGCGGTGTGGTAGCTTACATATTGGGCTGCTAACTTCAAGGTCAACTGTTCAAACCCGCTAGCTGCTCCTCAGGGAAAAATTGAGTTTCTGCCCTCTAGAGATGAAGAGCCTCTGTAACCCGAGGGAGAGCCTTGCTTCTCTGCCCCATAGACTCACTTTGCGTGAGAATGGATGGCCATGGGTTTGCGGGTTAAGGTGCTTGTGAGAATTATATTGGGAAAAGTATTTACAGAGTCCCTGAGTTTCCCTTACTAAATCTTTTTAGATGTATTGAATAACACCTGCTATGTGCTGGGCACTGTTCTAGGCACTGAGGATTCATCAGCAAATCATGTAGGTCCTGAAGCATAAAGATGTAAGTGGGTCATTTCACATTGTGACAGGCTGTGCAGGCATGGAGAGAGGAAAGTGGCCTGGTGATGTAACAGGGAATTGGAGGCGGGGAGGGAGACTGGGTAACTGCTCAGGGACCTTCTCTGAGGAACCACTGAAGCTGAGACTTGACTGAGGAAAAGGAGTCAACTATACTAAGAGGCAGATAAAAGGTGCGCCAAGGAAAGACACAGCAAGTGCAAAGGTCCTGAGGTGGGAGGAGCCTGCTCTGTGAAGGCTGTAGGGAGGGCAGTAGCAAGGAGACTGAGGGTCATCAAGGACCTAGGGAGTATGTCTTTAATTCCAAGAGCCATGGGAAACCATTGGAAGTTTCCAGCAGGGGGTGCTGAGATTTGATTTACGCAGTAATCACGCAATACAGGCTTGCTATTATCATTATGAATAATAATAATGAGGCCCAGAGAGGAAAGGCAATTTACCCAAGGTCACAGAGTCCCCATCCCACAGCCCTGTCCTCTTCAGCTTGAACTTCCCCCTCCCCAAAGGAGCCCTGTGGATCAGTCCTGAGCCCAGTGGGAAAGGGATAAGGGCGGCCTCCCTTCCTTCATTCTGCCTCCTTTCCCTCCAGCCATTTCCCGTGCTCCAGGCGCCCAAACCCCAATTAGCCAGTGAGGCTGACGGCCTCGGCTTCGAATGACAGACACCTCCTGTCACCCCCTGACGGGCGAGGAGATTAACTCAGAGCGGCGCCAGCTAGAGGGACGACTGGAAGAGGAGGGTGGGGGAGGGGATGGCCAGACCTCCCCCAACCAAGACCAAATATCCTCAGTGTCTAAGAGGCGGGAGGGGACACTGGAGCCGGACCCTGCCCTCTGAGAGGAGGGCTGGCAGGCTAGGGAGGAGCACCCCCACTCTCCTGATTGGCTGCTCAGAGTTGGTGTGGCTGTTGAGGGCAGGCATGGGTGCCTATGGGTGCTTGAAGGTGGAACCCTCTGTTCCAGGCACTAGGTGGGTGCCCAGTAAATAGCTGTGAACTGAGACCTTGCTAAGTACTTTTCATGCAGACATTCATGGGACCTCACAACATCCCAATTTTAAAGAATAGACTCAGAGGTAGAAGAACTGGTTCAAAAGTCACGTGCTGGCCTGGGATTTAAATTGTGGCTGCCAGATGCCAAGGCCAAGCCACTTATCACTACACCACATCCCTCCTCTCTTTAGGAGAGGATGCAGGTCATGCCATTTAGGAATTTACAATCTAGTTTGGCACAACTAAATAGCCCTCATGGCGCAGTGGTTTAGGGCTTGGCTGCTAACTGAAACGTTGGCAGTTCAAACCCACCAGCATCTCCATGGGAGAAAGATGTGGCAGTCAGCTTCGAAAAAGATTTTAAAAATATGTGTGTGTATCATATACACACACATACATATATACATACACACAGATATATCTATATATATTCAAACTCATTGCCATAGGAAAGGATAGAACTGCCCCTGTGCATTTCCAAGTCTATAATGCTTTTACAGGTGTCAAAAGCCTCATCTTTCTCCCACAGAGCAGGTTGTGGTTTTGAACTTCTGACCTTGAGGTTAGCATCCCAGTGAATAACCCACTGTGTCACCAGGTCTCCTTTTCTGTGAAGATTTAAGGTCTTGGGAATCCTATGGCACAGGGTTACTCTACTCTATCCTACAGGTTTACCAGGGGTCAGAATTTATTCCACCACTGTGGATTTTGTTTGGGTGTTTTGACACAAGCCCCAGAAAAGAGAATTAAGATATCAGTTTGGGCATAGACATTGGGCATGAACCTGGAGGTCAGAAGAGTGGGGAGACCAGAGACATGGATTCAGAATGAACCTCCTATTGGAGAAGTGAGCAGAGCCTCAAAGCCCACTAACAGTGTTTCTGTACCTCCATGGCCAGTAAAGGGCAGAGGAAGGCATTTCAGGCATAGACAAAGACTTGAAGGTAGAAACTGGCAAGGTATTCATGAACTGCTCATGACTTTGGGTTGTGATCAACAGAAACTCAACACACACACTGGCTTCAGCAATACTGGCTCACTCTGAGGCTCAAGTAGAAGAGCATTTGAGTTCAAGTCCAAGTGTTGCAAGTCTGAGGAAAACAGCTTCACTTCACTTGCTCCATCCGTGAGTAGTTCTCCTCCCTAGCTGGTGGTAGCCTCAAATTCCCTCACTTCCCAACCAGACATACACACCCCTTCCCAATAATGCCAACCGTGGCCCTGATTGGCCAGTTCAGGACATATGCCCATCCCTGAAGCAATCATTGTGATTCGGGTAGATGTGTCTGCTGATTGGCCATGTCTCCCTCATCACTAGCGATGGGATGTGTTCTTCTAGACTCCTATGTCTGGTGAGGGTGCGGATTTGGAGGGTGGAAGTCCCTCCACAGAGGTCGTCCACACTGAGGACCTGCCTGTCAACATATGGGCTGCCTCTATTCTCTCTCCACTTCCCAGAATTCCTACCTTTGTAGCTGACACCATCAGTTCAGCTCTGGCCAAGTGAGAAGGGGGTTCCTGGAGTCCAACTCTTTGAGGGCCCCCTCTCCTCAAACCCAATTTCTCTACCCTTATCTCACTCTTAGATCAATACCTGTTACCTATACAGTTTGATTAATGATAAACATCAACTTAGCTTCTATCAAGGCACCAGCTCTGACTAGAGCCCAAGAATGGACAAGGCAACAGGAAAGGCCACAGCTAGATGTGAGGAAGACCTTCCACAGCCTGTAGCCAGGAGGGGTAATCAATGTCTACTTCAGGAAGTGAGAAGATGAACAACAGCCAGGGCAGCCCCCAGGCTAGGGTGGGAGGGAAGTTTGTCCATCTTGGAGTTCATGCCCTACACGGGCAGTAAGCTCCTTTCTCCAGGAGGAGGGGGGCCAGCAAAAATCACAGCTGTGTGGGCAAGGGAGGCTCTGACTTGAGACTGTCAAGTTCGGGGGTTTGAAGCATGGACTTGAAATGATTTGAATTCTCGTCAGCTGTGGGCCCTTGGGCGTGCTACTCATCCCTAGCAGTCTTCAGTTCCTCATCTGTGAAATGGGGCTATGCAAGGCCTGACCTTAAAGGGCCGTGAAGCTCAAATGAGATCCGACACACCAGGTGCTGGCACCGCTCCCAGCGCACAGCGACTGTGCCATAAAGGGGCAGCTGTTATTAATATTCTTCCAGCTCTCTGGACCGCCGCTCCCCCGTTTGTATTTCCAACCCCCTTGCTCCTAGGTTGGGTGAGTGACTTGGATGATCTCACTGAAGACCCCTCCCATATTGGTCAATCCTGATGGTGGGGGGGAGTTGTGTGTGGGAGGGTGTGATGCCCAACCAACGTTTTCACCAGGTTGGGCGGGCAGCGTCAGGCAGGCGGGAGCTGGTCAGGTTTTTAATTGAACGCAATGCAAATGAAATGTAAATACCATGCAAATAAGCTCTTGCCAGGAGGCACTGGGGCCGGGGAGGAAAGGGGGTGGGGAGGGGACTGCTGAGCAGGGGGCCCTCCCCTGCCTCCCTTTTTCTCTCTCTCCTGCGGCTGCCCACGCCCACCCCCTGGTGCTGCCCACCCAGCCGGTCATTCCATTCCCAGAAAACAGCAGGCACTTCATCCTGCCCCAAGCTCCCTACCCTGTGCCTCCTGGTGGTGGCAGTGGCAGTGCTCAAGGAGGGCCAGGGACCCTGTGGATGGGGCGGAGCTGACACACACACTCACAGTCACACAGAAAGCCCCACACAGAGGCACAGAGGGACATGCAGAGACACACACTCCCTCCCAAGCCCTTTGCCACACTGAGACTCACAAATACACAGTCATGAATACACACACACACACACACACACACAGCCTGCCCTGCCATAAGGCCTGCAAGCTGAAGTCCCAGTGCTGGCCGAAGGTCAGACAGTGGGAGTAGAGGGGGTGGGGAACAGACACCCTGTGTGGTCAGAGCCTGGTGGCCTGAGTGAGGCCAGACGCCTTAGGGGATGGGGTGAGGGGAGCTCCAGGGTGGCCTGGGCCCTTTGCCCACCCCACCCCCACCCAGGACGCCTCGCTCATACCCCAACCATGCTCACCACTGCAGGTAGATAACCCAGATGTTGGCCCATAGCTTAAGTCGCCCGGTACTCTGGACCCTAACCTGGGACCGAGGGGTTCCCTTGAGCTGACAGGTCCCACTCCTGAAGCACCTTACACTCTCAGGGAGGCTGGTCCAGGGGGGCAGGGCCTCGCAGGTTAGGTGGCTAGGTCAGCAGTCCATGCCCTACCTACCCTGCCAAGGAGTGAAATGCAGAAATGAGGACTGGCAGCGCTTGTGTGGGCAAGCTCCGTCCCTGCCCCCACTCATGTCTGGGGTGGTCCTCTGAGCAGGCCCACAGTTAAGTCTCAGGCTTCTGAGCCCAGCTGGGAGGGACAACCAGCCAACTCTCCCCAGCAGCCAGGGAGCTCTGGGTGGGCCGCCCTCACCGCCTCAGTTTCCCCCAGGGACCTAGGCCCGCAACAGCCCCCTCTGTTAGAGTGACGGTGTCCTCCTCCACCCCATGGAATTAGGGGCTGGTTCCACGCTCTTCCCGGAACCCCTCCCACCAGGTTCCCCACCGGATACGCCAGGACTTCAAATAGCCCCCTCACCCCCACCATGGCCCAGAGGTCGGGAAAGACGGCGGGGGGTGGGGTGGGATGGGGGGCGCGAGGCAGATGCTGCTGGGGCTTTGGCTGCCCAAGCCGCTCTCCAACAGCGCCCTCCATGGGCTGTGCCCCGGGCAGGGGCGAAGAACCCAGGCGGGCGGCGGGGCAGAGGCGTGGCCGCTGGGGGTGCCCCCCGCCAGGCCGGGCGCAGCCTGTGATGGGGCCCAGTGGCGTGCCTGGCGCCTGGGGCTCAGGCTGCAGGGGACCTCGCCCTGCCCCAGGAGGGACAGTTCTGCCTGCCTCTCCACCGCGCTCCCTCCCCCGCTGTTCCCCTCTCGGTGGGAAGGCGGCAGCTGGGGCGGGGGTGGCCGCGGGAGCGTCTTGCCGGTGTGGTGTGATCGTGCCGAGCCGGGAATTCGGGCCATGTGGGAAAGACATTAGTGCCGGCCGCCCTGCCAGCCAGGAATGCGCCCCCCGCTCCGCGGCCGCCGCCTGCCCGCCTGGCCCAGAAACGGTGACTCACCCGCTCCGCGTTCCCACCCCCTCTTCGTGCGCCCTCCACAGCCCACTGCAGGCCGGGCCCCAGCCTTCCCCGAGCGCCGGCCGGTGCTCCGGGGGTTCTGCTACCTGCCGGGCCCACCCCCTTCTCTTATTACAGGAACCAGCTCTGGGACCTCCTGGGGAGCCCTCGACCCCACCCCCGACCCCCTTTGCGACTTCGCCCCTGGGGCAGGCGGTCTTGGCTCCCTCGCTCCAGGGTTTCCCTGCTGGCTGGGCCCCGGTTGAACACAGGCAGGTGCTGAACAAAGGAGATAGCCTCTTCCCGGTGAGAGACGAGACCATCCTGGGAGTGTTGTTTCCTTGGGTCCTTCCTCTGAGAAACAGGGCGGGCTGGCCGGGGTGGGGGATGACAAAATACCCCGACACCCTCCTAGGGGTGTGACCTCAGCCCTCTGTAACCCCATCTGAGCCTAAAATATGAATACCCACCTCATCGGCGGACAGGAAGAGCCTGCGCAGATGCTAATGGCCTGCCACCAGTGGGTCTCACTGCGATGCTATTGATATTACCGATAATCGTGTCATTTAATAAACACCTACTACTTGATGGTCTGACTTCACCTCACATGTTGGGACATGTCATCCGCAGAGACCAGTGTCGGGAGAAGGACATCATGCTTGGGAAAGTGGAGGGCAGAGTGGGCTCAGGCATGTGGACCATTGTGAGGATGGCGCAGGGCCTGGGAGCGTTTCCTTCTGCCGTGCAGAGGGATTGGGATCGTCTCAATACCACCTACCAACAACTAGAGCCAGGCCCAAAGGAGCCTCTGTTGGTGTAGTGGGTTACAAGTTGGGCTGTGAATCAATCACAATGTCAATGGTTCGAAACCACCAGGGTCTCTTCAGGAGAAAAATGAGGCTTTCTGCTCCCACAGTCTCAGAAACCCACAGGGGCAGTGCTGCCCTCTCCTATAGGGTGACTTTGAGTCAGAATCAACTCCGTGGTAGTGAGATGTGCTAGCTCTGGGCTGTGCACTTTCTACACAATCTCATCCAATCCCTGCATCTGCCCTGTGAGGGCTCATTAAGGTTGGTGAGGGAGAGGTGCTACCCAGTGCCCCATGCTGCATGCAAGAATCTAGGCCCACACCCAGGGCTCTGGTTTGAGCCCCCTTCAGTGTTCTCCTGACCCCGACAAGAGCAGTCTCTAGATCTGCCTCTTCCAAAGACCAAACTGGGCACCGCACTAGCAGGCAGTTAGTTCCTCACTGCCTGTGGTAGTTACATAGTCTGGTGTCAATTTGGGATTTGAGAGGATTAAGAGTGAAGGGGCGGAGTCTAGTCTGTCAATCAGATCATCGCCATTGAGGCCTCTGTGTGGGCATGGCCTTCTCCTGAGAATTCTGGGAAATCCTGTGTTTCCTCCTTGGAGGAGGAAGACTTCTCTGACTCTATTCACCTCCTTGGAGACTCTCTACTGACAAGGCTGACTCCCCTTGAGACATCCCTGAGAGAAGCCACATGGACCTACCCTGATGCAGCCAGAACCCTGGACCTGCAGAAACCACGTGGAGGTCCCTGCCAGCGCTGAGATGCTTACAGGACCACTGGATCTGAAGACGTTCTACCCACTGGGCTGTGATTGTCTTGCATTCGGCGTCTGAAGAGGACTTTATAGATTAGTATGGGACATATGGGCTAATATCAGACTGATGGCCTTGGACTGGACTGGGTGGGGATGCTCTCTTAATGTACAATTACCCTTTCTATAAAACTCTCTCTAATACACATACGCGTTTCTGTGGATTTGTTTCTCTAGTCTACCCGGATTCATACAGTGGCCCAACCCCATCAGAACCTTTCCACTAGCCTCCCACGCAGGCCTACCTGTCACCAATTGTAGTAAGAGGTAGGCATCTGCTTCATTTTTAATCACATCATTGACATTTTATTTGCCCCATCATTGTGATGCTGACTATTGACATCTTACCTAAGAGCATTCACTTATGGATGGGCTGAGAACAAGTTCACAAAATTCATGGGACACCCCCCCCAACACTGTGGCCCTTGGGCACCCTTCTGACTGAAATGGAAGTCACCCCATGGCTCAACTTTCAGCCAAACAATAGTTAGTTCGTACTTCTTAGGACAGCTCGCCTTCAAACAATCAACCGCAGGAGGTCAGAGGGGCAGCATTTGCCCAGGGAGGAAGCTCTGAAGACAAGGGAGGATGAGGAAGAAGGATGGAGAATGGAAACAGTATACAAAAAGGAAGTGGACAGGGCGCGGTTACATTGTGATTTCCTTACACTCAACCCTATGAAACAAACTGTGCATGAATTGTTGAATGGAAAACCAATTTGTTCTGTACACTTTCAACCAAATCGCAAGACAAAAACAACAAAATAGCAACAAACTAATGGGCGTTCCGGTCTCCCTTTGGGGGGACTCCATCGTTGTTCAGAGTGGAAGACCCCAGCTGGGGTCTCAGAGGCCAGGACCCAACAACCAACACAGTCCCTGGCCCAGGTCTGTGTTCAAAACATCTCTCAGGTAATTAATGAACCAACGTCCCTTTTATTGCAGGCCCCTTCCCTGCCAGCCTCCAGAAATAATGACCGAGTGTTCAATCTATGGACTATCTCCTCTACTCTGTGCACCAGCACCTGTAGGTTGGTACCAGTAAACACCTATTTTACAGATGGAAAAATCAAGGCCTAGAAAGACAAAGCATTTTATCCAGGGGACGCTGCCAACTTAAAGCCTACCCTCTGCACTGCAGCTCAGGGTGGGCCCCTCCGAAAATCCACACTCTGGGCAAGTAAACACCAGACCCAAACGTTGGGACTCTGAAGTCCATGGGCTTCTCAGAATGTCAGCAGCATCAGGTGACAGAGCAAGTGGGAGGGCAGGCCAGGGGTCTGGATGCTTATGGCTCCCCTCACTGGGATCTCCCCAACCCCCATGGTGTTTGCCCTGTCTCTGCTCCTCCCTCTCCCCCAGGTATTGAGGCCTGTGCTTAGAGACTAAGGACCAGAGGAAGGAAGATAGAGCCACCCCGTCCACTCTGAAGGCCCTGTGGCCCCACAGCAGGGACTCTGAGATCTGACTCTAGTTTTCCAGGCCTCCTGTGACTTCCCTGGGATCCTTACATCCTAGAAGTAGCAGAGACCACTCACCTTTCTTTTCCCCACCAGCTAAAACAAAGAAGATGAGCCAAGATTCTTGCTTCCCGGCCAAAAGAGGGAAGATGAAATGCAACATGAAGCCCAGAGCCCAGAGCCTGCAGCAGACCCCTGGATGATGTGGAAACTGACCTCGGCCGTAGCTCCAGTGGGTAGTGTGGACCTCCCCTCAAACTCAGACTGGACAAGTATCCCAGACACTTGCTTGGGACACAGTCCTTGGGAGAATGGACAGTGTAGCCATCAGCCACACTCTGGATTGACGGTATGGACTCTCACTTTGACCTTGGCCTGGCCCCAAGCAGACTGGAAGGACCAACATTCCCCTCAAGCCTCAGTCACCAACCCCACCCCAAGTTCTACTCCTAGAATTGGGAGCACCTCTGAAATTGGGTGCATCAGCCCCTACCTTTTGGGTTTCTTCATCAATGGCTGGGGGCTTTAGAAGCTCACCTCGCTCAGACAGGGTAAGAGAGGGCCACCCTGGGAGCCAGAGGCGTAGTTTAGCATCCCTGGCACCACCCTTACCTCTGCACCCTTGGTGAGCTTATCTAGAAGGGAGTTGGGCCCAGTGCACATGCAGGGAACTGTCGGGGCTGCTAGGCTAATGAACTAAGAGGGACAGCCAGAGCGTAACATCTCTTCCATTCCTAAGTGGCCTTCTCCAACAGGGAAACCAAGTCTCGGCAAGGCCGAGGGACTACGCCATGATCACAAAACAGATTGGGGTGGCAGGTGGATGAGGAACCCAGGGCTGGGTCTCTCGCACAGGTGGGAAATTAGCGTGGACCACAGCGTAGTATGGGTTAAACAACACCTTGGTGCCTGGTCCAGGCTGTGTGTGTGTGTGTGTGTGTGTGTGTGTGTGTTGAGGGGGGCGAACAGGGTGTCAGGGAGCTGCTGCTGCCACCTCCCTGGTATTTTTAGCCTGGAGAATGCGCTGAGCTCAGGGCTCCTTGCTCATTGGCAGTGAGGGGACTGGGAAGGTCCCTGCCGCCCCTCCCTGACTCCACCTGCCTGGAGCCAGGTTGGGGGAGTACAGTGGGCCCAGGTCTGGAAAAAGGCAGGGACCTTAGGAGAACCTCAACCCACCCTTTTGGTTCACACTTCTAATGCCCCTCCCCCTGGGGGTGCAGGCACCCAGCCTCGCTGCAGGGACAGGCGCCTCCACCTAGTCCTCTCTACCCTCCGCCTCTGCTAGGAGCTCTGGGCCAGTGAGGGCCTGCGCCAGGTCAGCACTGAGAGGTTCCCATGACAACGGATGACAGCAGCGGAGGCTGCTGGCCACAGGGTCAGGGGTGAGGGGGATGTGGGTGGGGGAGCAGGAGAAGGGAGGAGAAACTAGTATGGGCATGGGGGAGGGGACTGAAGTGGGGTCCCCAAAATTGCCGCTCCCTCCTGAGCCTCCAGAGCCTTGGGAGAGTGCCCAGTCTTCCCCCTGGTTGGGAGGCACCCCCAGAGAGAGGGTCTTTGCACTGCTGCTGCCGCTGCTGTGGCAGCAGCGGTTGGTCACGGTCAGGTGATCTCTGTAGGGGTAGAGCTGCAGGGAATTGCTCACCCTCTGCCACCCAGCCCAAGTCTCTGCTGCCTCTTGTCAAGGTGCTTGGGGGTGGGGCAGGGAGTGAGAGCATCCGAGAGACCTACCCCCTCACCTCTAGGAACTGTAATGCTTCCTCAAGGTTTCCAAGCTGACAGGTCACTTCCCATGAAGGCTGACCCCCACTTCCTAGCACAGGCTATATCTGGGTTTCCCTGGAGGAGGGCATGGTAGGGATCGTGGGCTCCTGCCTACTGCACCCTTCCGCCTCGCCATCCTCAGAGACCCAGAGCGAATTTCGGAAGTTGCTCCCGCATGGTCCATCCAACCGGAGGCCCCATCTGCGTGTGACGCTAAGGCCTCTAAAGGCTGCCCCTGTCAGACCCATCCTTGGTTACCACTTACCATGAACCTTTAGGTTAACTATAGCCCCCTAGGCTTTCTCCAGAGTGCTCCCCTTGGCATCCGGAAGTGCCAGCCTCCAGCCTCTGAGGTAAGTGGTACGGGCCCCTCCAGGCTCAGTTCCACACTCAGCAACCCAGGGAACCCGGTTTCTGCCCATTCTGGTTGCTTAGCAAATGGGACAATGCGGGAGAGGTGACAAGGGGTCTTTTCCACACCGGCTTCCCATTCCGCCCTTACAGTACCTTGGAGAAGAGACGTTACTTGCTGATGGGTAAACTGAGGCCCGGAGAGGCAGGTCATGTTGTCTGTGGGTCCCAACTGGTGGCCCCTCTTCTCTCTGGGTCCCGTTCTGGTCCCAGCCTGTGGCACCGCCGCACTCTGACTCTTCAAAGCCAGGCCCACCCAGTCCTTGCCCGGACTCTTCCACACACAGGCTGCTGCAACTTGTCCTCTACCTCAAATGGGGCCATTTTGACTCAGCTTCGACTGAGCACTGCGCGCTTGCCAGGCATACAGCCCCTACCCAACGGGGCTTCCGTCTGGTTCGGCAGGCCCGGCTGGCTCACCACGGGGTCTCAGCAGGGCTGTTGTGAGGGTGCTCTGGGACAACGACCTAGGTGCGCAGAAGGGGGGTCATCCAGCCCAGGTGGGTGGAGGTCAGCTTCACCTTTCTGAGGGCCCCGCAGGCCTGGGGAGCCTTGCCTCCACGTCAGGCACAGCCCACTTGCTGCAACCTCAGGAAGGCTTCTAGCTGGGCGAGGGGTTGAAAAAGGGCCGGTCACTGGGTCTCTGACCTCTGTGCTTTCTCAACCAGTAACCTCACTCAATCTGCCCAGGTCCCGCTCTCCCCACAGTCTCCACAGGTCCCCCAAGATGGTTAGAAGGGGCTGACTGAGCAGGAGGCCCATCAGGCCCAGAGCCAACAGATGCCCCTGTTCTTCAAGCCCCCCAAGCAAACACCATAGCCCAGGGCCTGCCTGCAGCACCCCAGCAGCACCTGAGCTCTGCTCAGGAGGGTTGGCAGGTCAGTGGGGCCTTTAGGGCCAGTGGGAGGGAGGGAGGCCAGGGTCAGATTCTCTCTACACACACACACACACACTCAGCTGGGCGGGGCCAACTCGGGTGGGGGTGGGGTGTGGAAAGGAGGCCCCAGGATGGCTGTTTGGCTCTCAGGATCCCCAAGGGCCACCAGGGAGGGAAGAGTAAATGAGAGAGGAACTCCATTTCAGCTCTCAAAATCCTCCCACCAGTTGGCCCTGGGGCCATGGGGGGAGGAGGGCGCTGTGGAAGGCAGGGCAGGCTCCCAGGCTCCTGACACAAGGGGGACCTAGATCCCCTCATGAGGCCGAGGGTGGGGGTGGAGGGGTGGGGGAGGTGGGCAGTGGAGCGCTGGGCATCCTCGTGAGGAGGCCACTGCAGGACGATTAATCTTGTGAGACCTGTGCGTCAGCTCCCTACCCCACCCCCTGCCCGTCCGCCCCCCACTTTGGCCTCCCATGGCCACCCTCCCTCACTGCCGGGGAGTTAATCTCCGCTTGGGGGACTTCTCAGTCGCTGGCTGTCACGGCTGCATTAATTCAGAGGCAGAGGCAGGCAGGAATGAGCACACAGTTGGGGGTGGCAGATAGTTTCCTTGGAAAGGTGTGTGTGGTCAGCAGCTGGTGAGCAGGGGCCCAAAGGAAAAGGCCTGGGTCCCTCTCAAGGCCCAGCCCTGGATGAGGTTGTGAGGGCCCCTCTGTCATGTTTCCCAGGCCGACAGAGCCCTTGCACCCCTGGCCCTGGTCCGCCAGCTGAGCCCCAAATGCAGTTTACAGTTTTGACAGCAGATGTCTCTGCTATGATGATTTATCCAAATGCTTAAGATAAATAACGCGCCCATATTTATAGGCGAGGAAGCAGGCGGGAGAAGGTGGGAGGGAAGAATGGGGTCAGGGGACTTGAGGGCCCCAGGACTCAGAGCACCTCGGCCTCTGTCCTCAACCCTCCCCACTCAGACCCAGAGCAGGCTGGACCCCAACTTGGCCCCAGGGAAAGTGGGATGGAGTCACAGCAGGCCAATGGAACTGCCTATCCACCCTCCCAGGCCCAGCCCCCAGGACAGGTCGACCAGGGGCTAGACCTGTCTTGCTGGGCCCCCGCCAGGCCTGGGAGGCAGCCACCTGAGGAAGGGAAGCTGCTGAGGCAGCCTCCCTACCTCTGCCAGCCGCGTTTCCATGGCTTCACTGTGTCCTGGCTCCCCAGGGCTCCCGTTGCCTTACCAACAGCGGGCACTGCCCTTGCCCTCACCCCCACTGCCACCACTCCCTCCCCTCAGGCTCCCAGCAGTGGGCCTGACTTCAGCCACAGGCCTCAGAGCAGGGTAAGGTGTGGGAGCCCGGTGGGGAGACACCAGGGAGGTGGGGGCGAGGGTCCTCAGGAGATTCCAGCTGCACCCAGGTTAGGTCCCCCTCCAAGTGACTTAGACTCTGCCATTCCAGGAGAGGGGGCAGTGGTCCTGGGCTGCCTCCCCACTCCACTCCCTCCGCCTCACTCCACACAGTGCTCCATGTTCCCAGTCCTTTCTGAGCTGCAGAAGGTTTGAAGAACTTCACTGGGTTCTCCAACATGAGAGGCAATGTATGTCCACTCCACAGAGTGAAACAAAAAGTCAGACAATACAAAGACGTTTAAGGAAGAATTCCCATAGCGCATCTGGGCGCGACCATGGCCGCAAGGCTGCATGTGTGCCTGTGTGGTTTATTTGATTTTTATTTTAATAAATCATTTTATGGGGGGCTCTTACAGCTCTTATAGCAATCCATGCACCAATTTTATCAACCACATTTGTACGTCTGTTATCATTTCCAAAACATATTTTTTCTACTTGAGCCCTTGGTATCAGCATCTTTCCCCACCTGCCCTTCTCCCTCCCCCGCTTGTGAACCCTTGATAATTTAGAAATTATTTTTATTTTCGTATTTCACACTGTCTCCTTTCATCCACCTTTCTGTTGTTCTGGGGTTATATGTGGATCATTGCGGTTGGTTCCCCATTTCTTCCCTTCTTCCACATCCACCTTCCCCTTCCCCTCCTGGTATCGCTACTCTCATTATTGGTCCCACGGGGTTTGTCTGTCTTGGATTCCGTGTGTCCAGAGTGTGTGTGGTTTTTCCAGCCAAAGTCGGGTATTTAAAGGGCAGCTTCTGAAAGCAGAGGACCCAGCTATGTGACCTTGTGCGGGTTTCTTTACTTCTCCCTGTCTCAACTTTCTCATCTATAAAATGGATCCAAACCTTCCCTGTAGTGCTATTGGGAGGATTGCGTGAGCTAGCTCAGTGTGTGGGTGTGTGGGTGGTGGTGGGCTCAGTGCCTGGCACATGGGCTTGTGAGGCACAGTGGTATCATTGGCACCTCTGATCAATGCAGCGCATGGGGGCTCCCCAGGAAGGGAGGGAGGGACAGAGCTCCTCTTTGGGTTGGAAACATGGGAGGGAAACGATGGCCAGGAAGAGATAGATCTCTTCAGCACGCCCTCATTGATGGGCAGTCCCACAGCCAGGCAACTGTCACCCAGGGTGATCAGAGCTGTGGAGGAGACCCACAGGAGCGCCTGGCCTGGGCTGCAGGGACCAGAAAGCTTCCCCAGGAGATCCCTGAAGGCAGAGGAGGATGGAAGCAGGGAATGGACCCCGAATCCGATGGGGACCAGAGGCTGGGGTAGTCAGTCACCAGGCCGCAGCCCAGGACCCCCCAGTCCAACTGCTTTGCACCAAGGCCTGGAGCTCGGGAGAAGCCAGCCACTTCCCCTGGGCCCGCCCCATCTTCACGCCCTGCTGCCTGGAATCTGAGGCAGCCCTTGTTCTCTGGCAGGAGGGGAATTTAATGCCGCTGAGAGATGGCAGGTCGACAGGCAGAGAAAGATGAAAGTGTCCGCTCTGGCAGGCGGGCCGGTGGCCTCGGGGGACACTCCCACCATCCTCCCCAGCCTTTCCCCCACTCCTTGTGTCAGGAAGAGCCCCCAAGGGGCCCTCGGGGGAGATGTGGGCCTCGGAGGACTGGACTCCCTGCAGGGCTGTGTGACCTTGGGGGCGCAGCTGGGCCTCTCTGTGTCTGCAGGGTGTCTGGCCCAAGGTCTGTATTAACATGCTGGTGGCTGCCTGTGTCTACCTCCACCCTTGCTGTCACCAGCAACGCCTGCCGCTCAGGACTGCGGGTGGGGAGTGGGGGCGCTGGGCCAGCCATGCAGTGACCTCCATCCATCCATCTCCGGTACCTGGGAGGAGGCAACGCCATTGCGACAATTAGGTCGGGCCTGAGCGGCCCGGATTGCAGCAGAGCCAGGCGCCATCACCACCTCCTTTATGGCAGCCAGGACTGGGCTCAGCCAGAACCTGCCCGTTGGGTCACCAGCCCACAGCCCCACTGAAATGCTAGGGGTCTGGGCACTAACTGGGAGGTAACCTTACTGTTTTACAAAGCATGCTGTCAGGTGCCCTCGCCCCACAGCCTCTGACAATGTTGACCTTCTTTCCGGGACGGAGAAACAGGATGCTCCGACAAGGTCATTTTGCAAGGGCATGCGTGCTCGTGCATGGACGCACCTGCGTGCCCGCGCCCGCATGCACATACATCATGGCTTTGACACATGTTGACCAAGGACACATGTGTCCCAACTCCCAGGCCCCCTTTCCATTCTTTGAAGACAGCTGGCCCTTCTCCCAAGGCAGTCTGGTGCGGGGAACTGGCAGCCAGGAGTCTAGTTCCAACTGAGGCCCTGCTACAAATTTGCCACGATTTGGGCCTGTTGTGCCCAGGTCTCTGAGGCCTCTGTTTCTTATCTGTAAAATGGGTAAGACTGTCTCGCCTGGTCACATCCTGGAGTCCAAGAGGGAAATTTACCCAACAAACTGAGACTCCCCCAATCTGAAGACAGCTTCTATGTAGCTTTGGGCCAAGTGGAAGTACCCACAGGGAGAGCCCAGCTCCTGGCCCACAACCACCCTTCTTATACAACATGACCACAGCACGCTTACAGCAGACGGTCAAAGGTCCAGCCTGGAGTCCCGAGTCCAGAGACGTGGGTGTGGGGCGGAGGCCCTCGTCTGGGTGGGGGACAGCAGCACCAGGGGAGACTAGGCCAGGCTAAGCCTAGCTGCTGAGGCTGGGGGGAGGAGGGTGCGCCTGGCAGGCGCTGGGCATGCTGGGCTGGGGAGAGGCCTTTGGCGGCCGCAGAGAACAAAGACACTGGGGTTGCCAGGATATTCTGTGAAGCTGAAGCCGGCGGCGGTGGGGCTGGGAGAGGGGCTGTTGGCCGTGGGAACCGTGCCTGCTGCCCTCACGCCAGCTCCCCTGTCCAGACTGGGCCTCAGGGCCAGGCTGAGGGGCAAGAAGAGCTGGCAGCCCCACTCCTGAGTTGCACGACTGTCAGGGCAGAGACCCAGCAAGTGCTGTGGACAGCCATGGCACACCGTGTCAGCAGCACTGAGCAGTGTAGGTGTTACTGTCCCAGCATCATGAGAGGCAGCGTCCCCGGGGCTCACACTGTGGTCAACAGCGGCGTCACACAGACTTGTCCCCCACGTCCCCCGATTACCTCCCAGGGTCACCGTCATGGTGGCCACACACAGAGTCACTGTCACGGGGCCACGCAAGGGCAGACAGTGTTGCACGCTCCCATAGACCGTCCCACATCTCACAGAGCCGTTTCCCACCAGGTCTGTTGCAGGACTGCATGTTAGAGAACCAGGTAGGCCATGCCCTGTAGTGTGCCCTGCAGTGTGCCACTGGTGTCACACACGACTCCTCGCCCACATGGTGTCTCACACCAGCCTCCCACATACTGCCACAGGCCATTTTCATGTCACCAAGAACCACATTGCTGCACAGGACCTAATCAGAAATATCTCCCTACCACATACATGCTCCCTTAGCTCATACATGCGCACATGACACGTACACACGTGTAGGGGCTGTCTGGAGGCTGGGCTCACCACCAGCCTAGTGCACACCTCCAGTTTCTTGAAGTCACCCACCCCTGCCTCCAGAGGGGTTCCCCATGCTAGACCAACCAGATGGTGGGTCAGACTGCCTAGGGTGAAGGCTCCTGCATTACCTGAAGGGCAGACTCCTAACTGTGCAGAGGGGAGCTGCAGGCACCCAAGAAGGGGCAGGACTTGGGCATGCGACCCCAGCTGCATGGGGAGCCCGCCTCTCAGTAGAGCAGCAGGGATGAGCTGATAGGAAGAGGGAAGAAAAACACAGAGGGGAGAGACAGACAGAGATGTAGAGGCACACAGGACAGACACGCAGAGCCTCGGAGCTGCAAGAAGATGAGGAAACACAGACACAGGAGAGAGACAGAGATCATCAAGTCAGAGATGCAGAGACAGCAAGCCAGACAGAGACACAGAGCAGACACAGCTCTGGACACCCAACCAGAGACAGACAGGGCAGACAGGCTGGGCTGAGTGCGTGGGAAGGAGGGGCTGGGGGTGGGTAGCTCTATGGCGGTAGGGCAACTGGGCCGCTAGGGCTGTGGGCAGCTGCACGGCCAGGCAGAAAGTGGGTGACATCTTGGTGAGATGTTCGGTGAATAATAGTTTTAAAATAGCAACGCTGGCCACCATTGACTGTGCGCTTACTATGCGCCAGGCCCTTCCCTAGAGTGACCTCATTTCATCCTCAGGCAACTTTATGGGGACGACTGTTATTGCCCCTGTTTCCCAGATGAGGCAACCGGGGCTTGTCATGTGGCCTGGTTCGCAGGCATCCCCCAGCCTCAGAGGGGCCAAGAAGCCTCCCTGCTCGAAGTCAGGGAGGGCAGGCCACAGCTGGAAAGAAGGGCAGGGAGCTGGGGGCAGTTCTGTGTGGAGGAGTGGGCCTAAGAGACCCGGCTGGGCTTCGGGTGGGCACACGAACAGGTACAGGCTGGTTGAGTCATGGCAACCTCCCCTCAACCCCCGTAGGACTGGCACCAGAGCCGTCCGCCCCGCACCTGTAGACATGCCAATGAGGCCGGCTGAGGCCATCTGCGGCTCGAGCTGCTGCCAGCAGTTGGGTGGGCAGGCAGGGGTCTTCCGCCCGGGCTCCCCCTACTGGCCAGCCCCCACCCCTGCCCCCAAAAGGGGCTGCAGTTTGTCTTGTGCTAGGGGTGAGGGTGCCCCTGGCTGTAACACCTCCCCTCTACCCCCCACTGGACACCGCCCTTCGGCAGAGCCGCCTGGAGAGATCACAGGCAGCCACATGAAAGGGAATTTTTCCCAGGCAGAGATGGAGTTGAAAGCTGCCTCCCACACCCCTGCCAGGCCCTGCTGAGCCAGGCCTGCTGCTGAGCTGTGCCCGCCCACTCTCGCCCCCTCCCATGCCAGAAGGGGGCTTGTGACACCTGGGAAGGGGCTGGGGGCAGAGTGCCCACCTCATGGGACTCCGTTCGTCTCCTGGGAACCGTGAGGAAGGCTCTCCATTCCCCCTGCCCCCTCCATTGGTGGCTATCCTCGCCCTTTTCCTTACCTACCTAAGCCAGGTAGTTCAAGCCCCGCCTGCATCTCAGCTAGGCTCAAAGCAACTGGGTAGGAGGCAGGAGCCCCCAGTGCAGTGGATGTGGGCAGACCTCACCCCCAGAGTGGCCTCTGGCTATGTGTAGGGAACTGGGGGTCCCCAGGCACCCTTTCCTGTTCAGGATTCCCCAGCCTAGACCATGAGGCTGTATGGTAATATCCAGCCACCTGGCCTCTGGAATCCTGGATGACTTTGTGCCAACAAACGTCCTGGGGGTGGGGCAGTCACAGGAAGGCCTGAGGACCCCAGGTCCCCAGTACAGCAGCCCTCCAGTGCGTGATGTGGGCAAGGGGAACACTACATCTCAACCTTGTGTCTGCCGTGGTCAGGGCATGGTGGGTTTCGGTGACTAACGATGAAGGAAGATCGCCACAGCCAGTGCCCAACACTGACTGCTTCTCAGGCTGGCTTCTCCTGCTCTTTGCCTCAGGGACCTAAAGGCCTGCTCCAAGAGGTTTGCCCTCTAACTCTCCCGGGCCATCCACCCCACCCTGGAGATGGTCCCAAACTACACCTACCTAGAACAGCTGCCACCCCACCCCACCCCACTCCCGGGCCCAAACCCAGAGAGCAAGAAGCCAGCGATCCATCCATCGTGACACAAACATGCATTCGTTTTATTCACAAAACAGCCTGGTTTCCTAAAACAATACAAACAGCATGTTCATCAGCAGGAAGCCGGCCATGGACAGGGGGCCCTCTGGGTACCCACCCCCACTGGCGGGGAGGCGTGGGAGGGGACCCTCGCAAAGGAGTCCTGTCTTCTGTTACGGTCAGCAAGGCCAGGAAAAAAGAAAGGAAGAGGGCTCGGTCTCCCCAAGTAGCCAGGATCGGAACTATTGAGACACAGGCTCCCTAGATCCGAGTGGAGAAAACCAACAGAAACTTCATTTTTTGCCAAAACCCTCACTGTTGAGGTGGGAGACCCCCATCTGGGGGGCTGTGGGTTCAGCAGGGCAGGCCCTGGCCAGGGGGTGGGGTGGCTGCTGACCCCCCACCTCACTCCCTGGTGTGGGTGGGTACAGAGGGGATGCTACGTGGCGCCATCAACATTCTCTTTATAAACGTGAGTGGATTCCCCAGGCAGACTATGCACTATTTCATGGTCGGAAAGAATCAAAGGAAGTTTAAATGAGGGTGGAGTTAAACTGTGCTAAATTACAGTAGTGCTTATTAGTAACTAGATTTCAAAAGGTTACAGAAAATTTACATTCTCTACACAAAAACTGCATCTCCTGCACAGACAACATTGACCTCGACACAGGAAGGAAACTGATTGTCCATTCTTTGCCCAGGAAGCCTCGGTACTTTATAGACTTGTCTTTACTTCTTTCTTTTCTCTTTTCTGTTTTGTTGCTGCTGTTCTTCCGAGAGAGAAAAAAAAAAGCAGTTAATTTTTTTTTTCCTTTTCTTTTTTTATACTAGGGACGTGGAGATGTTAGAACGACAACAAAAAATATATATATAAAAACAGGAATGAAATCTGTGAGAGAATATTTTTGGTTCTAGAGACGGGTGCGTCCGTTTTGTCTTCGCCTGAATCCCTTGCCGGAGAGCACGCGAGCACTGACATTGCACGGAGAGGGCAGCTTTGGGGTCCCGCCGCCGTCACGGAAACCACCGGAAGGCGGCCCCCGTCGGAAGCGTCACCTTCTGGCGAGGGCGGGAGACAAAAACAAGGAGACAGTTCAGTCAGGGTCCGGGTGGGCCTGGCGCAGACGTTCCCCGAGGATGGCTGCGCGGGGCTGAGGGTTGTGCACGGAGAGCAGCTGCCCGCGGAGTTCCTGCCCATCCCAGCCTGGCCAGAGAAGGAGTCTTGACCCGAAGGGCCGCTGGGGGGCTGGGAGCACAGAGTTCCTGTGCCCAGGAACCCTCCAGCCAGACAGGAAGCACCAGGTGCCTGCGGTGCATCTGGGGGGGTGTACCGCTGGGCATGTGGACAGGCGCCTAAGCTGCATGGCCGGGGCACCGAGCTGTGTGTGCCCGAGTGGAGGATGATACCGGTGGGTCTGCCAACAGGCTATACCTGTCATCAGGGTGTGGCATACGAGAGGGGCAGGTGTGTGTCTCCCCACACTGGACGAGAGCAGGTGCCTGTGTGTACGCCTCTTGGTGTGTTCTATGGGAGGGCAACCAGATCTGTGATGGGGCTGTGACACCGTTTTCTTACTTTCCACCCACTTGTGTCGAGCCCACTTGCAGATGGGTGAGGATAGGGACAGGGACAGCAGGCTGAAAAGATGCTTTCGTCCTCGGGGTACAGGGGCAGGCTCTGCTACGAGGCCGGAGAGAAAGCAGCAGCATGCTGACCCTTCTGGGGCTTCCCTATGCCAATTGTACAATGGGCCCCTGGCTCACGGGGAACCCTTGGCCCCAGGACCACAGGCGCCCTGGCCATTAGCTGTGCAGCCAGGGTGGTTCCCAAGGCACCCACAAGATACTCCAAATTTTTTAACTGATCGCCCACACCAGAGTTCTCCCAGGTCTCAGAGCATGGCAGCCCAGAGAACCTTGGACTAAGGGCTGGCCCTGCAGAGTCAACTGGAAGTTAGTCTACAAGCCAAAGGGTCCATGGGGAGAACCCTACCCTCAGATGGGGCGGGGGGAGGG
>NW_022111372.1:96562330-96569968 GCF_000313985.2 Echinops telfairi
AAACCCCGGTCTCTATAGGAGAACCTATGGGTTTCCCAGAGGACACATCTGGGGGGGGGGGGGGGGGGGGGCAACCCCAGCATCTTCATGGGCTGGAAGCTTTAGGACACGACTGACTGAGAACCATGAACTTAGGATCCCTATGGGAATTGGCATCCCAGGGCCTGGCTGGGAATGCCAGCTCCTTTGCCAGGAAGTTTACATTCACATCACTAACTACAGCCTGGCTGGATCTCAGGATGTGGCTCTGATGGGTGGTGGTGGTGGTGAGTGGGTGGACAGTGAACTGGTTGGTGTTTTAGAGGCTGGCCCAGGGCCCCAGACTCCAGGGACTCAACTGGGCATCCCCTTGCCACCTGCCCAGGTAGGAAAGGTGGGGACAGGGGTGAGGGGTCGGGTGGACTTAGGACGAACACACAGATGCGAGAGCCCACACACCTCCCTCTAAGGCGCTGTTACCTCCAGAGCAGCGGAAGGCTTCTTTTTGAGTTCCTCGCATTTTCTGAATTTGCAAATCTGATGGCCAGTCTTTCGGTTCCTACAACTGCTGCACTGCTCGCAGTTGATGCGCCGTCGGCAGGGCGCGCACATGCCGCAGCGTTTCCGCTTCTTCTTGCCCGAGCTGATGGCGGAGGCCAGCTCTCCCTGCATGGGGTACTCGGCCAAGCCGGCCATGTGCAGTGCGCTCTCGGCCAGGAACACACCTGCGGGGGTCATGATGAAGAGGCCCGGGTTGATGGGGAAGGCGCCCAGGTAGGGGAAGTCGGACTGGCCGTTGAGAGCTTCGGCCCCTGCCACAGCCTCCATGTCAGGCAGGCCAGCGCCGGCCTCGCTCATCAGCGGAAGGTGCTCCTGCACCACGCGCTTCAGCATCTCCGTGGACTGCGCAAACTGCTGCAGTGTCAGCTGTCCCTCGGCGGCCAGCTCCGTGGCCCGCTCCGCCTTGCTCAGCAGGCTGGCCACAGCACCGCTTTTGTGCTTTGAGGTAGGGTTGCTTTTGTCCACCGCCATGGCCGCCGCCA
The DNA here is from genome assembly GCF_000313985.2 of Echinops telfairi. Classification (NCBI taxonomy): domain Eukaryota; kingdom Metazoa; phylum Chordata; class Mammalia; order Afrosoricida; family Tenrecidae; genus Echinops; species Echinops telfairi. Next base: position 96,563,353 of record NW_022111372.1, read on the forward strand.
GGTCGTGCCCATTGGCCAACAGGGAGGCGGCGGCCGCAGCAGCTGCAGCGGCCTTGTCGGCGGACTCTCCACCCATCATGCTGCCTCCCCCACTGCCCCCACTGAAGGAGGAGTAGTGGGAGAGCGGGCGCGACCGGCGCAGGCTCTTGTTCAGGGGTTCACTGATGATGCCACTCTTGTTCCGACGCTCCGGGGGCGGCGCGTCGTCTGCCACTGAGGCTGGTGCAGCAGCAGCCGCCACGGTCAAACTCTTGTCAGCCACTCCCGCCTTGGAGCTGCCGCCACCCCCGCCGCCGCTGCCGCCATGGGTGGTGGTGGTACTGCTGCCGCCGGCGTCCTGGGGGCCACTGCCGAGGCTTGACATGGTGGGGCCGAGGCCCAGACCCCGCCACTGGGGGAACCTGCCAACTGCTGGGGGCCCACAGACAAGTGCCTGGCCCTACTGCCTTCAACAGAGATGCCTGGTGGGCCTGACTGCTCAGGGCAGGCACATGGTCAGCTGTCCTCGTGTCTTCACTCTGTTGGGACAAGAAGACAGAGGGGTCAGTACCGTGTCCAGCCTCGCTTCGACCACCGCCACCGTCATCCTCCATGGTACTGCCACCAGTGGCCACCAGCCTGACGGGGCCTCCACTAAGGGACAGGCCCGCCCTGCTGGCCATCTTATCGTGCACGCCCTCATTTAAGACTCACAGAACCTTGTGGCTCAGTGGCTAAGTGCTCAGCTGCTAAGCAGACAGAGAAAAGACGGGTGGTCCACCTGCTCCGGAGAGGACAAGAGCCTTTGGTGCTCCAGGGCCAGGTCTACCTGTCAGAGGACTGCTGTGCGCCGGCCTCGGCGTGACGACCAACAGCAGCAGCACCCTATTCTGCAGAAGGGCAGGGAGGTTGAGGAGAAGCGTGGTCAAGTCTGCACACACAGCGCTACCGAAGAGCACGCCGGAGGTCAAGTCCAGGCACCACCCTCCACCCCCACATGGTGCAGTGGGTAAGGACTTGGCTGCTAACCGAAAGCTTAGCAGCTTGGACACACAAGCCGCTCGGCAGGAAAGCCAGGTGGCAGCCAGCTTCTATGAAGATTACAGCCTTGGAAACCCAATGGGGCGCTCTACACTATGCTGCAGGGTTGCTGGAGTGTGGATCCACTTGATGGCGACAAGAGTTTTTGAGCTTGCTGGAAGACCCGGTGGTCAGGGAGAGTCGGAGATGTTTGCTAACTCCCCTGGGGCCTGAGGCAGAAGGGAGCTGGAATATCCTTCTGACGCGCATGAAGGTATAGATCAAAAACAGCTCGGCAGCTGCCTCTGGATCCTCATTTGGAAGCTCCTAATACATACAGGGGAGGAGCCTCAGTGGTGTAGTGGCCCCGCACTGAGCTGAGATCTGTAAGGTCCCCAGTTCAAAACCACTCGGGGCTTTCTACTCCCATAAACAGTTACTGTCTCGGAAACTCACAAGGGCAGCTCTTTCTTGTCCTATAGGGTCACTATGAGTCAGCGTGGACTCAACAGGAGCGAGTTTGGTTTTTGGTTTAATATGTACAGTAGTAGTCCTGGTGGTGCAGTGAGTTACCTATTAAGCTGCTAACCACAAGGTCAGTGGTTCAAACCTACCAGTGGCTCCGCAGGAGAGAGACAAGGCTGTCTACTCCTATAAAAATTTTAGTGTTGGAAATCCAAAGGGGAAATCCTACTGCCCCATAGGGTCACTATGCGTCCAAACTGACTCGATGACGGTGAGTTTGGTTTTTTTTGGGGGGGTGGTGGTGGAATATATACAGGTCTCCCCGCTTTTTGAAAACGCACTTCATATCGCCCCAAGTTTATGAAAGGCTGACATCGACACCAAGCCAAGGAAAGGTGGAGAGGATTTCCCACACTTGGGGGGTGGGGGCAAAAGGAAACAAGTGTCCCGTGTGTTTTGCAGTGAGTGGCATCGCCAAGCTCCTTCCAGATCTTCACAGCCCCCCTCCCCCCACACACACGCACCGCCATGACTTTGGGACTGCGTTGGCCAGCACCATATAGGTCAGTGTTATTTTAGGTTTTACATTGGTATGATTTGGTAGGTTGCTTTCGGGATCTGGGAACACTCAAATGTTCCCCCGATATAAATTAGTGGCTGTTTCTGGGATTTACACCATTTGTGCTCACGAAAGGCTTCGCAGCAATATTCTCCTGCTTCGAGTCTGTGGGGTGGGGTGGGGAGGGAGGACACCCACATTTGTTAGCTTAAGGCTCTGACAAGTCCTGCAGGTAAAAAGAATGGTTGACTTCATCCATCAGTTAGCTGAGTAGAGCACAGAAGACCTGTTCCAAGGAGCACCCCTATCCTCCACTACGGGGTGCTGGGGGGCGCATGGGAGAGAGGCTGCGCCTTCCCCTGTGGGAGTGGGAGGACTCCCACTGCCTAAGCTCCTGCGCCCCACCCATCAATGCCATAGCAGACTCCATTGCCACTCCTGTTTACGTAGGCCTTGCGGCGGGGGCTCTGGCCCGCCTTCTAGAAGGGGGAGACAGCAAAAAAGGTCTCTAGGTACAGGACTCTGAGGACCCAGAGTGGGCGGGGCTGTGGACAGGAGGGACAACCCAGAGCTCAGAGGGAGGGTGTGAACTTGGGCCAGGAGGGAGCTTGCCCTTGGCCACGCCCATGCCCCTGAGGTATTCCCGCCCAGGACAGGGCCTGCTCCGAGCAGGTTAAGGCCCTTGAACAACCAGCCTCCTTGGCCAGGAGCTCTGGAAGGAACTGGTCCAGATGGAGTGGAGCGGCAGTTTGCTCATCAGCCCTGGCGCGCTAGCATCGTCCCTTCCTGGTCTGGTCTGCTTGCTGTAGCCCAGCATCCCCCGGGAGAGGGGCGGGAAGACAGAGCCCAGCCCCTGAGCAGCTGGGGCCCAACGGGGAGGCACACATCTGGTGGGGCCTGGCCCCACCCTGGGCTTGAAGACTGCACACACTGCAGCTTTGTCCCCAGGCAACCCCACCACGTCCCAGTCACAGGACACAGCCTGCCCCAAGAAATCATCTAGCGGGGCCCACAGTTTACAGAGGGGGCAACTGAGGCACTGAGCAGGCAGGACCCGCTGCCTCAAAAGAAGGACTGCGGGAAGGGGAAAAGCGCCCGTCTGTCTGCAGGGTGAGGAGAACGGCAGGCACCAGCCAGGTGCCAGCCAAGTGCACAGCCTGCCCCAGCGGCGGGCTCCCACCTAAAAGCTCGCCAACAGTACTGGGTACAGGTGGTAAGGAAACATCGAGAGAGCTGACTCCACCAGGGAAGACCCCCTGCAGTGCCTTGCAGGGGTGCAGGCTGGAATGGGGGTGGTACAGAGATCAGAGTTGCACCAGAAGAAAGGTGGTCACGTGTGTCCAGGACAGGCCTGTCTGTTCTACCTCCCATGGGCCAGGCCCAGGCTGGCTCTCAGGCCCCTTCCCTTAGGCAGTGGTTTTCAACCTTCCTGTGCCTTGACCCTTGAATACAGTTCCTCATGTTGTGGTGACCCCCCCCCCACCCACCCCACCATAAAACTATTTTCATTACTTCTCTTCCTGTTATTTTGCTACTGCTATGAATCGGGCGATTCCTGTGAAAGGGTCGTTTGACAACGCCCCCCCCCCAAGGGGTCTTGACCCACAGGTTGAGAACCATTGCCTTAGAGGCTGGTGATCCTTGCAGGCATGAGTGACCCTGGTTAGGGGATGGGACCAGGACCAAGGACACCCACCACCCCACCCATATCAACTCTTCAGTTCCTGCCCAGCGGAGCTCAACTGGGGCTCACCTGCCTTCCTTCCCTGGACCATAAGCCCTGCCACCTGGGACTCGGGATGAGGGAAGACAGGCGAAGGCAGGTGGCTGCAGGTTGGAGAGGTGGGAGGGGAGCAGTCTGTGCCCCAGCCCCGGTGTGCGTCCCCCTGCCTCTGCAGCCCGCTGGCTGGTGGCAGAAATCGATAACTGCATTAACGCTGCTCTCGCCCTTCTCCCTCCCTCCCTCCCTCCTCCCAGCTCCAGGATCTGGCTCTGTGTGCAGGGCGGGCAGGTCAATTAGAAGTCAGCTCCCTCCAACACAGCCGGGGCTGCGCTCAGGGATGGCGCGCTGGCTGCCTCTGCTTTTGTCTCCTTGCTGGGGACTGAGCCTCTTGTTCTGTTCCTCTCTGGCCCTCTCTTCCCACCTCCTGGACCCCTCCCTTCTGCCCTTCCTCAGGGACCACCTTCCCTTAGCTCCGCAGGTCCTGGGGCAAGCTGATCTCAGGGACTAGGGGACGTGATATGCCACCGAACAGGTTGCTGCGGGTGGAAGATGGCTCGTCAGCCCCAGAAACGGAAGGTGGGGAAGTGCGCAAGTGCAAAGGGGACTGGCACTCAGGGGCACCGTCCTTAAACCGTGGCGTGGCAACACACTAACATCCAAAACCAAGGCCCGGTTCCCAAGCACGTTCCAAATCTGTCCCTGGTTCAGCTTCTTGTTCAGATCCCAGCCAAAGCTGATGCCCTGGCCCCAGTGGACCCCTGACCCCTGGGCCTGTTGGCCCTGTGAACAGCAGGGAGGGCCTGGAGAGGATGTCCGTCCACCGAGGCCTCAGCCTCCTACTTCGAGACACACTGCAAGCCCCTCCCAGGCCAGGCAGGGCCTGGCAGTGCCCAGGCAGCAGGGGAGGAGTCGGGGCTGCGTTGAAGCGGAGCGGGAATGAGCGGGAGGGAAAGCTGGCGGGCAGGCGGGCGGGCGGCGGCGGGCGCATCCATCATCGGCCCTGCCAGGAACGCATCCAGCCCCCAAAAAGAAATACTGCGCTTGAGGAGGGACAACAAAGGGCTCCGTTTCATCAGCAATGCGGAGCCAGCGCCCCGCCGCCCCGCCAGCCGCGGTCAGTCCACAAAGGACCCCTTTGTCCATGCAGGAGCCGGGGCCGCTCGGGAGCTTGGGACCAAGGACTGACGGGCGGGGACAAGAGCCCAGGGGGTAGAGGGGGGCAGAGGGGGCACCCAGCCATGAAGAGCTAGGGGGCAGAGGGGGACGTGGAGGCACAAGAACAGTGACAGGTGGTGGAGATAGAGAGAGAGAGCCATGAGAGAGAACTTGAGGGGTCGGTCACAAGGAAGTGGACCTGGGAAGACCGGGCAAAGGGTCAAGGCTAGAGGGCAGTGCCATGAGGGGTCGAGGCTAGGAGAACTCGGCCCAGAGAGACCCGAGGACGCAGGGCACCTAGTCCAGCTTCAAACCCGCAGGCCTGACAGACGTGGACAGCAATGGACAGGCCCAGAGGGCAAAGGCACAAGTGTGGGGGTGGGGGGAGTGGAATGGAGACCCACCTCATCTAGGGCCTCCACCCGTGGCTGCCCAAGCACCCAAGGGAGGCGAGGAGAAGGCAACTAGACTAGGGGCAAGGTGTCTTGGCCTCAGGGCTTGTGCGGGGGAGAAAGATCAAAGGTAGGTGCTCTCTGAACAGAGTGGGCCATTCCTGCCTCTATCCTTAGGCCACGGCCATTCCCAGAAGGAATTACAGTCCAGCCCCTCTAACTAGCTCCCGCCACCAGCACTCAAGCTCGCTGAACGGGCTATCTTGTCCCTAGCGTTTGTTGAGCATCTGTTTGTAGGACCCTCCATGGAGGTTAGGCATTGGGCTGCTAACCACAACGCCAGCAGTTCAAACCCACCAGCCACTCTGCAAGAGAAAGATGAGGCTTTTTGTTCCTGTAGAGCAGCGGTTCTCAACCTGTGGGTCGCGACTCCTTTGGGGGGTCGAGCGACCTTTTCACAGGGGTCGCCTAATACATCCTGCATGTCAGATATTTACATTATGATTCACAACAATAGCAAAATGACAGTTATGAAGTATCAACGACATTTTATGGTTGGGGGGGTCACCACATGAGGTATTAAAGGGTCACGGCATCAGGAAGGTTGAAAACCACTGCTGTCGCGTTAGAGCCTTGGAAACGCACAGGCTCCTATAGTCACTGTGAGTCAGAATGAACTCAACGGCACTGAACTCACGGCCCATCACCCCGACTCCTCAGAGACACACAGCGCGGGCTCATCAGTGTGAGAGAAGAGGAGACAGGCTCAGAGAGGTTGGGGCGAAAAGCCCAAGGACACATAGCCAGTACCTAGTGGGGACAGGACTTGAACCCAGGGCCTCTAAGTGTCGAGTCCCTCTGCTCTGTGACCTCCGTTGTTCCAACTGGGCGAACGGCAGAGTGATGGGGCAAGGTGCTCCAGCTCACGTGGGGGCTGCCCTAAAACCTCCCCACCCCCCGCCCCGGGGTTGTTACCGTGCTTGTCGCCTCTCCATGGTGAGGGGGCCAGCTGTCACAGACCCCAGGAGAGTGCCTTGGAGATGCCCAGGAAGGAGCCTAGAATGCTGGGCCACTGATGTCACAGTGCCAGCTGGCGATGAGGTCACCACAGGTGGCAGCAGGGCTTCACCCCGCCCTTGTCCCCAGGAGAGGCTCTGTCCTGACCCCCTTGGGTAGACAGGGGGAGGGGGAGGGGGGCCCTGGGGGAGGGCGTGGTACTGCTGCATGAAAACATGGACACAGGTGGCCACAGCTAGCCGTTCAACGGACATATTCCCCACCACCTGCCCGTGCCAGGCACGGGCCTTATGTGGTGCGGACCCC
>NW_022111372.1:96570068-96593963 GCF_000313985.2 Echinops telfairi
CCCCGGCCCCGGCTCTGCGTGTGCACGAGCTGCTCCGATGGTCTTGAGGAGGTACAGGGAGGGAGCCTGCGTGGGGGAAGGGGCTGTAGGGCTGAGCGTTTCGGACTAAGGAATGGTTCTTGGAGGAGGAGGAAGCCCAAGCTTGAAAGAGTTCATCAGGAAAATGCATGTGAGGTTGGCAGGGTACTACCAACTGGGCAGGGCCTTGAGGCTAAGGGATGAGTTTGTTTGTTTTTTAAAATCGCCCCCTTGAGGTAACAATTTACACACTATAGCAGTCACCTGTTTTGGAGCGCACACTCTGTGAGTGAGCTTACGGAGTTGTGCACCGTCGCCACAACCAATGGCAGTTGAACCACGCTGCCATCCCTGCTCCACTCTGTTGCAGGTGGGACGCCCTCCCCGCCTGCAAAGGGGAGCTGGGGGTGCTGCTTCAGAAAGGCCTTCAGGACCTGACGCGGCTGGTCCCACAAAGCCAAACCCACTTTGGGAACCCCTTTCCCACACTTCCATGCATCTCTCTCTTTTTTTTTTTACTTTAACAATATCGATTTTTTTTTAAAAACATTTTACTAGGGGCTCATGCAACTGTTATCGCAACCCATACACACATCAATTGTGTAAAGCGCATTTGTACATCATTCTCAAAACTTTTTCTCTCCACTTAAACCCCCGACATTAGGTCCGCATCCGTGCATCTCTTGAAGCCTCTGCTCCTACTCCAGCCCCCCTGGCTCTCCTTCCCCCACCTTCGTGGGCTGAGCCTGGCAGTCAGACTGAGGGCGGGCAGGCCACTGGGGACGGAGCGCAGACCACAGGCTGTGGTGGCTGCACTGGGCTGAGCAATAGGGTGGTGGTGAGGGGGGGGTGTTTCCGTCTCTGATTTCCATGATTCAGCCTGGGGAGTTTCCAGAGGGGAAAAAAGTGCTGTGCAGACCCAGGAGACGCACAAAGGGACACTGGTCCTAGAGGCAGCAAGAAACGGCATCTCGGCCAGCGAGCACGGGGCACACAGGCCACTCCAGCAGGGTCGACGGAGCACCTGACAACTGCCAGCACCCGCAAGCGGGTCTTGGGGCAGCACATGCCCTCAGCACTCCAACACTCTAGGGTCTCCTCACCAAGACGGACTGCCGAGGACAGAATGGGGGAACGACAACAATCACAATTCCCCAAGTCCTTGCACCCAGACTTCCATAACCTTCCTCCTAAGGACAGGCACAGTCCCCTGACTGCGAGGATCAAAAGAGACTACCAACACCCAAGGGTCTGTGAGAAAATACAGGGCAGCCAGCCGGTTAAGAGCCTAGAATACGGAGGCCCCAAGGAGTATAAGGGGGGGGGGGCGCTGGGCTGTAAAAGGCACCTAGGAAACCTTTGATAAAGACAGGGGGCCCTTTCCAAATGGGCTCCGCCCTCAGGCCTGGCTCTCTTCCTGGAAGAGTCACCTGATCCGGAGGTCGTCGTCCCGAGCTGTGCGGCCTTCACATCTGGCCTCTGAGCCAGTTTGTAATGTGGGCCCATGGAAACAGGCAAAGAGAGTGGAGCCCTTCCTGTAAGACCTGCTTTCCCTCAGGCTCCTCCTACCCACCCACTGAAGGGAGTACCGGGAGGGCCGCCCGAAGTGCGGGCACCCCAGTCAACAGCTGTGAAGCACAGAGCAAAGGATGCCTCCCACTGAGGACCCACGGGTCTTGGGCTAAGGGTGTCCCAAATGGGGATGGTCTGAGTTCATACCACCCCGTAAGCAGAGTCCAGATACTTACTGGAGGCTTCCTCTTGGTGGGCTTGCTGCTCAGATACTGGAGCAAACAAATTGGGCGGGCCGCATGGTCTGTCTAGAGGGAAACACCTCCGACAAGATTGCTGGTTAGGGGGCCCAAGCTCAAAGGTTCAGGCTTGTGGTCCCACTGTTTCCCTCCCTGAGGGCTACCTCTGACCAAGAGCGTGGTCCGCCACCCAAGCCGGCTTTCCTATCTGTAGAGGAAAAGAATTGTCCTCATGCCTCACCCCCAAACATAGGATAGTGACCCCAGAGGGTTCCATGCGGAAAGAGGCAGTTCGATACAGGAAATCCTAAGTAGGGACTCCCCACCCCACACCCCCACTACCTCATTTGCAGGTAGAGACACTGAGGTCTAGGGAATAGGTTTTGAACCTTAACCCCAAGGAGCCCCTCCACTGCTGTCTCCCCATAAAAAGGATTAACAGCAGGCCCTGGAGGTGTCGTGGTTCTCTGTTGGGTCGATAACCTAAGATTAGCAGTTTGGACCCACTAGCTCATCTGAGGGAGGAAGATGAGGCTGTCTTCCCATAAAGATGAACAGGCTCAGAAAAACCCCAGGGAGCAGTTCTACGCTGTCCTGTTGGGTCCTTAGGAGTCAGAATTGACTCAATGTCAGGAGTTGCCAACATCTCATGTCAAGTTTTCTCTGTGGGTTCTCACCACAACCCATTCCACAGCCAGGCAACCGAGGCTCCGGGAGAGAACTCATCTGCCTAAGGTCACAAAGCCTATTAAGTGGCAGAGGCAGGACTTGAAGTCAGGCCTCAATAACTGGACTCTGCCCTCATGGGCTCTGAGGCACACAGAGAGGAACTTGGGCTAGAGGACGGGGCCCAGGTAACCTCTCAATCTTGGGACTTCTCTAGATTGTCCATGGGTTTTAGGGGCTGGTTCGTAGGCCCTGGGCAGAAGACGCCAGGGCATCGTGACTGAGAGGTCTGCAGCTGTACGCCAAGGCCCAGGAAAAGACAGGGGAAGGGGCTGCGGGTGGGCCGGACGGGCCAGAGCTCCGGGCATTCCGGCGGCCTCCGCAGGAAGCAGAAAGGGACGGAAACCGGCTCCTGCCTCCTCCCCCAGAATCCTGTGGGCAGCCCAGCCGGGCCGCACAGAGGCCCTCTTTGTGCCTGCCCCAACCCACCACTCGCGGCTGGCCCAGGGTTTTGAGTTTCCTGGGGGGTGGGGGCCCAGCCTCTGCTGAGCCTCTAGCTACCTCCCATCTCAGGCAGCCACAGCAGTCCAGCCACAGCTGGAGGAGGAAGTAGAGGGCCTGGGCTACCCCAGAGACCCAGGGGTCTGGAGTCTGCCTACATCCCACTCCCCACATGTGCAGGCCACCCCTCCCCACCAAGTCCATTGTCACACTGCAAAATAATCCCACCTCCCACCCTATGCCCATGCTCTTGAATCCAGGGTGCTAAACATGAAGAGACATGTCACAGGGCCAACCAGGTGGACAGGGCAGTCTGTCTGCCCGGCCACCATTCCCCACTCCCCAACATCTCAGGGATGGAGGCTGTCTAGGTGGGCACCGGGTGCTGGGGAGGGAGGGAGTGGTGGAGCGGTGGGGTCGGGTGTGTGAGATCAGGAGCAGTACAAGTGTGTGTGTGGGGGGTGGGTAGGCAAGGGATGTGCCCAGGTGAGTGTGAACATTCTCATTGTCTGTTTAAGGATCCTAGCACTGATGCCAACACCAGGCTCACACACCAGGGGGCTTCAACAAGTTCGTGGAAAACGGGAATGGAAACAGAATGGAGTTTCCCCACGAACCTTTTGAAGACCGCTCTTCACACAAGCGCCTGCACGGTGTCTGAGAGACTTTCTGTCTGTACACGTGGATGTGTGTCTCACCTAGGTATATGCCCTGGTACAGTCGTTGGATCTCAGTGGGCTTGTCTGGGCTGTGAAATGGCCTATCTCACTGTCTGTGCACCAGTGTACTTGGGGAGGGGGGGGACAGTGGTGGTGAACTGAGGGCCTTTGAGGGGTTCTGTGATGGGAGTCTGGGCCTGCCTGGCCTGGGGAGGGGACAGATAGGAACTGGCGCCAGGTGCCGAACCTCCTATGGAAACAGGAAGCTGCCCACAGGTGCACTTGGGTTATACTGGGGGCTGGGCTCTGCCCAGCTTGTTTGTCCCCCTGAGAAACCCACCCACAGTTCCATTGGCCAAAAACACATCCCAGGCCTGGCAATGAGGGAGGCACCTGCCTCTTCTGCTGTCCAAGGCCCAACAGCTCTGGCCAGCGTCTGCCTGCCTGCCTGGCTGGCCTGGGCGTGAACACTGGAAAACAAAAGCCCCCAGACCGCAGGCCCTCCCTGCAGAGGCGTGGGGGAGGCAGGCAAGAGGCGGGAGGCTGAGGAGGGAGGGAGGGAGGTGTCGCCGCAGCCCCGGAACACAAAAATAATGAGGCGAGAGGGGCCATGGGGCCGAGCCGGCTGGTTCCGGAGTCGCTATCTGACCTTGACAGATGCCACAGCTGGGAGCCTGGAGAGGAGCTGCCGCCTGCCGCGCTACGGAGAGCCCCCCCAACCCCCCCCTTCCCCAAGCCAGGGTCCATGGAGACGTAGGCAAGCCCCAGCCCCAGGCAGCCCCCTAACCCGGGGAGAGCTCTGAGCACATCCCAGTCAGGGGCACAAGGGGGCGGGGAACCTGGGCCAGCGCAGGGCACAGGAGGCAACATGGGCCTCCTGAGCCCATCTCAGCACTCAGGTGTGAGGAGGAGAAACAGTGTGTCATTGTGCGCACATCGCCATGAGACCCAGCCCGTACAGGGACGGGAAACAGTGTGAGTGTGGGTGTGACAGAGACAAAGATTGCACTTGTGCACGCATGTCCTTGGGGGGTCACACGGGCTGCAGAGATGACTGAGGTCCTCGCAATGGGTGTGGCCATGTCACTCAGGGATGGGCACTGATCACAACCCCATCTCCAAGGGCCTAGAGGAAGAGTCACAGCTGACCTGGGGGGTACCAGCCACACGGGGGTGGGGTGGGGGCACAGAGTGCCACAGTGCACCCCACCAAGCCCCAGCCACTTGCACATGGAGAAATCTCGTGCCTGCGGCCTTTTCCGGTACCCCCTTCTCCCACTGTGGCAGTTGTCCCGGGCACCACCACTCAGGGGGACATCAGCAAGGGGTTGGGGTGTGAGCTGCAGGAGGGGACGCTGGGCTGGAGGCGGATTAGCAATTCCGAGCACTGGCTGCATAATTAAAAAATCATTACGGCAGGCGGGCAGGCAGAGCGGAGTGTGAGCTCACGCTCTGAGCGGGCGGGGACACTGCCATGGCTCTCCCCCTCCCACCACTTCCCCGAGGAAAAATCCCACCTGCTACTATCATTATGGAAAAACACAAGCGCGGGTTTCAGCAAACAACTTGCCCCAGTGCCCGGGGCCTGCCTGGCCCCCCAGCACAGAGAGCAGGCTGGTCACCAGCCCCCGGGGCTCCTGGCAGTGGAGCAGGCTCTGCTGGGTCCCTATTACCGACCGATCCTGGCTCCCAGCCCCTCAGCAGCCCCCGACAAAGGGGAGTGCGCGTGTGGAACACAGCCCTCTATGCGCAAAGCCAGCCAGGCCTGATAGTTTACAAATGGGGAAACTGAGGCTAAGGGAGCCGCATAAAGTACACTGGCAAAGTGGAGACGCTGAGTTAAAGCCCACTGAACCAGGACAGAACCTGGGGAGCTGGACACCCCCACCCCCAGTTTCCCTCACCCAAGCCCGCCTCCTCTCTAGATCGGAGTCTCACTCCCTGAGCTGGAATGAGACTGTGCACGCCACATGGACCCGGACTCCCTACAGAACCCACCCACACCTGAACCCTCGGGGTAGACCCCCCCACCTTCCAGGCCAGGGACAGGGCGTCCTGAGCAAGGCTGGGTTAAGTCAGGCGAACAGAACTGGCTCCTGCCCCGAGAAACGTCGCCAGCTCTGGGGCGCAGGCCCACAACAGCAGGAACAGCCGCCATCACCTCGGGCCTGGAAGCGGGCAGCGCAGGGAGGGGGCCGCGCCTAATTAGCCGGCCTGGGACCCGGTGGGCAGGCGCCGCAGCAGCAGACGCAGACGCTGGAGTCGCGCAGGCACGTCCAAGAGGCCAGGCGGCCGGCCGGCCGGCGGGGGAGGCGGCGGGAAGGCTGGGGGCTGAGGCGCCGTGGGACAGGCGGGCCTGGGAAGGCCGGGGCCGAGGAGATTCCACACTGCGCAGGCCGCCTCCCCTCACTCCTCGGTGCCACCAGGCACAGCAATTAGAGGCTTTCAAAGTTTGTCCTTAATTGGTTTCATTTTTGCCTCATAAATGATTCATGGCCCCGGAGGTCTGGGAGGCAGAGGGAGTGGCAGGGGAAATTTGGGGAGGCTTTCGCTCGGAGGTAGGCCCCCATGCCTGTGACCTGGGAGAGGGTCCCAGCACTAGCCAGGGGCCGTGGGAGAAGCGTTGGGCAGGTGGGAGCCTCCAGCAAAAACAAAATCGCAGGTCCTCTCCTCGGAGCACTAATTAGGGCCTAGGTGTCCTCGGCAGACCAGAGCCCGGTGTCCACCACAGCTGCTGGGGCCCCGGGCGCGTGCATCATCACGAGGGGCGCAAGCCAACAGTCAGTAAAAAGGATGGTGAGCACTTAGGGGGTGCCCAGTCAGGGGCAGGCAAGGATGGACGCGCATGTGCATTTCAGCCACTACAGGGGTGGGTACTGAGGCTCAGGCTGCAGGCCTGCTCGCCGACCCTCAATCTAGCCAAAGCCAGATCTCTCCCACTCCAAGCCTGGACACCAGGAATACCACTCATCTGGGTCAGGAGCACCTTAGAGTCAGAGGACCAGGGCAGGCCCCAGGGAATTCTGAGCATGGCCCCGGTCAGGGCCTAAAGCCTGGAGGAGAGCCCCGAAGGGCACCAAGGAGCCACACCCAGCTGGCAGGCAAGACTAGTGGGAAGGCACCCACCCACTTATCCCTGTCTCTGGGACCTGGGGCTCAGCAGGCTTCCTCCCTCCACAGGCTGTGTGACTGGCTGAGCAATGTTTTCACTCGGCCGTAACTGGCCAGTCTGTAAAAAATAGGACAAAAAGTGGCCCAGTGTTAAGCCTGCACTGGACATTGGGGTACAGACAAGAGGTCCCATCCTCCCCACCCTCAGGGAGCTCCCAGTCTAGAGGGGAGACGGACACACACACACAGGCTGCACAGGTTTATGCAGAGAACCCTGAGCTCCCAGAAACTGGGCGGCCGTGCTGGGAGGGGCGGGAGAGGGGCTTGTTGGCAAAGATAAGGTGGCCAGAAGCTGCTGCTCCACTCTTGACCCCACACCTAGCCACAAAGAGGACGCTTGGACTCGTGGTGTGGAACCCTTCAACACCCCACTCCAACCTGAAGAAACCCAGAACTACATCCCTGAGTCAAGAGGGGTGGGAAGCTCAGCCCACCTATGTAGGTCACTCTCAACAACTCCGACTACGTGGGTGAGGCCTACATAACCAGTCAAGGGTCCCCTCCACCCTGGGGAAACCCTGGAGGGGAGGAAATGTGGCAAACAATCTGGGGTGCTGCTGGGTAGACTGACTGAACTCTGAGAGAGCCTCAGAGTTCTAGGCCACTAGCTGCTGGTCTTTGCTTTATTTGCAAGCACCCACCCCACCCCCAGCTCCTCCTTCCCAACCACTCCAAAGTCCGCTACTGCCCTCTTGGGTCCCAGCACAGTCCCATCCAGCCTGCCTCCAACAGGCAGGGGGTCTGCGATGCCTCCCTGTGCTTCCCCATAGGCCTCGGAGTGATGTAGATGACCACCCCTGTTTCCCAGATGAAGACGGTGAGGCTCGGGGAGGATAAGGGACTTGGTTCAAGGCTATGCAGCTAGGGGGACCCGGGGCTGGTCCTGACTGGCCACCTGCCATTGATATACCCCGAAACTAGCAAGGGCTCAGCCCCTGGAAACTTGTGGTCAGGGGTTCCCTAATATACTCCAGTGAGCCCTGAGGCACGAGGGCTCCTGCCTTAACCCAACCAAGCCTTCCGAAAGATTAGATGGGGTGGGGGTTTCCCCAGAGGCACACACTTTAAAAAAACAATAAACCTAATGCCTTCGAAGTCAGTTCAACTCACAGGGACCTTATACATGCACGTCTTCTGAGCCTGTATCTTTTTACAGGTGCACAGTCTCAGCTTTTTCCCAAGGAACAGCTGGTGGGGTTGAACCACTGACCTTGCAGCGAGGAGCTTAATGCCCAACCCATAGGGCCACCGGGGCTCTCTACATGCACACATCAAACTCAAGAAACCAAGCTCGCTGCCAGGGAGTCCGTGCCAACTCAGTGACCCTGTAGGACAGGGTTGAACTGCCCCTGTGAGTTTCTGAGATGAACGCTGTATAAGGAGCAGAAAGCCGCCTCTTTCTCCCTCTGCGCGGCTGATGGTTTTGAACTGCTGACCTTGCAGTTAGCAGCATATCATGTGATCACTGTGCCACCAGGGAGGGCTTCTTACATGCACGCACAGGGTACCACAAATCTCCTGTGCATGACATGGTGAAGGGGTTGCCATGGGGAATACAAGATCGGCATTAGGTGTCTACACCATCCATACCTGGGATGGCCCGACAGCCTGTGGAATTCTTACAGATTGGCTTGGAGCGGGGGTTCTCAACCTTCCTAATGCTGGTGAACCCCCAACCATAACATTATTTTTGGTGCTACTTCATCACTGTAATTTTGCTACTGTTATGAATCAGGCAACCCCTGTAAAAGGGTCGTTCAACCCCCAAAGGGGTCAAGACCCACAAGTTGAGAACTGCTGGCCTGGACAGAAGCCAAGGCTCTATGCATCCCCTATTCCACCCTGCTAGCAGGTACAGCTAAATCACCTGAGCAATTCACCCTCGCTGAGCCTCAGTGTACGGGGGCGGCCAAAATGTCCCTCAAGTCCTCTGGAAAAGGCTCTGGACAACACATCCAGTGGTCTGTGTTGACTGCTGACACTGGGGCCTGCGTACAATCGAAGCCTCACAATGGGCGTGTTGAACATACAAACAAGTGGCTGAGTTCTCAGGATCCCGAGGTCCCCCCTCAGAAGGTCCTGTCAACACACCCTGCCCAGGTGCCCAAGTGGGGCCAGGACACGTGCTGCCCTTTGGCCCTCATGGTCTATATGCCTGTCCCAGCCACCAGAGTCCCTCTCCCGGGTCTGCCCAGGGGGCTGCACATCTCAGGCAGGTCAGCACTGACGTCAGCAGGACTAGCCGGGTGTGGAGCCCGCCACCTCCAGAACCACCAATTAACTTTTTCAAATTAATTTCCCAAGCAAAATTCCATAATTACATCTGTCTCCGTCAGCTAGAGCTGGGCAAGCAAGAAGATCCTGCAATGATATGGAATGTGGGGTGAGGGCCCTGAGAGGTGGCCTGCCCGGTGCAGAGACCAGAAGGGAAGGGATGCCGGGGTTCTGTTTCACCATAACCGAGTGCTTGCCTGGCGTCCTCATGGATGCTGCCACACTACCGGGGAGAGGGGGCCGGGAGGTCAGAGGTCCCCAAACCAGGCAGTGGGAGGTCCTGGGAGACTCATGGCTGCCAAACTCATTCTGTGGTCCCTTTACTGCCCCCCACCCCAGTGCCCCCAAACCACAGAGGGTCTTGGCATGGCCCAGTAGCAGCGCAGACACTGCAAGGCTGAGGAGGCCGCCGCTGTGGCGTTCTAATTTCCCAAAGGGGCTGAGATTAATTAGCTCACACACAGGCGCAGAGAGGGAGAGGGGAGTGGGAGCAGGGGCGGGCAGCGTCAGGCGAGGAGCTGGCTGGCGCTCCCCCTGCTCGCCCGGCAGGCAGGCAGGCAGGCGGCCTTGACAGCCTGGGTGCGCTGAAGGTCAGTGGCCAAGCCGGCTGAGCCAGCAGACTGGCACAGTCTCCTTCCCAGAATCTCTGAGGCCAAGGCTGAGGGGATAGTGACCAGGAGGACAGGCGAGAGGGGGCGGCTGCTCCACTGTCACCACCAGCTAGCTCACCTGTGCCAGGTGCTCTGCTCAGACCATCTTGTTTCACCTGCCCAGCAGCCCACAGAGGGGGCACCTCATGGTGCTCCCCATCTAGGGAGGCCACTGAGCCTGGAGAAGTGTGGGGCAGTGGCAGGCCAAGGTCAGAAGGGGCACATGGGCAAGAGACTGGAATCCAGGCTAGCCCAAGGCTGGAGGCCACCCTGCTCCACTGTGCCGTCAAGAGGACTGCAGGAATCCTGGGCCCAGGGACATGTGGCTGCCTACCTGCCTACGGGGATGGAGCCTGACTCTGTCTCCGAGAACGTGTAGGGCGGACTTGCAGCCATTTCACAGACAAAGAAATCAAGGCCAGGAAAGGGCAGTCCCCTGCCACGCAGCACAAACCCAGCCCAGTCACCCTGACTTGGTGACCCTTGGGGTCATGTCTGGTGGCAGGCAGATGGGGTGGTGTGTGTCATACCCCAGCTCAAGGGCATTTTCTCAACAGATAAAACGGCGTGGGGGAAAATGCCCCCAGGAAGGCGGGGTGAGGGGCTAGTGGGGGCATAGGTAGAGGAGGAGAGCACAGGGCTCAGGCCACAAAAAAGGGTCCAAGCACCTAAGAGTCCAGAGGACCAACTAGGTAGCTTAGCTCTGGATTGCTGGGCCTTACCAGGCCCCTGCCCTCCTCCTCCCCATGCAGAGCCAGCATCTAGTACAGATGCTCACTGAAGGGTAGCTGTGATGCTAATTTTACTGCCATCAAGAGCAAATGTCAGGCCAGGCATGTGCAGACCTAGGATGGGGCCCCACTTCTGGTGTTTGCCTGTGGGCCCAGAGGAACCCCTCCATGGGCTCAGTTTCCCCAACCCCAGAGAGCATCCTCCCTGCATTTTATCCTTGGGTCCATGGGGGTCTGAAGGTTACAAAGGGGGACACCACCCAGATGGCTAGACAAACAACCCTGCCTCTGACCACAGGAAGACCCCACCTACATTTCCTGTCACCCTTGCCTCCCATCAACCCTGCCCCTGCCAAGCCCCTGTCCTGCCTCCGCCCCTCAGCACCCCTGACAGCCCTGCTGTACTGGCCATGTGCTGCGTCCCTCGCCACCTCTCGATGGCCCCATTTAGCACCTGAAATCTCTGCTCTCGTGCAACAGGTGGCCTGGGGACTAGAGTTGGCTCTCTTCACTTCTTCCTTGACTGTTAAGCCCCCAGAAATGTTCCTAACGACCTGGTTCCCCTGCACTGGGTTCAAATCACCCCCACTCACTGCTCCCCAGTCCCTTCACGCCCAGACCTCAGCATTCCCATCTGAGAATAGACCTAGAGAAGCTTAGGCCCAAGTTATTAAAACGAGGGCGCCTTTGTGGGGTCCCCTTCTCTGAAAAACGCCAGCTTTGTGGTGCAGACAAGTGGGGGCAGAGGTGAACTCTCCTATACATCTAGGTGTGGCGTAGGAAGGCTGTGAGCACCACACCCCAACACCTACTTCAGGTCCTGCAGCTTCCAGACAGAGATGCGCCTCATACCCATTTTATAGGCAGCAAAGGTGAGGTCAAAGAGGTTGACAGACTGGCCCATGATTACACAGCAGGGAGGGGCCAGGCCAGGTATGGGACCTGAGCCTGTCTAGCTCAAGTCCATGGTTACTGACTGGCCGGTGCTGGTTTGTTTGCCTTGGGTTACTTGGGCCCCTTGGGCCCCCACAACTACTATCTAGGCTTTCTATGGAGGAAACTTGTATGGTCAAGATCAAACTCAACCTCCACTTGCTTCTTGACCCCACCCAGCTGGACTGTGTCAATGCTGTGAGCCGAGAATGATCTGCAGGTTGGGTGGTAGGTGGAGCAGACAGGTGAAAGCCTATCATGACCATGGGCAAGTTATCCCCATTAGACTCGATTTACTCATCTGAAAAAATGGGCATGCTTGTAACTCTACCTGGTTCAGAGTGGGCAGGTCCCAGCCCTAGCCCCAGCGGGCAGCAGGGACTTAGGCCCCTTGAGAACAGCCCTCTAAGTCAGCAGCCCAACTGAGCAGCACCCCTTTGTATGCAGGCTGGCTTTGTAGACAGGAACAGCTGCTCTGCTGCAGGGTGTCCAAGTCTTAGGGGGTGGGTACAAGGGAGGTGTGTGAAAGAGGGGTACCGAGGGCCTTAAGAAGCAAAGGAACGAAGAAAAGCAACTCTCAGGGTGAGCAGACAGACAGGCTCATGGGATCCAACCCACTCACTCAGAGGGGTCTCTCATTCTCCAATCTCTGGAGCCCCGAATTTTCCAAAGACCCTGCCCCCCAGCATGGGGAGAGCAGCCAGGCCCCTCAGCGCTCCTGGGGAAATGGATTTTCCATGGCTTTCTGTCTCCAGCCTTTCTTCTTCCCAACTCCTCAGCATCCCTCCCTCCCTGATCCCAGCCCAGTTCCCCCTAAGGGACGACAGATTTAACACTTTCAGCGGATCCTTGGACCTCTTTCCCCAGGTAGGGCCAAGCCAGCCTGGAAGGGGGGAAATGGGACACGACACCCTCATTCAGCCCAGTCTCAGAGGACTCACTTCCACAGAGCTGGGAGGGTGTGTGTGTGTGTGTGTGTGTGTGCTTCCTGGTGTGAATCTAACAGGAGGCTTGTGTGGGTCTGTGTGCATGTACAGGCATGCACACACCAGGTTTTGTCGTGTTCTGTGCTCCTGGCCGGCAGACTCCCTGGCATCATCTGGGTGTGAGCGGTGGCCTGATGGTGAGTGGGTGAGCCTGTGGCAGGATGGAGCAGTGGGTGGGGGTGGGCAGTGCAAACGTGTATACCTGGGACAGTGTATACCCATCCATCCACGTGTCTGTGTGCCAGAGCATACGTGTCAGAGGCTGGGCCGGTACATACAACAGCAAGAGTGACCGCGATAAAGCCTGTGTGCAAAGGGTATGCGAGCCAGCCTGGTCTAACGCGTGTCAGTGTGTGCTGGGTCATGTGCAACTATTTGTGCGTGCTGTGAGCG
The DNA here is from genome assembly GCF_000313985.2 of Echinops telfairi. NCBI lineage: Eukaryota > Metazoa > Chordata > Mammalia > Afrosoricida > Tenrecidae > Echinops > Echinops telfairi. The sequence goes on from NW_022111372.1 coordinate 96,582,802, forward strand.
AATGACTGGGTCTGTCCTAAGTGTGTGCCCCTGGGTGTGCCTTGTGTGGACTGCGGGAGTGCACATTCTGCCTGCCAGGCCGCAGGGCTTCGTGGGGCTGCTGGGGATGGGGTGACTCACGTCTCCTGAGCTAATCCCGCCACCCGCCCAGCTCACCCGGCTCAGCAGGGCTCAGCAGGGCTCACGGCCGCCAGCATGAGAGGGGGGTGGGGGGAGAGGTGCAGGCAGACGCGGCAGGGAAGCTGGCTTGATAAATAACCTGCTGCTTCCCCCGGCCTCAGAGAAGGGGAGGCTGTGTGGGGAGGAGGGAGGGCAGAGAGGTGGGGAAGGCAGCTCTGGCCCCCCAGGCTCTGGCTGTCCTGGCCCCCACAGCCCAGGCTGCAGCTCCGGTTCCTGTTTCATCGAAACCTGAGCTGGGAAAAGCCTATCGGGTCATCTTGCCTGTCCCGCCGGCCGCCAAGGCCCAGGCAAGCTGCCCCTCAGGGGACAAGCCCGCAGCCTGGCCGCCCAGCCAGTGGGGAGGGTGGGGGGGAGAGCGGGTGGCGGGTGGATATTTCTGTCCAGACTAAATGCAGCTTGAGGCCTCTGTCCGCACCCCGCAAACAGCTGCTCCCAGGGGCCCCCAAGCACTGGAGGATTGACTAAATATAACCCCCCTCCTTCCAGCAAAACCCCAATGTTCACCTTTTCCGACTGGCCCACGTGAGGAAGGGGGGGGAGAGGGCTGGAGAGCCCACTGTATGACCTTGAGCCCGTGCATCCCCTTCTCTGAGTCCTGCCCTGCCTCCCGTGTCGTATCGGACAGCAGAGGCAGCTAGGCTGGGGTCTTGGTGTAGAGAGATAAGGACTGGCGTCCAGAGTCATCTCCCTAAATGACTACAACCTTCTTCAGCCAAAGAAGAGCCTGGGTGGGGAGTACCCAAGCACCTTGAGGCTTATTCTAAACATGGCTCCTTCCAACCTGTCTGCTCCCTGCCTATGCCGGGCAACACCAGGCTCCTCCAATCTGCCCCAGCCGGACCCTGGCCAGGAAACAAGTAGTGCCAAGTTGGTGAGGGGGGTGGGGGGAAGAGGGAAGAGGCGGGGGAGCAGGGCTGCAGGGGTGGGGCGGGGAGCATGACAGCTGCTATTTCCTGGAGGCCACAGTTGGACACAACCCGGATTCCTGCCTGGCTCCACACTCCAACAGTCTACCCAGGGGGCTCTCCCAGGCCAGGCTCCGGACCTCAGACAGGGCGCCCCTTTTCCCTAGTATCAGCAGCAGCATCAGACCCCAGCCAGGGTCACAGCCAGTCCTCTGTCCTTACGGGTACAAGCAGGAGGTGCCCTCTAGAACAGGAGAGAGTAGTGGTCTCAGCAGAGTTCCACAGGCAGGTGGGGGGGGGGGAGCAGCCCCAGCCCCCCCCCCACCCCCCTCGCGCCCATCCGGCTGCTTCCCCCAGCCCCACTGTTTCAGCCCCACACGCACCAAATTCCCCACATGCCTGTCTGTCTCTGACAGCTCGCGCAAATACTTGGCTGCACGGGCACCCGCTGTTCTGAGCCCGCTGTGCCTCCTCCCCTGCCTTCCCGGGGGGCTCTGCACAGAGAGCCAGGAACAGGAGGGGGCCAGAGCCTAACGCTCAGCTCGGTGGGCAGTAGTAGCTGGGGAGTAAGATTAGGAAGGGCCTTCTTAATCCAGAAGCACCACCACCACCCTTGGGGGAGGGACACCAAGGGGCCTGGGAGTCAGGCGGCAGCTAGAGATGATTCGGCCTCCCCCCAACCCCCACTCCCACCGCACTGCCAGGAACCTCCCAGGAGGGCTTTCCGGAGGCCTCCCACTTGCCTCAGCCAATGAAATAGCATCTGCCACCCCCCGAGGTGGCGGCTCTGGACAGGGCGGAGGGCACCGGGAGACCCCTGGGGAAGGATCTGAGACCTGGACAGTGGCTGGGCCCCTCCTGGACACCCGCACTACAGGCCCAGCTTAAGAGTATGGGAGCAGGGAGTGTGTCCCAGCTCTCCTGTCGCTGGAGGGGCACGTCCGCCCAGCTGCCAGGTCTGGCCGGGGGGCCTTGTCTGCCCCCAACAGCTCTCCTTCCTGCTGGCCTTGCCTCCCTCCCAGGAGACCGGAGAGGAAACACTTCCTGAGCACGGCTGGGATTTTCCGCTGGACAGTGCTTCCCTGGCCGACTCCAGACCTTCCCCCCACTTCATCCCTCCTCCCAGGGGGCCAAATCACACCCCCACCTCGTGTGTGCACATGAGGAGTGGCCACCACCAGTGCCTGCCCCTTCGCTTTGGCATCCCTCGTACCTACTATCCAGCCGGGCACACTGGGCGCTGACTGTGGGTCCTCACGGACAAGCCCCTCCAGGTGGCGGATGGGAAGAGGGAGGTCAGAGCATCACATACCACCCCCTCACCCCATTCTTCCTGCAGGAAGCTGACTGCACCTTCCACCATACTTTTGACCCTAGACTTGGTTCCATGCACACACCGGCCCCCACCCCTGCCTTAACGCCTGGCCGCGGGGCTCAGGCCTGCCAACTCCCAGCTACCCATGGAACATCCTGCTGCTCAAGCTCCCGCTGGCCCCCCACCGCATTCCCCCCACCCCAACTCTCTTAAAGCCCAAGAGGAATTGTCTCCCAACCGTAGTGGTGACCCTAGACTGTGAGGTACAGCTTCCTCTCCCCATTGCACAGATGGGCTGCTGAGGGCCCCAGAGAAGGGCGGGGGGGCTACGGGTGGCTGTGAGTCAGAGGGAGAGCTGGGAAGCCGCCCGGCCTACCGGCTGTCACTGGAAGCAACAGCCTGCATTTCCTCCTCACGCTGGTGCCTTGGGAGCGTGGGCAGTGGGAGGGTGGGCACTGCCGTTGAGGACCCCTCCTGTGCCTGCAGGCCAACCACATCTCCTTGCCGCCCGACTGGGTCCACAGCATACTCCCTCCCCTGGACAGACACTCCACAGAACTGCTCAAATCACCTGTGGCTACCACGCCGGCCTGTGACCTCAGCCAAGTCCTTCCCCTTAAAGCCTCCACGTCCCTTAACATCAAGCTGGGAGATGGAATCAAGACAACTTATGCTTCCTTCCGGCAGTGAAATTCACGGTTCCCTGGTTCTAGAATTCCACCAGGCCAAACACTCTGACTTGAAAATCCCTCTACTTGGGCATTCTGTGCATCTTGGATCCCGTGGCTCTCAAAATTCTCAGCCCCCAAGATCTGACATGCCCAGGAAGAAAGGGGGCTACAGGAGGTAATGACTCACAGCCCATGGGCGTGGGGGACCAATGTCTCACCTAGCTTAGAGGAAAGAGAGCTGGGTCTCGTCTACCAGGTTTAACAGGAACTAGGCACGCGTGCACGTGTGTGTGAGGGTGAGTGTGTGTGATGTGTGTGTGGGGGCACTATGGGCTTGAGGATGGATCTGGTCTACTCCTGAGTGACAAGCTACCTCCTAGCATACTGGACATGGCCCACTGTAGACGTTAGGAAGCCCAAAGCATACCTATCCCAGGAGGGCAGGAGCAGGGGGCCGCTAGGAGCTTGCAAGCCTAAGCCCCCACCCTGCGGCTCAGAGGGAGGGCAGGTGTCAGGTCAGGGTTGGTCTTCTCACTTCTCAGGTTCCAAGCCAAGCTCCACGCTTCAGCTTCCTGTCTTCACCACCCACAGCTGCCTCCTTCCCGCCGCGGCTGCTTCTACTCCCACTCCCAGGCCACCCTCAGCTCAAGCCAGCTGGAAGCCAGCCAGGACGAAGATTCCTAAAGCCCACCTGACAGATGGCAAAACTGAGGCCCGGGCACAGCTAGGATGTGCTCTGAGGGCTCAGCTCTAGGAGCCTGTTAGTCCCTGGCCACATCTCTCAGCCTTGCTCCCTCCCCGTCTCCCTTCCCAGAATCCCCCACAGGACCAGTTGGTCACATACCCACCTATTATCTGCCCACCAGCACACACTCCTATCCCGGTATCCCTTGAGTATTCTACCTCCCATAGCCACCCGCCATTCATCCATTCACTCACCTAGCCAAATTCTGCATCTCCCCATATGCTAGGCCCCTTGCCAGGGGCTACAGGAGCCTCCCTTTCTATTTGCCAGGCAGTGCGGAAGGTACAGGAAACACCACAAGACTGCCCTCCTGATGCTGCTGATAGCCCAACAAGGGGTCTGGAACCCCACCTGTCGGTGACAAGTCACAAACTCCCCAAGCCTCTGTCACCTCATCCCCATGTGGAGCAGTGAAGGGCACTCGAGCCCCTGGGCTCTTGCAGGGAGTAGAGGAGGCGACCGAGGTGAACACAGCCTGTCCGGTAAGGGCTTAGGACGGGTTGGTTCGCAGGCACTATCACCACTGTTACCATATCGTCATAACAACTGGGGGGCAGCAGCAACCACAGTCGCTGCTAAAGTTCTTCCAAGACGTAGTTGGTGCCAAGCACCGGGGGCACAGGAAGAAGTACTGGCACCGTCCACTGTTTTCAATACCCTGCAAAAGAGGGCATCAGTGACGATGATGGGAGGGGCAGCCCCGACACCAAGGCAAGCTCAAACCAGCGCGCAGCCCATGAGGCGGGTGCTCTTTTTGCCCTCGTGTATGTGTAAACCACCTAGTGTGTGCAGGTACCCCCTTGTGTGACTGAGGGTCAGCAGAGGGTGGAGTGTTTGTTTTGGGGGGCTAAGTATCAATGCGGGAATATAACTGCTGGAGTCCATTCTGGTCCCCCCTCTCCATTGTACCTAACACCCACCAGTGAGCTCTGTACCATTGAGGGGACTGTGGCAGGAACAGGGCCCAGGCCCAGCGGGGAGAGGCCCGGAAAGATGTTTTGCATAGTTCTGGTCACCAGATTACAGGCTTAGGCCAGGCTCCTGAGTGGGGGCTGGGGGGGGGGCACCAGGTGCTGCCCCACAAGAACCAGGCCCCCAGCCCCTGCGCTGTATGTCTGAACCCGCATGACACACAAGTACGGGCTCCTGTTGGCAGGCTTGGCAAGTCAAGGAGGTCAGAAGAGGTCACGGGCAAAGAAGGGGGCGGTGGACCCAAGGGCCATGTGGGGTCTGCCCGGAGAAAGGAAGGCGGGTACAGGGCTCCCCAGGGGCCACCAGGCAGGCCTGGCTCTGCCCTGCTGGGGCAGGCAGCTGGAGGGGAGTAAATATAGCTGGGGCGTCCCGGCCACATTCCTGGGAGGCCAGCACGGCCCGCCTGCCCGCTGGAGCAGGGCGGCGCAGCAGCCAGGGCCCAGAGCCGCCACTGCCCTCTTCCCAAACAAACAGAAAAATAAATAAAACCAGCTCTCCCGGCAGGCCGGCCAGGCCAGGCCAGCACAGCTGGGGGGAGGGCAGGAAGGGGTGGACCCCGGGGGCGGACAGGCAGGCGGACTAGTTGCCGCATTTCTGTTCCGCTGGGAAGGAGGTGGCCAACAAAAGAGGAAAATGGAGGAAAAGGGCAGGGAGATGGTCAGAGATGTCAGAGAAGGCCCAGGAGAGGGGGGGGGGGGGATGTGAGAAACGGACGTGTGGGGGAGGCAGGTCAGAGGGACAGGGAAGGTGTGGCGGGCAGGCACAGTGGTGGTCCGATGGGGGAAGGCAGAGGCAGCTTCTGTGTCAGTAATTCATCGATAGGGATGCCCCTGGGGGGGCTGGGGAAGCAGACAAAAGGGGCCATGTGTGCTGGGGCAGAGGGCTGGCTTGAAGGACCATGAAATATTAAAAAGCCTAGGCCAGCGAGTGACAGAGGTCACAGCGAGTTGGAGACTAGCTAGGGAGCGGTGAGAGGTGAGAGGGGACCCGGAGGCAGAGGCATGCCCCCCCTCCCAGGGCTGGTTCTGCGCTCCCCACTCCCATCAGAGCCAGTCTGCTAGCTCTCCTCCTGCTGCGGCTCCTTTGGCTCCTTTCTGTCTTTGCCTTAGTTGATGGAGAGGAGAGGGGCCATGGGGATTAGGGATGGGAGGGAGACCTCTGCGGGTCCCTCTTCCCTCTGGCTGCTCTGTGCGCAGGGCCTTCCAGAGCTGCCAGCCACCCTGGAAAGAAGACCAGGAGGCCTGTCACCACAGCCGCTGCCACCAGCGCCTCCTGGGGAAGCAGGAGAGCTTCCCCTTCCGAGGAAAAAAAAGGGAAAATTCAGCCAAGCTACCACTGTCCTTCAGAGAGCACCACGGGGTGAGAAGGGGAGGGGAGGCAATGGCTCCTGCCTGCTCAGCTGAGCCAGCAGGTCACCCCCACCTCCCACCATACCCTGGCCCATCACCAGTCTCATGACCTTGGCCAGTGTCCCCACCTCTTTAACCCCCCCACCTATCCGTGAGCCAGCATCTTCACCAGCCCCACCCCACCTCAGGCTTGGCGTGAGGAAAGCAAGAAGAGGGGCCCTCACACAACATGTTGAAAGCCTGCTCTGGGTGGCTGCAGGCAGGCATCTGCGGCCATTGTCCCAGGCAAGCTTCCCAGGCCCCCTGGGAGGGGGGCCCTATCATCATGCCCATTTTACAGATGGGCAGAGAGAAACCCTGAAAGGCGGAAGTGATGTACGCAAAGTCACACTTCTGATCGTTCACAGAGGGGGGTATGTAATCCCTGTCACCATAAAGCCAGCTTTCATTAGGTGCTGACTGCAGGGAGGGGGGTAGAGGGGGATGGGTGTGTGTGTATGCTGGGCACGGCACAACCATGCGGACATCCATCTGAAAATGGCTTTGTGAGCCAGGAGCTCGAATAAGGGGACAGGTTTAGATGTGATGCAACCTGTCCAAAGGTCACACGTCCAGTAGACAGTCTCTCAGAGTAGATGTGGAGTCCGTATGACGGGGTCTAGAGCCAGGGGTCATCCACCCTTGTCCGGATGAGGGCAAGGGTGGGGGAGTTAGGAGGATCCAGGAGGAAGGTAGCACAGTGATCCCACTGGGCAGGACAGACACCATGAAAAGGTCAGACAGAAGGTCACAGTTGCTGTGATGGGTGGTGTCCAGCGCATGCTAAAGGAGCAGGGGAGGATAGTCCATGTGGGAGAGAGGTTGTCCAGGGGCCTGGCCTACTCAAGAGCACCAGTACCAGGTAACACAAGGGACCCTGCACTTCCCCCCACCCCATGGAGACACAGAGGCTGGTCCAAAGAAGGTCAGTGGGGTCCTGTCCCCTTGGTCCCCAGAGTTCTAACCTGAGCTCCTGGACCAATGTGCCAGGGATTAATCAGCCCTCCAGAGTCCCTAGTGCAGTCGGAGGGGGGGTAGTTGCTGGATCCCCACCCTCCCAGGGCCTGTGAGCCCAGAGGGAGGGCAGCATCAGAGGCAGGAAATGAAGAAGAATTTGCGATCTAATTGAGCTGGCGGGGGATTAGGCGGCAGAATGCAATTACAGGGGCTGGATGGAGGCCAGGGGCACTGACACCCCGAGATGTGGCCTGGCCCAGGTGACTGGGCCCAGACCATCTCTGGCCTGCCACATTCAGTTGTGGGGGCATAGGGGGGAGAGGCAGACTGATCTTCAGCAGGGCTCCAGTGCCATATGACACCCAGAAACAAGACATTTTCCTGGGATCTGCCCCCCGCCCCGACAGGGAGACCCCTCCCAGGCTCTTCTCGTGTGTACACACATGTGCTCTCACCCCCAGGTAAACCTCACATAGCTACTCTCACTGCCATGGGAACAGGCTTCCCAACCTGCAGGCATACAACCCTGGCCTTTTGCTGCCACCCGCTCCACCAAAGGGGGGTGGGGGTGGGGGGACACACCAAACAACAGGGAAAAAAAAAACCCCCATGACCTTAAAATCCTTTTATTCCCATAATCACAGGCTGCCATCACTGTGGATACGCGCTGTCACCCCGGCCCCAGCCTGTCTCCCTGCAAAGCTTCCAAAACTCCCGGCAGGCAGGCAGGCAGGCAGACCAGGCAGACGGGGTGGCTGCCCAGTTACTGCCAGGGAAGGGAGGGGAGAAGAAGGGCTGGGTGGGAAAGGTTTGATGCTACACACACACACACACACACACACACACACTCCCCGAAATTCAAGTACATCCCACTCTCAAAATACATAGTCCCCCAGATTCACAGGGATACATCCAACTTCCAGATACACACTCCCAGATCTACAAACACATGTGTACCCACACCATGCACAGATCTACACACTCCAAGATACACAGGAATACAAGTTCTGTTCACAAACACATGCATGTGTGTGACTCCCACAGTCCAAGACGGCCAGACTCGGGTGCACATGCCACACACAGCTCCACAGACGCAGTTTACATAGACACATGTCCTGAGTCATACACACACATACCACCCAGATCCCCACATCCCAAAGCAACAAACACCAGTGTCCACACACAGACCCTGCTGGCTGCCAATACGACATTCGATTTAGGGCAGGTGGAGTTCCTGGGCCTTTGAGGGGCAGCCCTCTCTAACTACTTAGATCTTGGGAGAGTGAGCTTACAGTTGAGAGGAGATTGAGGGGGAAGTTAAGAGAGAAAGCAGTGGGGGAAAAACTTTAGTGGGATATTCTTGTTGGGCAGTAGTGCGTGAGTAACTAAAGAGGCTTTTTGTGGTCTGGTGAGCTCCAGCTATGAGTGAGAGTTTAACTATTAATACACTTAATCAAGGACAATTCAGACACACACAGGCTAGGATGCCACTGGTGTGTGTGGGAGAGGGAGAACCCAAGAAAAGTGGGAAAGCCCCAATCAGAGCCCGAGGGGTTGGAAAGAGGGCGGAGTCTCCACCTTAGGCCCTCCTCCAGAGCAGGAAAGGAGGGCTTCATTTCTCGGCACCCAGGAATGGCAGGGACAGACTGACCACACAAGTAGGTTCTCAACTAATACAAATTCGGCTAATGAATGGAAAACTGCACATAAGGTGTGGGCAATAATAAAAACAACTGTAGCGACAAGTGAACATGCCTATCTTTGACCAACTAAAGGGTGCTCTAGGCAAGGGGTTAAATGCGGACGGGAGCAGCTCCGGAGCACCATGCCTGGGGACTTAATGGTCACCCCAATGCACAGGCCTGGGTCCAGCTCATCCACACCTCTCCCAGTGCCTTCACCTCACCCTACCTGGAAAGCTAGCTGACCTCAGCCCATTTCACATCCTTCCCTCTTTCCCGGTAAACTTTACAGGTACAGCCCCCACCCTCCCATCACGAACTCGGTGGGGCCTTGAGGAAGGTGAGGTAATTTGTTCCCAGACTGCGTTCCTTACCCAGATGCAGCCCTGCCTTCCACACCCCTGTGGACATCAGCTTCACATTTGCCAAATGGATAGACGCTATAAAGAGGAAGCGAGGGCTTGAGGGTCCCAGTGGGAGCCCAGGAACACAAGCCAGTGTTGGCCTGGGCTGAAGCTGCAGCCATAGAATTCTCCCCTCCCTTCCCCCCTCCCCACCCTAGCCCAGCCGGGTGGACATTCCAGGTCTCACATGATAAAGACGAGGTCGCTGGCCCACGGGTAAGTCAACAGGCTCTGTCAGGGCAGAGATAGCAGGCTTGGGCCAGGGTCACCTGCTGAGCTGGGGAAACAGCCTCAACCCAACACACACATAAATAAGGCTCTCCACGGCCGGCCAGCCAGCCAAGGGGTTTTTCTGTCTCCAGCAAAGGAACCTCTGCTCCCATTGTGGAAGGGGGGTGGCATGGGAGAGGGAGGTGCCAGGCTAGCTTTGGGAGAGCCCCCAGCTCCTGCCAGGGTGTGGGTGGCATGCTCCCCCGGGGTGACTGCGGAATCATAGGCGGATCTCCCTCAACGATTCCCACCCCTTCTTAGGGCTAAAATCATCGGACATCCCTTCTCCCTCCTCACTATGGAGAAAGGACTGTTTCCGTTCTGGGATTCTGGGAGGTGGGTGACAGCTGCAGAGCGGGCCACTCCCCACCCCCCAGCTCCTGCTGGAGTCTCATCCAGGGAGATGGCTAAGGCAACACTGCGCAGTCACCAGCCCTGGCCTCAGTCTCCCCACATGGCTCTAAAAAAGGGATCCAGGCAGGGGCTATGGGAACCAGTTCCTGGGTTTCTAGCGGAGAGCGGAAGCCAGGATTTGGTTGGGGGTGTGTGTGTGGTGTGTGTGCAATCTTTTGAGAGGGTGATCAACTCAAACGTGGTCCCATACACCCCTTAGAAGGTTAATTAAACGCTCCCTGTTGCAGGAACAGACGCCCCCCGCCCCCCTGCCCCCGCAGGCCAGGGCAGCTGAGGTGGCGCCGGGCGTTCAAATCGCGCTCCAAACAAGTCCGCTCGCAGCCCCCGCCAGGCGGCCCCAGCGGAAAACTTGAAAGGGACTCTGTTTGCCAGCGGCCCCGGGGCGGCTCCGGCGGGGGCGAGGGCCCAGCGAGCAACACGCCCCCTTCCCAGCTCGCTTCCTGGGCAAAGGCGTGCACGCGCGCGCGGGGGTGGGGGTAAGGGGAGAACTAGGCCCACCACAAAACCAAGGGTTCCCAACCGTGCCAGCCGGAGGGAGAGACGGGTTGGGGGTGCTGTTGGTGTTCAAGAGGTGGGTCCCCGGACTTCCCTCTAGCACCCCCACGCTCCACGGTCCTAAGATACAGCTCGCAGACCACCCAGGGTCCAGAGGGCACAGTCTTGTGAGCCGCCCAACCTTTCAGACCCCGTCTCAAGGGACCTGAGCGGGCAGCGGGTCTTTCCGGATGAGTCACTTCAGAACCCCCCCCAAATCTATGGGTGCCCCTTTGCAATCCCTGGCACCAGCCTGACTCTTGAGGGGTGTGTGTGTGTGGGGGGAGCGATCTAGTTCCCCGATTGGGTGCTTCAGTCCTTCTGACAGGTTCTTTGAATGCCTCCCCCCCCCACTTAAAAACTGGGGTCACTCACTTTCTGCCGATCCTACAAATAAACAAAGCCTGGCGCACCCCGTGCTCTCTGCCGGAAAGCAGCCCGTTCCGGTGAGGACAACTTCCCCCAGTAAGAAAATTAACACATTCCTCTCGCAGAGGTTCAGCCCCTCGCTCCGGGAAGGGGGGCCGGGGGAACCGAACTTCAGGGGCAAATTTGGGGCCATGGCAGCGTGGCAGAAGGCTGGGATGCACCCTCCAGCCAGCTCTGCAGCTAGGGGACACTTCGTTTTCCCACCCTGGCCTTGCACACGGCTTGGCTTACGCCGGGCTCGAAAGGCTCCCCGAGGCTGGGGAGGACGGGAGGGAGAAGCGGCGGAGCGCGGGGGG
>NW_022111372.1:96595369-96606474 GCF_000313985.2 Echinops telfairi
GCATCTTCTGGGAAAAGCAACCTTCCCCCTGCCCTTTTCAACGTCGGCTCCCTTCCCTCCTCCCTCCGCCTCTCTCGCAGCGCAGCTCTGGCCACTTGGACGCCGCAGGCTCTGAGGCCGGAACCGCAGCCGCGGCGCCTCGATCTCCGCGTGCCTTAATGAGATCCGCCCAGGCCAGGCTCCCTCGAGTGCCCCGTCTTCATCTTTTCTGTAACTTTACAAAAAAAGCCAACAAAAAAAACAAAAACAGGACTCCCCACTTTTGTGAAGGGTGCCGAGGCTTGGAAATGCATCTTCTGGGAAAAGCAACCTTCCCCCTGCCCTTGTTTAGCAGGGCGCGAAACTACACGGTGGAGTGCGGGCGGGCGAGGGAAGGTTAAGCGTGCCCCTCAGCCAGGTGCACTTGAGCCTGGGATTCCTATTCAGGGCTAGGACACAAATTCACACCACCCTTCCCAGGAGCTTCCTGGGTTTAGTGGGCCCCCGGTCCTTGGAAAAGGCGGAGGTTTGTGTCCCCATTTCACAGATGATGAAACTGACCAGCGAAAGAATGTGTTTTTGGTTTTTTGCCTGCATATTGGCTCCTCCCGCTTGTGTTGTCGGCCAAGCTCTGAGTCCTGGGGCTATGGCTGCTAGACTGTGGTGTCCTGACACAGCAACTGATGTGCAGAGTCTGAAACAGTGCCTGGCACAAAACAGCGCTCCAAAGATGCTGTCTGACAGAGAAGAAATCCAAGCCACGTTGCTAGGCACCTTCGTGAGGGCAGATTTGAGCCCTGTGCATCTTCACTTTTATTCAATGCCTTATCCAACTGCCCAGCTCAGGTGGTTTACCCCTAAAGCTACAGGTGCCTTTCTCTTGCCAAGATGAGGTGGAGGGGCACAATAGGGTGAAGCCCTGGGCTCACATAATCTCAAACGAGCTAATGCCAACGTGGAGGCTTTCTCTGCTTCTCTGGAATTCTTGGAGGGGAGGGGTCAGTTTGTGCAACTAGGCAACCCTTCCTGCCCTAAGAAAGGCAGACCCGAGAGCCAAGCTAGGGAGGGACAGGCAGGGCAGTTGGGGAAGACCTCGTAGGGTTAAACGTTACAGCCCCAGCCCATGCCCCACTGATTGGGGCCCAGCTGATAAGGAGGCATGAACTGTGGCGCCTTGGGCTTTCTCCAGCTGCAGGTTTGGTTGGCCTCTATAGGAGAAGAGAAACTGCCTCCCAGCTCACCACTTCCTCTCCTGTTGAGGCCTGGCTGGCTCTGAAACAGGCACGGGGGTGGGGGTGGGGGGCAGGCTGGGTCTGCAGGGGGCCAGTTTTTGGAGCCTATTCTATAAGCATTCTCTGGTAGGACCTTGGAGAAGAGTGGTGAGGGTGTCACAGGGCAGTACTTCTCTCCTGATTCCCAGGTCACAGTGAGTAACTCCACCCCTACCTGGTGGACACCCTCTCCCAGGCAATTGGGAGACGTGTACTACCCTTAAGTGGCTTAAGATACACCTTCTAAGCCCCACCTTGAACGCCAGGCTCTGAGCCACACAGGAAAATGGAGATCAACATCTAGGCCTCTATTCTCCAGGGTCTCTGAGCATTTAACCCACCTCCGTCCACCTGTGCTGTGAAGCTGAGAGACAGACAGTGAAGCAGTTCTATGACCCAGAGGTTAGCAGTGAGCCTGGGAGGGCCAGGATCCCAAAATGTGAATGGAATTAACGGATATACTCGAGTATAAGCCGAGTTTCCCAGCACATTTTTAATGCAGTTTTGTGGTAAAATTAGGTGCCTCGGTGGATATTCTGGTTGGCTTATACTCGAGTATATATGGTAGTCTTGCTGGCTTAAGATCCAGGGTACACTTGAGAAACATTTCCTATTGGGAGCCAGGGGTGGAGGGGAGGTAGTAATGCAACCTCAGGGAATTTTTAATTAGCCCCTCTTTTTGTTGGCCTCTGGCCTCCCACCCCTCAACCTACCCAACTCAGGAGGACAAAGGTCACTGGGCAGCAGGTTGCAGTGGAAGAGCCAGGTGATCCCAGTGGCAACAGCTTCCCCAGAGAGCCTTCAGAGGCCACGTCCACTTCAAAGAGTGGAGTGGGTAGATTCTGGAGTCTTCCCTGTACCCTGAAAATTAAGACTCGCGGGGAGACTCTCAACCCTCACCTATCCAATCCAGGTCGGAACCAGAACATAGAGGAGCATAGTGGTCCATGTGGAAAACTGGACATGAATAGGCTGGGGCGGGGAACTTTGCTCTTGGGGAGACCATCCTCACCCTACCTCCCTTTTCCAGGAAGAAGGGAGCCTGTGGAGGTTCACTATACTTTCCCTTCTCTGCCTCCAGAAAGAAATACCTAAGTCTCGCCTTGTTACTCAACTCACTGCTGCCTAACCAATCAATCAGCTTTTGAAACCAGAGCAAGTTGCTTAAGCTCCCACACCTTTTAGTGGAGAGAGGGGACCCAGCACCCAGCTTCTCAGTGGGCCCTGTCTTCTGGGAAGGATCACACCCCTTCTCTTCTCCTGCCTCTCAGTAATAGCATCGATGGCTAGCATTTATGAAGCACTTACCTGGAGCCAGATGTTGCGTATGCTACTGATAGGGTGCCTTCCCTCATTTCATATCCAAGTCAGGGCCTTTTTCCCCAGGAGGAAACTGAGGCAAGACTGGTACAAAGTTATTCTCCCGACCCTTGAGGAGTGTCTTTCCTAGAGATCTGGCATAGGACTAACCTGTTTCACACTGCAGTGGCTCCTCCTAGCCCAACCACCTTGCCCCGCCCAGCCTGCCTGACTAGCCCTGTCTCTTCTCAAGGCGGAACTGACACCCACCCAACAAGGTGGTTGGTTCCCCAAGGCACCCCTAGTGCTTTCATGGCTTTGCACGTACGGTTCCCTCTGCTCACAAAGACCTCGATCAAGCGCACCTAGTGAAGTCCTTGCCCCTGGGTTTGGGCGGTGACTGCAGTGGCCTCTTGGCCCTGGCAAGCAAAGGTGAGTGGAGACCAAGGCAGCTCAGGGCCTGGTCTCTCCCTAACTGAGTGACAACCCGCCCCTCTGGTGGAGCGCACGGATATCTAAGGAAGCCTCTTGTATATCTTAATGATTTCTCAACAGCCCCTGATTGAAGGATGCCCAATTTAGCCGTGCCGTAAGTAACTTTTTATATTTCCTTGGGGAATCATCTCACTTATGAATCTTTTCTGAATCTGCAATCTCGATTAAAAGTTGATGTTGTTGTTTTTTTTCCCTAAGTCTCCTCTGCTTCTGAGATGCCTCCCTGGTGGAAAGGGCTGGGGCACCATCAATCCTCCCTCATTAGCCTGTCTGGGGCAGACGCAAGAGAGGTGAGGGGATGGGGACAGGGGGCTGGCCACAGTAGTCAAGCATTCCCAGAGGAAGCCCTGCGGGGAGGGGAAGACACCATCTCCTGCCCACATACCCTCCCCTACCTGCCTGCCTGACAGTCTTACACTGTGGCAGGTGGGTAGGAAACCCTGCCCATTTGGTCTTTAGGGTTGTCTCCTCATGGGCAGCTTAGGAATTTGAGGAGGTAGGCTGGCCCTCATCCTGAGTGACACAAAGGATCAAGTGCTCTGAGACTAGGCTGGTGGTGGAGGCTGGTGGTGGGAACCCACCCAGATGCCCCTCAGGTGACAGACCTGGGAACCGGCTTCCCCAAAGTCACAGCTTCTAAAGCCTTACGAACCGGTTCTGTGCACACCTGGTGTTGCCAAGAGTGGGAATCAACCCACTAACTTGACCAACAAGCAGGGCAGAATGGGGCTCAAAGGCTCAGCTGCCTCTAACCTGACGCTGTTCCCGCAAAGCCCCCACTGCCTGAGGAAGTCACTGCCCCTCTCTGAGCGGCAGTCTCTTTGTTTGCAGAATGGGAACAAGGTCGGTAAACAGACTGTCAAGTAGGTAAGGGTTTTACTAACACCGTACAGCCTAAAGGCGACCTCTGTGTTTCCCCTGGGGGCAGCCCCAGGAAACCAGATTGGAGTGATGCCAAGAGGCCTAGCCCCACTTGAAATAACCTCTAATTATTTCCCTCACCTATCCACAATCTAGTCCTGGTGGTCCCCTTTAAGGCAAGGATCCTTCCACAGGGGTCGCCCGATTCATAACAGTAGCAATATGACAGTGATGAAGTGGCAACGAAAATGATTTTATGGTTGGGGGGGTCCCCACAACATGAGCAACAGTACGCAAGGGTCACGGCATGAAGAAGGTTGGGAACCGCTCCTTAAGGTGTAGTGGGTGGGCTGCATAAATTATCCCCTTAAAGTGAATAGAGGCTGTGAGAGCCCCTTACCTACAGGTGGGCCCCACCCCAAGCCCCTGGCTAGCCTCTGAAAGTCAGGGCAGCAGCTGGAGGCTGAAGGCCCACGTGGGTGGGTGAGAAGCTCTGTGAAGCCACAAGAAGGGGTAGACACCCCCAACACCCACCCTTCTGGTAGTTGGGGGAGGGGCTTGCTCAGGTGCTGTGACCTCTGAGGGCCTGAGTCATGGCTGGGGGTGGGGCTAAGGGGATCCGGCCTTGGCGGCTCCTGGAGTTAACGATTTACTAGGGCCCCCTTACCAAGGCCTCCTCTGAAGCCCTGCGGGCAACTCGTGACTGCCCAAGCAGTGAGACACAGAACCAGTCCCGCCAGTTCAAAGAGCAGTTCATCCGGGGGCCCCCCAGCAGAGCTGCCACAACACCTAGGTCGGTGGGTGTGGTCCCAAGGGTCCACTGTCTGAGTAGAGAGATGTGGACCCTGCCTGAGTGTGGCACTGTTCTGCCCTCTGAGCTCCGGCCGCATCCCCAGGGGGCCTCCCTTCACCATCCCACCCACCCACACCTGCGACCTAGAGTGGGCACTTTCAGGCCCCAGGATCCCCCTCCTCTGGGCCTAGAGTGCAACCTCTGTTAGGACTGTTCTCCACCCCCACCCATCCCCCACTGGAGCTCCTTCAGCTACTTCCCTCCCCAAAGCTACTGTTCCTTTCCCTCTTTTTCCTGATCCTGGGGACCCTGCATTGGCCTCTGGGAGCACTCAGCTCCACCAGAGTGAACAGAGGTGACAGCTGAACCAACACTGTGCCCAGAGAAGCTACGGGTTACTGCCAGGGGCATGATGCCCATCCCCCCAACCCCCCCACTCCCACAGCAGGCCAAGTCCCCTGTGCCTGGCAGAGCATGGGGCTGTATCTGGTTATCTGTGACTGATGCCTGGACAGGGGGAAATTCAGTGAATGAGTGTGTGTGTGTGTGTGTGTGTGTGTGTGTGCTAGACCTCTGTTCCCTCCTGCCCTCTGACCCCAGAGTCATTTTGTTCTGCTGCTGGAGCTGGAGCCCCCCCCATCCCCGCCCCCTGCCCTCCACTTCTCCCCGTTGTTTACACAGCTCAGGGCCAGGCTCCTCAGGCTATCAAACTGAATTCTCTGGGAGTGGGTGGATCTTGGCTGTTTTTTTGGGGGTGGGGTGGGGTTGGCTATTTAAGAAGCACACCTGACTTTGAAAGTTAGTTCCATAGCTCTCATGTCCTTCAAAGGTCATTTGTTGTCTGGGTGTGGGTGGGGGTGCAGTAGCGAGGGAGGGGCCAATGGTCAGTGTGTCTGACACGGGTATCCTAACTCCCACCTGATCACCACCCTCGCTCAGACATGGCCTCTGCACTCTGCCCCAGCGGGCAGGGCTCCAGATACCCTGGCTCCCATCCTTTGTGGTAGGGGAGAGTGAATGGGGCCCAGATGGACCTGCTTTATCAGAAATCAAAGTCTGTACTCCTCTCCATGCAGATATTTACCCGTCAGTGGATGCTGAAACAATGACCATGGGAATCGGGCAGACACGTTCTGAGTGGTGGTAGGGGGCGGTAAGGGCCACAGATGAGCAAATAAAAGCTATTTCTCTGCAGTGTGGTCACAGAGGAGGCCACCAGATTATAGTTGTGCAGGTCATGCACTGCAAAAGGACACCAGGAAAAGGGGACTCCGAAGGGTCAAAGGTAGTCCAAGACCTGCTGCGGAGCTTCCTTCATCTGCCTGAGGAAACTGGACACTGTTTTCTCACTGGGAGAAGGCTAGTGGTAGCTGTGCCTATGGACCAAACTCAGGCTGGAGTGGTGGTCAGAGAAGTTTCCAGTAGAGGCCATATAGGTTCTTGGTCTTCAATGAGGACTTCAATGAGGGACTATGGTGACATGGAATTTCGATTCTTCGAAATCACTTTTCCTGACAGCAGAATGGGGTGTGGCAGTGCTAGAATGAACTTCCTCCCTTGAAGAACCACAGAAAGGACACGCCCTTCTGACCCCTGACCCCTTTCCCTATTCCTTGGGTCTGCTTGAAAGACTGGCTGCAGTGACCTAGCTGTGCAGACCTGTCTCAGGCTCTAGACAATGCCTTGGTTAGGAGTGGGGGGTGGTGTGTGTGTGCAAGGCATGCCCCAGAGAACATTGGGGGAATGACTCCTCGTGGGGAGTTTCCAGAAAGTACCATTCGCTCCAGCACATCCTCCCTCTCTCCCACACCTCACTGAGGCAACCTCCATTCCCAGTGGAAAGCTTCCCTGGGGTCTAATCCTCTTCCCTCTTGCTGCAGCTTCTGGGGTCCTTCCTGCCCCTTGCCTTCCCCACCCCACAGGCATTTAGGGTAGGGCTGGAAAATCAGTGAGGGGTGGGGTCTCTGCTGAGTACTGACCCCTCATCCCTGCTACAGTCCAGGCCAGGCCAGGGACAAGGCTGTACTTCCATGGTGTCTGGGATGGACGTGGCCTCATAAACAAATGTTTATGGAAAAGGAGGGAGGACAAAAGGATTCAGCTGAGGCCAGTCTATTCCCTGGGGGTGGGGGAGGTAGGCCACAGGCCTGGTCAGAGGGCTGGAGTGGCAGTGCTTGGGTCCCTTTCTGTAGCCCACCTGCCTGGGTAGTCCCCTTCTCAGCAGCCAAATAATCAGGGAAGATAAGAAACCGGAGCCTGATGGTAGTGGCCACCCTGCCTTTTGGGTGACCCGAACCCGATCCTGGCCAGCCCGAGGCGCTATTTTAAACCCCAGCCCCAAGCTGCCTCTTCAGCTGACCCAGCCCATCTCTGGTTACAACGCCACCGCCCACCGCCACCGCCAGGACTTCTGCCTCCCCACCCTAGGACCCCAAAGCTGATGGCTCAGTGTGTCCTGGGCACCTCTGCTTTCTGTGGGCCTTGGTCTGTCAGCTGGCACCAGCGCACCTCCCACTCCCCCAGCCTTGCCCACTTAGATGTTCCTGCTCTTCACCCACACAGGGGCCCATTGACTTGTATTCTTCGATTTCCCCACAAAGGAGTTTCCTGCCCCAGGGAAGAGGGTATGGAAGGCCTGCAGCGCTGGGCCTAGTCTCTGTAAGGGCTGAACACAGCTGTAACATGGTGCCAGTCCCCTGCTCTCCTCTAACTTCACAGGAGAGAATCGCCAGCAACATCAGCCTAAGAGTGATGTGGAGGTCGGACATACCTCAACCCTCTGCCCTTATCAGTTCGAACACCAGCTGCCCCTGCCACAGCATTTTCTACTTCTCTGCTGGGTCCAACCATTCATCACAATGGCCACAGAACTGGCACCATACTCAGTTACGGGCTTATTAGGGAAGTGAGGTTGCATTTTAGGATCAGGAACAACTCAGGATATAGTTTTAAGATCAGGGCAAGTCTTCTCAGCTATGTCCAAGGGAAGGTCTCTTATTCTGGCAAGTGTTATAAAGCTCTTTGGCTATGCCAACACATGGGGTGGTGAGGGGGGAGGCCTCTTGACTAAAGGCTCTCAGCTTTCTCGATCCGTGGGTTGGTACACCTCCTGTAACCACCTTGCTGTGGGCTAGGAAGCCCACTCTGCTGTCTGATTCCTGACTCCTAACTGTTCCTCACCATCATCTCTGGTATTCCAGCTGCCTCTCTGGCTTCTGGGTTTAGGAGGTTCTCAGCACAGGGACTCCAGATCCAAGGGACGAACTCTTCTTAATGGTAGTGAGGTTCCCTCTTCCTGCCTCTGAGATGGCAAAACGGATCAATCCCCTTGTTAGAGTTCTACATATCTACATAGGCACATCTATTTATGTGGTCTCATCCCCATAACAGTGTTATACACATTATTTGCATTATTAGCAAGTTGTCCAATCACCTCATTTGCCTGCTCCCATCTAATCATTTGAGGAGCTACAAGACCATGGTAAGAAGGGCCATACAAAAGTGATTCACCACATGCCATTAGTATAAGATTGATGCTACAGGAGGGAAGAGAGTAGGTTAGATAGAAGTAGGGACTTCCTACCAATGAGATTAGGCACTAGAAAGCTTCCCCCTGCCTGCCTGGGCAGGAAGTAGGAAATGACCCCAGAGGGAGCTCCCTCCTCAATCTTCCAATTCATGGACTGATGGTTGGGGGAACTTGGACACCATTTAGCCAGCCCACAGTGCCTGGCTCCCTCCCATTTTCCTGGAAGGGCCAGCCATAAGCTTAGTGCACAGGTGGCCCAGCTGTCAGCTGGCTGGGCCCACTGGACTTGTGTCCACAATCCTCTCCCAACAGCAGCCCCCACTGGCTCTGAGGCTTGCCAGTCGCATCCCCAGCCTAACACTAGCCTAGAGGCAGGCAGCAGGGTCGTTTGGGAAGATGAAGCAGACCAGCCATGCTGGGTCATCATACACAGCCCAAGCTAGCTGGTCAGAAGGCAGCCAGCCCAGTGCCCCCTTGACCCTGGCTATCTCCCTACCCCCATGCTGTGTAACCTTGATGGTGGTATTTGGCACCAAGCCTGGAACAGCTGAATAGTGACGCCAACAACACTGCCATCCAGGCAAGCATGTTTTGCTCCAACCTGGCAGTCAGAGCCGTGTGTGTGTGTGTGTGTGTGTGTGTGTGTGATGGTGGTGATGAGGAGCAGCTGAGATAGGGCTGTTTTGGATACCCCCACCCTACTATTGCAGAGGATCTTTGGTACCCCCCTTTGGGGTCCTGGTCACCCCCACTACAAGGGGGCAGTGGGGCTGGCCCTGTGATTAGACCAGTGGTTCTCAGTCAGGGCCAGTTTTGCCCCCAGGGGGCATTTGGCAATGTCTGGAGACACATTTTTGCTCGTCACAACCACTCTGTTACTGGTACCTAATGGGTAGAGGCCAGAAATGGAGCAAAATGTCCTACAAATGCACAGGACACAGAATTTCTGCAAACAGAAAGGGGCCAAAGCTCCTGTTTCCCACACCTACTAGCCACGGGGCTCTGTCCTCTGCCACTCTGGCTTTAAAGGTCTTTTGTGGCCTGAGAGTAGTGAGAGCTTTATCTGCCCACCTATCCACCCACCAGCCTCTGGCTTTGTTAGAAAAGGTGCCCAGGATGGTGGTGTGTGTGTGTGCTGGCAAAGCTCTTCACTGCTCACCGACTCCGGCACCTTCTAGCTAGCAGGTAAGCTCTACTGAGCGCTCCCTTCGCTATTCTGGGCCCTTGGGAAAGTGAGGGTGGTGTGGGGGTGAGGGGCCCTACACGACCCTCCATCCCATGTTCAAGGGGCTGGTCTGACCTGGGGCTGTTTGGAAGCTCTACCTCCTCGCCTGGCCCCACCCCCTCCCTCCCGTTTCTATTTAGGAGGCCGCCATGGTAGCTCAGCTCCTGTCTCCGGTTTCCTAGGGAGACTCTGCTGAAGCAGCCCAGCCTCCGTGGGTCCATCTGTCAGGGAGGCTGTTCCGCCCCATCGAATGCTGTTCCCGGGGGGTGGGGAGGTGCTGTGCCGCTTGAGGGACCCAATGTGGCGGCCAGATAGGAGGGAACTACACAGAGAAAGGAGGGGGGTGGGCAGTGTGCAGCTTGGCAGCAGGCATTGCTGAGAGGGGCTGACACTGCAGCGAGAAGACTACAAAGCTATACAGGCATGAGAAATGTAGAGGGCCAGAGGCAGAGAGGCAGGAGGCTGGCTGGAATGACCTCTGAAGAAGCCAACTGGCACCCTCAGGACTGGGTTTCGCCTTTGAACACACCGGGTTCCCATTTGCAAACACAACAACAATACTAATAGCTGACGTTTATTGAGCAGGAACTGTGTAGTATGTCCAGCACAGGGCTGGGGGCTTCACCCGCCCGCCTCTGAGCCCATTGGAGGCTCACACCCACCCCTAAGCAGGTGCTGTATTATCCTCCATGATAGGAGGCGGCGGGGTGCGGGGACGTTGCCGCACTTGTCACAGCCGCACTGTGAAGCTGGAGCCAGCAGACTTGAGGTGGGGCAACGTGGTCTGTGGCTGCGTCCCAGCCAGAGCCGCGGGGGAAGGGGGCGTGTCCCGCCTGGCCAGAGGCCCCACCCGCCCGCTCCTTGGAGCCGCCTCCTCCCCTGGGCTCCGTGACATCTGCCCCGCATCCCGGCCCCAGACTGCTGCCCAGAGCCACGTCAGCACTTCCACCACCAGTCTGGAAATTGGCTCCTGCCCTTGGGCTGGGGGTGGGGGGCGGGCTCATAGAGAGGGTGACCCACTCCGCCACACATGCGCTGGATGATGGGTGATGACCTTGGGCCAGGCCTTCTCTACAGCCCGTTTGCCTTGTTGGGAGCGCGGGGGGGATTGACTGGAAAAGGGGCTCGGGAAGAGGAGGCAGAGGTGATGAGGCCAACATTCCCTTGCAGCTGGAGGCAATCCCCACTGCCCAGCCGGGGCCAGGTAGCCCACAGGGTAGGGCCGGCAGTGCCCGCAGGGGAAGGAGGGCGGGGAGGTGTCTGTGCTCGGGCTACGCTGAGCACTGGCTGGCTGGGGCCAGAGATAACCGGCGCCTCCCGGAAAATCATTAGCATCTGTTTGGGCCGCAGCAAAGTTGGCCCGCCGGCGCCTCCGCCCGCCGGAAACAGCCCCCGCGCCCCCACCGACACCACCCCAGCCTTGCTTAAACGCGTGTGGCAACAGCAGCTTTCACCGAGGAACAAGGAAGGGTCTGGACTCAGGGCTGCCGCCGGCCGGACGAGGAAGCTCTGCTGTGCCGTCGGGGGCATCCTCCACTTTGTGGACAGTCCAGGTCCGTGCGCTCCAGGCCAGCTCTTGGCGGAGCCCACACTGGCGCGGCCCAGGGAGTGTGTGGAAATGACACCGCCAGGGCGGCGGAGATCCCGCCCCCC
>NW_022111372.1:96606574-96638110 GCF_000313985.2 Echinops telfairi
CATTGGCTGGAAAGTGGAGCAGCTCGTCAGGGACAATCAATGGCGATCGATCGCCTAGCGGCGCGGGTGGACGGGCAGGCGGGGAGGAGGGGTGGGTGACAGGGTTGGGGGGTACAGGCAGTGGAGGTCAAATAACAGATCTGCTAAGGGGCAAGGCTGGGGTCACACAGGCACCTTCCTTACCGGGAAACACCACTGCGGGCCGCCAAAACACCACAAAAGTGGCACTCTCTACCCTATGAAGTTACAACATACCATTCAAGCAAAAGTCACGAGGTCAAGCAACTGGTTCACTTGGACACAGACAGGGTCACAGACACAGACCAACCACACAATCCGTCCATACTCTATCACATTATTTACTCACTTCACAACAGGCACTTACAACATCAAGAACAATGGCCCAACCCTGGACACCAAGGACAGACCCTCAGTAGTCACAAAGTACATCATACATTCCCCTAGCTGGTCTCAACCTCCCAACCAACAGTAGGGGGGTCACACAGCCAGATGATACACCACCAACCACCACCACAAGGGTCTGTGTTGGGAACATATGGGATCCAGAGACCAAGTATCCCACTCCACACATCCCAGCAACTAAAACATGGATGCAGCTGTTTCAGAGCCCCAACATACAAATGGACCCCACCCCACATGGTACAGGCAACAACAGCTAGGGCAGGCCAATCAGCAGGAACTTACAGAATTGACAGGATTACATGAGTTACTGCAGGTGAGGTGTTTAGCAGAGGGTCACACATCTTCAGTGGTTCTCGACCTTCTTAATGCCGCGACCCTTTAATACAGTTCCTCATGTTGTGGTGACCCCCCCCCCAACCATAAAATCATTCTTCTTTTTACCATAAAGTTATTTTTGTTGCTACTTCATAACTGCAATTTTGCTACTGACACTGACCATTCCAGGGCTTTGGTGGTCAACTCAACCCCTTACCTCAATCTCTCACCAGGTACAGCTCAATTAGTACAAAGCTACGGGTCCCTCTCACAAAGCTGTGGGAACACAAGGCAGGCCCTTTCACCACAATTACCCACGCAGTTACATAGGGTTCTAGAGGCTCTTCACACATTACGTTCATTGCCTGGCCCTAGTCAGCTCCTGACTCTTCCCGTTCCAGATTTCAGCCATTACCCAGCCCACCTCATAATTCCCAGTGGTGTATGTATAAGAGAGCAGGGCCAAAATTTACCATTTCTTCCACACCCCACAGGCTGCTCCGGTGGTTCCAGAGGAAGGCCAGCTGTTGACTTGACCTCCTGTTTAGGTCTGGGCCCTCCGAAGGTCCTCAGGAAGCCCTTGAAGTCAAAGAGCTCCCTCTAAAGGTTCCAGTTATAAGACTCCTAACATCCCTGTTTTGCCTGGCTGTGACCTTAACACTCCAACCTGTGTCCAGAATCCAAGTGACCACTGATCCAAACCCCCACTACCACCCTTCCTGCCCCAGATACACACAGCTCCCTAACTATGGAGACTACCAGAGGGCCAATGAGAAGTGTGGCAACCACCCACATGGCCCTCCTACCCACTCGGCCTGCAGATGAGGCTGGAAAAGGTGGGGGCAGTCACGGCCTCCTTCCACTGTACCCTTTCTGTCCACCAAAGGCCACTAGAGGCAACTCCTCCCACAATCCCTCTGTAGGCTTTTATTCACTAGAGGCAGCTGGACACCCCCCCATCCCGTCCTCCAAGAAAAGCAGAAGCAGAGGGACAGATGCTGGGCAAGGGGCTGAAGGGTGGCCAGGCATGTGCATCCATCTGCCTACCCATCCTGTTTGTGGGCACACTCTTGCAGGATCTGCCACATGGCCACATCCAATAAGCTAGTCTTGTCCAAAGAGGGTCAAAACTCTGGCAGGGACAGGAATCCAGGAAAAATGTCCCACTGTCCATGAGTGCCTAAGCACTCTCACCACAACCCCTTAAAACAGCCTTTTTTGACCACAGCCTTCTTTAATCAAGTTTTGCTATAAGCCAGACTGGGGGCCAAGGGCCCATTTTCTAGATGAGGAAATCAAAGTAACGCACAGATAAATTCGCTGCACAAGATCATGCAATTAAAGTCAAGAATCTGAACTTCAAACTCGGAACCAGCTCGTCCTTCTGAGGCTACAGATCCTTCTGCTCACACCCATATGCATAAACACTAAGGAATGTCCTGCTCACAATTCTCACTCTCCCACAGGCTCCTGCACACATGGGCATCCCCCTCCTGCACAAACTGACACACAAGCAGGCCAACACTCTCCCACGCCTGGGGCCTTGTCAGCCACATTCTCCATGGCTCCCTCCCTCCAACAGGGACAGGGGCTGGCCTGGAGTCTACATTCCCAGGTTTCCGCCCTGACCCTGACCCCCTCCCTTTCCCTCCTCAGAGCATGCATTCCTCCTGTAGCAGCCAGATAACCAGCCCCAGGGGGAGGCCTGGGGGAAAGCAAGGCATTCTGGGGGCCAGGCTGCTGGCCCTACTTTGGGCTGGCCAAGTCCCTAGTCTATTGCTGGGTCTGACATGGTAGGATGTTCGTTTTCCCTGGAGGTAGCCTCCACCCCTCTAATGGGTCTAGCCCCCCCGCCCCCAGCCAAGGCATCCCTCCACATAACAAGGGCTTTCATCACAGGGACTGAGCCTCACAACCCAGAAAGGCCTTCCTCTACCTCCTTCCCCAAGAATCTCCCAACTTACCTTTAGACGCCAAAGCCCTCCTGAGAACTAAAGCAAACCTGGAAGCCCCTCACAGTAGGCAACGCCTGCATCTCTAGCATTTGCAGCCCTTAGGCAGCCTTTGGCCATCCACAGTTGTGCCTGGGGGGCAGCCACTGCAAACCTGGGGATATTTGCATACCCAGATGGCCAAGCCTGGAATTTCAAAGACTTCCCCATGAGGAGGCCGCTGGCTTCTGGGTGGTGGCCCTGGAGGTTCACAGCTGTTGGATTGTAAGACTGAGGAGCCTAGAGCCCCCAAACACAGAGTACAATGAAGATAGCAATGGAAGAACATTTCCAGAGCTACCAGTTCAGTTCCTGTCCCCAGGTCTCCATCCTGAAGGGGAGGCAGACAAGGGAGATTAGACTATTTGGCTGCCTCTCAGGTACTACAGCAGTGGGCACCAGAGAGAGGTGCTAGAAATAAAACTCCAAACCAAACTCAATGCCATCGTCAATTCTGACTCATAACCACCCAAGAGATCCCCACATTTACATACATGCAGCACTGGACCCATCTTTGCCACTAGGAAATCAATCTGCAGCCAGGTGGGCAATGGCCCTGACTTGTATGCTAGTGAGGCTGTCCATACCCAGTGATGTGGCTACCAGAGTCACAGGCTAGGGTGGGGCTGGGGGCTGGTGCTAATGGCTTGACACCCTGACAGGCTTGGCACTTCTAGGAGTCACTACTAACCCATTTCCTCATCATGAGTACGGGTGAGCGAGGCACTGTTTCAATCCAGTTTTGGACAAATTGTGAGCAAAGCTAAACTCATACAAAGTATCTCCACCCTAACAAATGCCTCTTTCTGGTTTGGTCCTTGCATTTCACTGACCACACACCTGTTATTAAGCTGTGTGTAGCCACTGCCCTCTGCTGGCCACTCAGGAACTAGCAAACTCAAGACCACATCCTTCCTCTCCCCCAATCTAAGCAGCCAGTCACCTAAACTCATCCAATCTGTCTGGTCACCTACTACTGACAATGGAGGTGCGCTAGAGGAGACCTCGCACAAACTTCAAAGGGAAGTGCTTTTCTAACTAGTTTAGACCAGACCCATCACCACCGTCTCTCAGGCACGCCCCTTATTCCTTTCCAAAGGCAGGCTGGAAGTCCTAAAAGAGCACAGGCTGAAGTGACCTGGAGCCATTCTTCCAAGAATTTGACTTCTCTGGCAGGTTTGGGAAAGCCTTGGTTCTGTCATTCAAGCCCTGGCTGCCCTTTGAAACAAGGCCAGTGAGCACAATTCAAAGATGGCCGAGGTGCTGCTGGAGGGAGGATGTAACCAGTATTACCCCCAATATTAATTAGCTGGGCAAAGATCCAGACACCCCTGCCGTCAGGTAGCTCTTGCCAGCTACCTCTAGCATGTGGCATCTGTCTCACTTCTAAGAAGGTGTTGTTTCTGGAGCCTAAGGTTGGGCTGCTATCTATGGGCTACTTCTAGAAGTCTTCAAGTTAGAAGGTTCTGGTAGTTGTTCGCATTTCCTATGGAGAACTTCAAACCTGAGAAAGTGGACAGTTTGAGGAGCAGTTGGGCTAAGGTCACAATTCCCCAACAATTCCTCAAAAATGTTACATTAATTTGGAAGAAGCTCAAATGGAATTCTTGAGGGCAGGAAGAGAAAGCTGGACCTGGGAAAATGGCAGTTGTCACGGCTCAAACCCTGAAAGAGAGCTTGAAAGGAGCCCAGCACTTTCACCACGGCTACTGGCTGCTCCGCTCTGAAGAGTGTGCAGTGGAGGACTGGTCTGCCTGGGCACTCGGCATCTCCTGGACATTCCCAAGGGTGACCAATCATTTGTTTCAGGTGTGGTCAGGTATCTCAGCCTTGGAAAAGGCCACTCTACCAGCAACACTACACACTCCTTTTAAAATAAAACACCAACAGAAAATCCACTCAATTACCAACAATTGAGCTGCTATCTTGGCACTGGGTGTGCATTTAGTTTTACTTCTGCTAAGAGGTAAGATTATACATTGCCTTTGATCAGATGCAGCTTCAAGGGGGTGTGGGGGATAGGAAAACAGACCAACCACTCACTGCAGAAATGTTAACTCTGCTCAACCAGTCCAAGCAGGTTGTTAACTGCATTACACATTCAGCCACTGAGGTCAAAAGCCTAGAAGGCTTTATAATCATTCCTAACCTATGAGCCTTCCCACTCATACTGACTAATCTATGGAAACCATGGAGGAATCAGCTTGTTCCAGGAACACTAAGTATGGCAGAATAAATTAGTTTTTGCTCCCCTATTTATTAGGAATTGATTTGGAAATATTGAGAGGCCTGAATCCCAACCACGTACACCAGTCTTGGCTAACTCAGGCTATACCATTAGGGCAAGGCTTGTAAGGCAAGCTTGTGTGGGGTTTGGAGAGCTAGACAGAGCCCATTTTCATCTAAGTGCAGCCACAATATAAGGGAAACCAGGGCACAGCTTTGGCAAGCCCACCCCCTACCCCACCCCTAAGCCCCTTTTCTCTTCTTGGCAGGACAGCTCAGACAGTTGTTACCTTCACACTTATTTTCATATTAAGCATGTTTGAGTAAATATTACACTCACCAAAATAACCCATCACTTAAAGAGTGTTTCACAAAGGGAACTGGAGGAAATAAAAAGAATATGGGCCCTTAATACTATGGACAATTTGCTTATTCTTGATTCAAAGCAGAAGAAAGAAGAAAGATGTATCCATAACTCAGAAGATCTAAGAAGTAAAGACAATTCTTCTATAGCTATTATTTAGAAATAATCCAATTCTCATGACAAATCTACCTAGAGCTCAAAATAAGGTGCTGAAATAAAGAGGAATGACTCAAGAAGTAGATTATTGTAGCAGTTAAGAGGTGGAAAAGGAATACCTCTGTTGCTGGGCCAGTGCACCATCCCCTTTTCTTTCTCTCTCCCTCTTGCTCAACCTTTCCCCAATAGGTCTTCTTCCAAGTCTTGTACTACCCAGGATATAGAAACCGGCAGGGTCATGATTTGTGACCACCAGACAGGAACACAGCAGGCAGATGTGAAATAGTTTAGCTTCATCAAGAGATTGCTCTAACTCTTAAGTTGACAAAGTATCTCATGCTATTAAGAAACAACAGAGTCCACACACGTGGCATTCTCTTGTCACCATGGCCTCACCAATATAATCAAGGTTCTTGAGGTCTAGTTCTACATGTGACAAAGCCAGAGGTACTCCTAGAGAGAGCACTGGGATTCCAGGTGAGACATGCCCTGGGTGACATGTGTTTCATTTGGAGGGTGAGGAAGGTGAGCTCCCTCACTGAGCTTTCATTCTGCACACATATACAGACTGCATCTAACATGCCCCTACGCAAACAGGAAAAACTAAGCTGCATTCAAGGGCCTAATGCTGTTCGTGACCATCCAAACTCTCTTACTTGGCCCCTGCATGCCAGGATGATGGCTTTTACTTAGCACTTAAAAATACTTAAGAGCACTCTTGTGAAAATATTCACAGTATGACCTAATAACTGGTAGTAAGTGGGATGCTCTCTAAAGCAAGAGGCAAATAAATAAAGAATGATTTTTCAGGATCTGTGTAACTGACCCACAGGTACACTGTCCTATAAGGGCCCAAGCTGATACATTCCCACCTGTCCATAGCAAAGAGAATACAGAGCGATTTGGGGGTACAGTTCAATTCTAACTCCTTTCCCCACAACGGTTAACAACCAAAACTCGTCAGCAAGGCCAAAGATACTGGAAATGTTAATAAGTAACCATTAGCTAAAAGGCGGCACTATAAGAGGTTTCAGGCATAGACCACACTTCAGTTTTGAGGTAAAAGAGCGGTGACAATGAGAGATGAGACAAGTTGAG
This sequence comes from Echinops telfairi, assembly GCF_000313985.2. Taxonomy (NCBI): domain Eukaryota; kingdom Metazoa; phylum Chordata; class Mammalia; order Afrosoricida; family Tenrecidae; genus Echinops; species Echinops telfairi. The sequence goes on from NW_022111372.1 coordinate 96,613,148, forward strand.
CAAGTTTAAGACCAAAAGCAGTGTACATTTATTCCTCATTTTTTGTGCAAGAGTGTGAAGATGCATTTGAAAGAACCTGAAGGCTGAAGAGCATCAGCCATGGCCTCCAGGCTGGCCTGGTTCACAATTAAGAGTAGGAGAAGGGGAGGAAGAAAAGGTAACTTGCCTAGTTCACATGAACAATGCTTCTGGCAAACACGGTTGCTTACAAATTTCAAACTACATTTTACTAGAGTCAAGGGAAGACTTCAAAAAAGCCACATACAGTACAATTTAAAATTAGATGAACATTCTGCAAATGTTAGTGCAAAGTAATTATGTAGACTCTCCAGTACAAGACTGTGCTCGTATTTCCCAGGTTTGGTCAATGTTGCTCTTTTACAATTACAATCAGAGGCTGAACTTACCACACAGCAAGGCCCCTGTGTTCTATGTCCTATATATCAAGGGAATGTCACAAGGTTTTGGTGAAATGCAATTTAGTTTCATTCATAAAGCAAACTTCTTAATTAGTTTAACAGTCATGTTCCTGGAATGCTGCCCATCTGTTTTATGGAAATGCTTTTAAGCTTGTGCCCCTTCTTGTTCAGAGCATTACTCTAAAGCTATCCCTTTCACTATGTAAACTGGAATTGTCTCATGATTTTAAATGCAACCAATATAAATGAAAACATTTCAAGGGTGGGAGAAAAATCAATCACTAATCTCAGCTAGACAAAGTTCTTAAAATCAAAAAGCCTTATTCACACAAAGTTGTATGTAATGACTGTAGTAATCAGTTTATTACACAGATTAATCATTCTTTAACGTACAAGCTCCAGAGGAGCGACTGGGTCTTTAAATATACACAAGTATTTCCATCAAATGTATTTTCACCCTTACATCCAGATAGACCTAACCAGTTAAAAACATATGAAAAATAAGAGCTATTAGCTATGTATTAACTGAAAAACCACATACAAACCAAAGAATATGGAAGAGAAAAAGAGAGGTTGAAAAGGATGAAGGTTGAAGGGGTGGGAAGATGTAAAAGAGTTGGGGACAAAGCCCATCACACTTTAGGTACTAATAGCTCCAATCCATTTCATGTTGACCAGTTAAACTTAGACTTCAACATACGGGATGTGTGGGTACAGTTTAGTTTGGCTGGTCATAACATTCCCCTAAGACATAGGTAGGTCCATCGGAACAAAATGAATACAGAAACAGCTTCATGGTCTTCACACCTTGCTCTTCATAACTGTTTTATGTTTAAAAGGATTCCACTTAAAAACATTCTCTACAGGTTATTGGAGCTGCTTTTCCTCATCCAAGCACACACCATACCCACCAACCTCACCTTGCCGCTATCCACATGTAAATCCGTAAAGAAAGCTTTGAGTCTCACACCTAGGTTATGCCTGGAGAACTGGCCTGTCACACACACTTCTCTGCTAGGAGGCAATGTTGGTACAGGAGTACAGTATTTCTAGTTTGTTGTTCCAAGTATGTACAACACGCAGCACTGCTGTATCAGGTAAACATGTGCACAGGGGAAGATGAGGCATGGGCTCATAGAAAGCAGTCAAATGGAAATCAAAAGGACTTTCTCTTTCAGAGTTCCCCTATCTTTATTTGTAGAGGTTATCCAGTAATTTCTTGAATTACATCGCATACTTCTGAGTCCATTCCCGAGCTATTCTGTTGTACCTGTACACACAAAGAGAAGCTTGGCTTAATATAGGTGAGGTGGTGTCAATTAATAATCAACAGATTTCACTCATTACCCCATCTAGTAACTCTAGGGTCTAACTTTTAGGACCGTCAAACCCAAACTTCTAATGAGCACTTATTCAAATTAGCAAAAAAGAAATAGACAATGTGAAGCAATTTCCTGTAAATGCTACTTATAGATGATTCTGATTAAATTTCAGTACTTGCTTGAATATACCTTATTCCAGATACTTGACCAATCTAGTTCTATGAAAGGTCTTTAAATCTTGATTAATTTATTTGGGATTCTTGGAATTACTAACTCTGCATTATATAGTTCTTGAAACCATATACCAATAGGGATTACACTGACATAATATTTTCCTTTTTATGTCAATAAAGAACTGGTTCTGCCAGAGCAATTTGGTAGAAGAAACAGATGGGACTCTAATGCTCCAGAAGAATATTCCAATAGTAAAATAAGCAGAGCGAAAGCTTCTACAATTCTTCTTTTTTAATATCCAGGATATTTTATTTTTTATTGAAATATCATTTTATTGGGGGCTCTGACAACTCTTGTTACAATCCATACATCAATTGCATCCGACACATTAGTACATATATTCCAGCATTCTTTTCTAGACATTTACTTTCTAACGAGCCCTTGGGATCAGCTCCTCTTTTCTTCCCTCCCCCACCCCCACCCTCATGGCGCCTTGATTATAGATTATTATTTTCATATCTCAGTTTCTACAATTCTTCTGTGAGAAAAAGGATGCAGGGAAAGGTCTGCTGAACATGACTATCCCAATGACTCAGAACATCCTTCTGGAGGACATTCATGCCTACAAATCTAGGTATTGGATAAAAATGGTTCGCCAATAAAAAATACATATATTTTGCAAATTATCAGCAAAAAGTAGGATCTAAAATTCAGACCTAAACACAGACAAAACTAAGACCCTCTGTACAATTCTTTAATCTAATACATTTCAAGCAATCCTTTAATCCTTTATGTTTTCATTTTAGAAACTAATCTCTCTATTCAGGTTCCTCCAATCTCACTGACTATGCAAAACAGAAAAGGTTCAAACACTTTTGGTTACCTCTTTTGATATCCTGATCATGTTGCAGTAATTCACAGTACAACTCTAAAATATCTAAATTTTGTTGTGGGGTGGGGGCTTCCTTTATATTGTGCCAAATGGTGAAAAATAAATTCTCTCCTCGCATTGCTTTACAAATACCTACTTAAAGACATGAAAGCTCTTAATGAAAATGTTTTATGTCCAAAGCCAAGCACAGGACATAAAGCTGTTAGAAAAGCTTTACTGTAAAAATGTATTTTTTATAAACAGCAAGAATTATATGACACAATTAGCCCTACAATCAACACAGTCTCCTTGTAGTATCCAGTACAAATACTACTCTTTCTTCTTCCCAGGAAGGTATTTATTAGTTTCACTGGAAATACCTGGCCCACCTTCAGCCCTTAATTAACAAAGACTTGAGACAAACCTCCCCCATCCAACCACAGATCCTTCTGTCTAGAGGTCATACTTACTTTTCTCTATCTGTTTTGTAGATCCGAGCAATCTCAGGCACTAAAGGGTCATCTGGATTGGGATCACACAACAGAGAACAGATGGATAAGAGTACTAAAAAGAAAAAATGGTTACATTAGTGGAGAATAAAAGCAAAGGTTTGGGAGAACAGAAAACCCTAAGAGCCTAGGGTTCTTGAAGTGCCTAGCAATTTCATTCTACCTGCCCTTTAACACCAATAATTCGACCAAGATTTAAGAAACTGAAACACATTTCTGGTTCAGTCACTAAATAAATAAGTCTACATATAAATAACTACAGAAAATTAATGTTCGGTGATATTTTGGTTTCTCCTATATGAGCCCCTTTGGTTCAAAGTTTCCAGGTAATGCCATAACGTAAGAATCTCTAATAGAACGTTCTCTATGTTTCAACTACAAAGAATTGACTTGTCCAATGTCCAGGGCAAGTGAATGAGAAGAATTAGAACCTAGTAGGTCTTCCAAATCCAAGAGCAAGAACATTTTTCAGAGCCCATGAAGTTGAATTTTTAGAAGTTTATGTTCAGGAGTGAATAGTTCAAAATTCCACAGCAAGTACAAAAGTACACAACAGAAAACTATTAGTCAGAAATGAGAAACATGAAACCCAACAATCACTACTTCCTCAATCGGAGGTACCAGATTCAGATACAACACATCTGTTTCATTTTTAATTGAAAGCAATTTAGCTTTTGGCCCCAAAGGGGGGGGGGTGTCACACATATTATAGAGGGTACAACATACGAAGGCCTCAAATTCTTTTCAGCGATGATTTAGAATCTCATTTAAGCCATTTCCTCTGTGACAAACTGGGATGTAACTGATTATGAGGGCAAATTTCAATGGTACGATGTGCTCTGTTCAAATCTGTTGTAAATTCTTTACTGAATGTAGAAAAGGGCAAGCTCAGTAGCTTCGGACACACTGAAATAAATTCCAATCATTCCATTCTGAGACAATAAAACACAGCTATTTGATTTTTTTCTAATGCTCTATAACAAGAAGACAATAACGCTGACCCTCCATTACTCCCCAAACATCAAATTCAGCAGGAAAAGGATTTACTTATTTTCCTATGAAATTGATTCTGTAGAGATCCAGGGCTTCTGAGATGTGAAGAAAAATTTGACATGCCCTTTTCATCATTCAGTGTGGTGGCCAAAAAAAGCTACTTCCCTGCTTTCAGAGCATATGGACAATAAAAACACCAGGAAAGATGTTTTGACTCTTCCTTCCTATTGCCCACAAGTCTCTGTCTGGCAGATAGCATTCCTCAAACATCTTCTCTTTCCACTGTTGGGCATTATCACCTAATGCCCTCTTCAAGCACAAATCACTCTAACAGCAATTAAGAAAGACCTCATGTACTTATCAAAACTAGCAACAGGAAGTTTACATTTTAAATGTTCAAGAAATAATTACCTAAAAGAAGAAAGCTATCCAACCTATCAAACTGGCAAGATTACAACTAATTCTTCATTTAAAATTGACAGATTACCAAGTTGGTGTTATAAATTCTAGTTACTCTCCTAATTATTTAGTAAGGTAACATTAAAAAAAACCAATATTTTAAAGCTGCTTTTCTGACTTTCTTCCAGGAAAGGAAGACGGGTGGTAATCTAGATCTAGTCAAAGAATTCTTAGTACACTAAGGATCTTTCAATTCCTGGGATAGTGATTTGGGCTTATGCTCTGTTGGAAGTTAATAACCAATTTCTATTTCCACAGCTAATGAAGAAAAGATTTTGGAGAAGAACTGATGCATCTGAATTAGGGTGCTGAATATAGAAAGTACCACAGACTTCAGAAGAACAAACAAATCTGTTTTGCAGGAAATATAGCCAAAATGTCCCTTAGAAGCAAGGATGGTGGGATTTCATCTCACATATTTTGGGTATGCTATCAGGAGAGATTAGTCCCTGGAGAAAGACATCTTGCTCGGTAAAGTAGAAGGTCAATGAAAAAGAGGAAGGCCCTCTCAATGAGTTGGACTGATACAGTGGCTCCAACAATGGGCTCAAACGCAAGATTACAAGGACAGTGCAGAACCTGGCAGTGGTTTTGTTCTGTCCTCTTGTACACGGGTTCACCATGAATCAGAACGAACTCAATGGGAATGAACACTTCCACAGCTTGCATAGGCTCTTCACGAAACGCCTACACTTCCAACTGTATGCAGGCTTCACGAGTAGAGTATGCTCAGAATATACAAATTTGTATATGTCTTAACTCACAGTCACTTCTAATTCTAAAGATATATATAGTTTAGTGATTTCATAAAAGGTGGTGTAGTGGTTACTCATTGGGCTGCAATCCGCAGGGTTGGCAGTTTGAAACCACCATGTACTCTTTAGGAGAAAGATGGGCTTTCTACTCCAGTAAACAGTCTCGAAACTCAAAGGGGCAGTTCTACTCTGTCCTGGAGGACACTATGAGTTGGCATCCACTTGATGGCAATGAGTGGTTTCATAGCACGCTTAACTGCTTCCTTCAAGTTTTCTGTATATTAAATGCCTAACATACATCTTGAAACAGAAGGAATCCAGAATCAAAGTCAATGCCTTTGAAAATAGGCTAAATCATCCTTTGTTAAAGGATGATTATTATCACCCACAGCCTTTCCTACTCAAGGACATTCACAGAACTGATTGTTCATATACCAGGGATACCCAAAACAAACAAAAAAAGAAAAACAGATTTTTTTTCCTCAAAGCTATGTATTGAAATTTTTTTACAAAACAACCTTATCACTTTCAAAGTACTCTATGTTACATTTAATCTGTTTGTCAAATCTGTTTTCATTCTTGGAAACATTTCTTAAACTCGTCTTTTTGGAGGGCTGACAGCACCTCCCTTGTTGTATTCTTCACCTCTTCTGCATCTTCAAATCATGGTCCTTTCATGTCTCTCTTCATTCACAGAAACAAAAAGAAGTCACATAGAGCGAGGTCAGGTGAGTAAGGTGTGTGGGGCAAGAGAAGCATGCTGTTTTTTGCTGCCCCCTGCCCCCCCAAAAACAAAAAACTAGCCCGCTAAGATAGCTGTGTGAGCAGGTCCATTGACATGATAGCAGAGTAGATGCACTGTCGTGGTAGCAAAGCCAGTCCCTTTTTTGTCACACACTGGTATGCAATCTTTTCAGAACCTCTAAATAGAAAGTTTGATGAATAGTCTGACCTAGTGGAATGAACTCCAAATGCACACAAATCATATCATATCAAATAACAAACGAGCACCATCCTGATCTTTGATTTATTTCACTTGACAAGCTTTTTTTGGGTGAGGTGACTATGGCATCTTCTACTGGCTTGTTTTATGTTTGCTTTTGGGGTTGTAAAAAAATCATCAAGTCTTGTCACCAGTAATGACCTGGGGTGGGGGCGGGGGTGGGGGTCTGAGTTCCTTCAATGCTGTTCTTCCAAAGCATGGCATGTTTCCATTCAACATTCTTTTTCCTGGTCAGTCAGAACTCAAGGCACAAATTTCACTGCAACCCTTCTCATTCCCAAATCTTCCAATAAAATTCACTTAATTTTGTTGACATTTTCATCCATTCGGGAAGCTGACAGATGTCCATAATGAAGTTTGTCATCAATCAACATTTCACCTTTTTGGAGCGAGAAAACCAGTCATACTCTTGAGTTTTTCCAATAGCACTGTCCTTGTAAGCTGTGGGCAACATCTTAACAGTTTCTGTGGCATTTTTCCCAAGCAGGAAACAAAATTTCACAGCCGCAAACTGTTCTCTTAAATCAGCCATTACAAAACAAAACAAGACAAAAAAACAAGGTTTGAGCAAAAAACGCTTTTACATAAAAACTCACTGTGACCAGAGAGAACCTACCTAGACTTATTGCTAGCCTAGTGGGGAAATGCACACTACGAAGTTCCACTCTGCCCAGCCAGTTCCAGTTTTTGTTTGGTTTCTCTCTTTCTCTTTCTTTTCTTTTTTTTTTGGGGGGGGGGCGGCGCAAAAGATCCAGAAAACATAACTAAACAAACACTGGCATTAATTAAAGCATTAAACTAGCCTAGGTTAAGTCAATATGATAAAATTCAACAAATTGGCACACCAATATTTTTTAAAAATAGGGATCCAGATAGAGCACATCACAAGACAAACAAATGTCTAATAGCCCTGGGTTTTAAAATACTACAACATCAACAACAAATATGGGGAAAATGAAGATATATGCAATTGTTTCAGTTACCTCATAAGTACCCAAACTTATTTGGACTCAATGTCACCAGGTCAATGCCAACTCAGTGACCCTATACTATAGGGCAGGTAAAGCTGCCCCTGGGGGTTTCCGAAACAGTATCCTTGTGGGAGTAGAAGGCCACATCTTGGGCAGATTGGCTGGTGGTTTTGAATCGCAGACCTTTGGCTAGCAGCTCTACACATAACCCACTACGCCACCAGGATTCCCAAATACCAAAACTCACATGATCTGTTACTTTCTAGTGTTTTAACATACTTTTTGTACCCAGCTCAAGCTACAATGTATAAAAATTGTACAGCCTGATTTTGTTATAGTATTTTCTGAAAAATCTGTGAAGAACAATGACCTATTAATAGACTACTGTTGAACCTTTAAGTGGTATATAATTTTCAGAAATAAATACAGCTGTTTCAAATGTGCTCGCATATAAAGCATTTTGATTACTTGGGACTGTTTCTCAGGATAGATGAATGACCCCAAGAACCACGGGGTCAAAGGGTATATATAGATGAATCTATCTTTCAATAGATATTCAGAGTATTCTACCAAAGATCTATACAGATCTACCTGTGGCTGAGTACTCATCTCAATACACCCTACCACCATTTCATCTCCTTTTAGAAGATCTTTGTTAATTAGTAGGGGTGAAAAGTGGAAATTCATTTTAATGTTTACTTTGGGATCTGGCTCCCTGACATCCTCTTATCTGATTTTTTTTTGTTTAAAACACAAATACACACAACCATTGTCGAGTTGATTCCAACACATGGCGAACCACGGTATTTGTAGTCTATTTCCCAAATTTGTATTTTGACAAACTTTCCATTATACAAATGCAACTTTTAAAGATATTTTTTGCGATTTCCTTTTTAATGAAGGTACATCTACTGATCTACTTTTATCAATTTTCAGATTATAAAGCTGAGATTTGATACTGATTTTTGTTCTCTTCTATAAAGTATGGTTTAATTTTTAATCTACTGTGATCTCATTTTGAAATAATGCACTATGTCAAATTGTGGCAGTTACATAATCTCCTGTCAACTTGAGTGAAGGGGTGGAGTCTAGCCAATAAGGTCTCTGTGTGTAGGGAGGGCCTTCTCCTGAGGATTTTGGGAGCTCCTATCTTCCTGGAGGCAGGACACACTTTCTGCTACACATTCCCGTTGACAAGCCACATGGAGCTACACTGATGGAGCCAGAGCCCTGGAGCTAGAGTAAATATGTGGGGACCCACGCCAGTACTGAGATGCTTCCACTGGCAATGGATCCACAAGACTCTCCACCCACTGGCCTGTGATCTTCTTGCAGTTAGCATCATTGCATGTGTTATGTGAATATGTAGAATTTATAGACTGCTATCGGACATATGGGCTTAATATCAGACTTAAGGACTTGATCCTGGACTGGGATTTTTTTTAAAAATCATTTTATTAGGGGCTCATACAACTCTTATCAGAATCCATACATACATCAATTGTGCAAAGCACATTTGTACATTCATTGCCCTCATCATTCTCAAAACATCTGCTCTCCACTTAAGCCCCCAGCATCAGCTCATTCTTCTCCTTCTTCCCGGCTCCCCCCTCCCTCATGAACCCTTGATAATTTATAAATTATCATTATTTTGTCATATCTTGCACTGTCTGAATGCCCTTCACCCACTTTTCTGTTGTCCATCCCCCAGGGAGGAGGTTATATGTAGATCCTTGTAATCAGCTCCCCCTTTCCAACCACTCTCCTGGTATCGCAACAAAATAAAACAAAACGACAACAAACCAATGACAAAAAACAAAACACAAGAAAGCAAAGCTTGTAGTTAGTTCAAGGACTGTTTGTTGGCCTTTAGGAGTGTTTTCCAGTCGAGTCTGTTGGGGCACCAAGCCCTGGTCCCTTGCTGTTCTGTTACACACCCTTAGTGGTTTGCCTCGGTATGGTGGGATCAAACGGGGCAGAATTCCCACACGGTGTCTCCAGTGTTGTCCCTTGTAGGGCTATGGGTCAGTGAGGGTTGTTATGTCTCATAGTGGGGCCGGCCATGTGGTCTTCTCTGTGGATTGGCTGATCTGAGGGGGAATATTGTCCTTAAGGATTGGTGGGCCAGGATGTCCTTCACTCTTTCTTCCTCCCCCTTCATTTGCTCCTGTCTAATCTGATCAGACAAGTTCCTCTTCTGGAGCTGCATTTTCAGTGCTGTCCTCTGAAAAAAATTCTTCTGGGAGGAGGGGCAGGTGTCCACGTAGTTGGGATTGGACTGGGATGTTTTCTTTTCTTTTTTTTGTGTGGATGTTTTCTTAACATACAATTAATTACGCTATGATATAAAACTCACACACACACACACACACACACACACACACACACACACACGAGTGTCTCTGGGTTTGTTTTTTCTATTCAACCCAGACTGATACACAAATCAAAATAAAAGGCAAGGATAGCTAACTATACAGTTCAGTTCTCTGATTCTGATAATAATAACAAAAAAAATCTCCAATCTATCTATGCAAAGCAGTCAGGTCTTATTTAGAAGAACTACTAGCTCTCATCATAAATCAAGGAACTTTCTTTATACAATTATAAACACACATTATAGCAGAAAATTAGATGCTCAAATGAAAATGTGTTAAATTGCCCACTTTAGGGATTATGGATGCTCCCAATAGAAACAAATTTAAGAGTAAGAGATGCATTTTTCAGATACCTAATATGTGTTTCTATAGAGCAAACTTCCCTCTAAAAAGGCTATTTCCAATTCTGAAACTGTATCTATCCTTTCTGTTCACAAATATTAAGATTGGAAGACATATTGTTTTCTATACTAACAATGCTCTTAAAAAATCCATGTCAAATAATCATATTCCTATCTAAACTTAAATAGCACAAGAGTAGTCACTACATCAAGGAATATATACACCTGGAAATCCAACTCTATCCAGTCTCAAAGTCTATTCAAGAATGAGGAAAAAGTGTTAGCTCCTTCTAAAAGGCATAAGCAAGTCACGAAGTAACGGTGAAGAAATAAGCAGGGGCCTGCATATCAGAAAGAATAGTGCCTGGGGTCTTAAAGGCATGTCTTAAAATAAGCAGCCATCTATCTGAGGAATCAGCTAAGACCAAAGAGAAGGAGCATACCAGCCTATGAGATCCCAAAATGGTAAATAATAAAGTCCAAAATGACAGAAGGGAAATTGGACTAGAACTTAAATTCGGAGTACCCGGTTTTCAGGCTATGGATTATAATGAAAGCCCAAATCCATTTGCAGAGTCCTCACACAAATTAACCCTCCACTGAATTTCCTCAGACTCCATTGCCTAGGGATAAGAATAGTCTTGTCTTCAGACAGGGCACACCGGAAAGTGGATTACTGCAGATATAGTTAGGTTAAAACAACATTTTAACATTTGTTTTCCCATTTGACCCATTTTTAATTTGTTTTAGTTTCTCTTATCTTCTTTTGGATTGAATTTTTTCTGTGTTTTATTTTGTTGCCATTGTCAGGATTTTTTTCCCGTTGTTAAGATTTTTAGTATGAATTTCTCTATATGAAGTTCAAGATAGGTAATCCGTACAGACAGTAACTAGATTAACAGTTCCTTAAGGGTACAGCAAAGGAGGCTCAAAGGTAATGGGAAGCTAGTAATAATGAGTACAAGTAGGAAGAAAATTGAGGAGGGAGGGAGGGGGAAAATGAGGAGCTGATACCAAGGGCTCAAGTAGAAAGCAAATGTTTTGAGAATGATGATGGCAACAAATGTACAAATGTGCTTGACACGATGGATAGATGTATGGATTGTGGTAAGAGTTGTACGAGCCCCCAATAAAATGATTTAAAAAAAAGACTGAAGAAAATGTTCTAAAACTGATTGTAGGGATGACTACATAAATCTAATATATTTAAATCATTGAATTATGTATGGCATGTGAATTACATGCTAATAAAATTGTTTTTAGAAAATGAAAATAGGTACGAGTAATCTTGTCAAAAGTGAGTAACCTTAATGACAAAAAAATAAATAAATAAAAATAACAACCAAAAATATGTTGCTATACCTTGGTATCAAACATCCAGTCTATATTACCTTTTGAAATAGTTAGTGCCGGAGACCACTGTGATCGTAGAATATCAAGACAAATGCTGCCATTACTGTTAATATTTGGATGGTAAATCCTTGTAGTAAATGCAACCTAGAGAAAAAATAAATATGCTTTGTAAACTGGTTTATCAGTATCATAAAAAGCACATAAAAAGCAATCATCACATCCAAATTACCTTAGGTGGTTTGAAGGGGTAATCTGTTGGGAAATGAATTGTCAAGAAAAATACTCCACCCTGATAGGGACTGTCATTCTGTTGATGACAAAAAAAGTAGAATTATATAAGCCATTTCAGTGAATTATATAAACCATTTATTCTGAAATTAATGTGGATACTTACTGGCCCCATTATTGTAGCTTGCCAGTGGAACACTGAAAAAGAACGACAAAATCACCATGAAGAAATATCCACATCATACTATAACATAGGAATATATCACTCTGCATCTAATCCTAGTTTATATATAAGCACTTCAATAATAAGTCATAGGAAGAATGAGGAATGTATCAATAGTGAGCCTAAAAGGAGGTAGAGGGGGTGGGGGACCTAAAATGGTCTAGAACACTAAACAAGATTTTTGGTTGCTAAAGCATCCTGAAAACTAAAGTTTACTAGGGATATAAACTTTTAGATAAGGTCCAAGGTTCTATTTTGAAATAGGCATTTGGTTACCTAAAGGGTTAAACAAAATGAAAACGCATTGACTTCTAGTTGATTCTGATTCATAGCACCCCTTTAGGGTGGTGCAGAACTGCCAAGAAGGTTTCCAAGGCTTTAAATCTTTAAGGATCCTGGACCAGCTGGTGGGCTCCAACGACTAATTGTCTGGCTAGTAGCTGAGACCTTGAACCATTGCACAACCAAGGATTCTTCAAGTGTAAAGGTAGAGGCAAAAGATTCCATTCTTTGATGCATTATATCATCATCACCGTCCCAACACTGTGATATACAAAATACTATATTTATAATGCTAATTGAGGAGGACAGACAGGAAAAGTCAACTCTCATGTGAAGGTCTTCAGAATTACTAACTGTTCAACTAGAGAAAACAGTAGCTACTAAAAGTGCAAGCTTAGGGGGGAGAGGGGAGTTGATAGCACTGATGATTGTATAGCCCCATCTGATGGGATTGAACAACAGAACTGTATAGGAAGGGAAGGGATATATTGGAATGAGTTTAGGTATGTCAACAACAAAAAAATTTTTTTTACGTCCAAGATTAACCACGAACTCTAAGGGTAATCTCTTCAAATTGCAGGAAAGGGCACTTGTTTCACTTCTAAGCTAGTGCAGAATATAGCACAGAGACCTCAAAGTCAGAATTTGTGCTTATAAAGGAAGCAAATTTATCAATTAACAGTTATACTAGAATCTGATCAGTTTAAGAGAAGTTATCATTGGGATTTGAGATCCAGAACCAAAACCAAGGTAACTACTGCTCCAAGACAAGACATATGCAGACTAAAACAACCTATCAGCAATATAAGTCTTCAAGTTTCTTCTGAGTTCCTGCATATTGTTTGTTGTTTTTTTTTCATGTATAAGAGAGTTTTATATAAAGGTTAAGTGCGCATCAAGAAAACATCCCAACCCAGTGCTGCCCAAGCCCACAAGTCCAACATTAACCCATATGTCCAAAACCAATCCACAAAGTCCTCCTCCATATCACAAAACAGACGCAATGATGCTGACTGCAGGAGGAAAGCCCAGTCAGTGAATGTGTAAACAGCTCAGGGCTGGCTGGGGGGTCTCCACACGGCTGCTCCAGCACCCAGGGATGCATCGGGGTAGGTCCATGTGGCTTCTCAAAGATGTCTTACAGGAAGTGAGCCTTGCCTGCTAAAGCAGGGAACTGGCTAAGGCAACTGCACTCCGGTCCAACCATCAGAAAGCAAGAGACCTATGTCTCCACAGTAGAAAGATTAACCATTAACGCCTTTTCCAGGATGCGAGGTTCCAATTGAAAGGAGCAACTGAATTACAATACAAAATTAAGTAACAATTGTTCAGTCTCCGTAGAGACTGTCAAAAATTGCCAATGCCGACTATATTTCAAGTCGTCACGGCGGGGTATTGGGAAAAGTTTTCAATTAGCAATAATCGCGCCTCGGATAAACCTCACTGGCTACGGTATTGCCACTGCGCAGAGCTAAGTTCCTGCATATTGTATCTAATTGGTTTATTGCTCACTGGGATCCAAACTCATAGATTGCTTATCAGGAATTAAAGGTGAATGAGGATTTTTCTCAGATTACCCATACTAGTACTTTCATTCATTTTGCCAATTTTTTTTTTAGCAGAGTAGCTAAGGGGAAAGTCACTTTGAGTCACTAAGACTGGTCGTAGGCTATGAACAGTCCCCTAAGTCATGGTAACAAAGGTCAAACACTGGGATGGCTAAATGAAAGGCCAGTGGTTTGAAATCAGCTGCTCTGAGAGAAAAAGATGTAGCAGTCTGTTTCTTGTATGATTTATAGCTTTGGAAATCCTATAGGGCAGTTGGAACATGTCCTATGGATCACCATGAGTTGGAATTGACTCTAGAGCACTGTTTTGTTTTTAATATTCTGTTTATAGGAAAAATAAGAGAACCTCATTGTTTATAATTACAAACATATGGACAACTGGAATAAACAAGCCCCACAACAAGACTGAAAACATTATTACACAAAAGAATAACCAAACTCTACAGGACCTGTTTTCAGTTATGCTCTTCCACGTAATTATTTATTTAATTTGAGTGGCTACAAATAAGGCAGAATTACACTTGCATTTCTGCTTAAAGTAGTAAGAGTCAGAAAAGAGAGCCCTTAGATAATAAATTATATAAGTATTACCCATTTTATTAAGGCCTAATCTCTTCTTCTGCTCTTTTAAAGATCTTTTCTTCTCTTGTTAAAAATACTATCAGACTTTAGAAGTTAGAGAACTTTACATCAGAACAAATCTTTAACTAAAGGTAAAAATTTCCATCATTCTTCCTACCTGCAAAAAACAAAGCATATTTTATGCTCAGGGGTAACAACCTATTATAAACAGGACCACCTAAAATCACAGCAAGCGATGTGGAGCAGAGAAGACAACAGCTGAAAACGAAGAGAATTACAATTATGGAAAGGATAAGAACAGAAGATGGGAAAAGATCGGCACTTGCAAGTCATATAAAAATCTCCAGGGGGGGTGCGGCGGGTGGGGGAAGATACCTTCGTGTACTAATGTTAAGATTCTTACTTTATCAAGAACTCTTCCAAACATTATCCACAAATTATTTCATATGAAACTTGTTTAATTAGTAAATTGTATTTATATCATAATCTCCAACTTAACTGTGTTAACCACCAACATTAAAATCTCTAAAGAGAAAAAAAAAACCTATCAAACATGTTGGTTTTTTAAAAATTGGGAGTGAATACTTATCATTCCATAGTTCAATCACATCAAGCAGAACTGTACAATAGCTACCAATGAAAAAAATTATTTTTTCACTTTTTTCCTTTTCTTTTTCTTGTTTTTTTTTTCACAATCAGTTTTTATCCAACATGTTGATACCCAACTTTTTGCCTTCACTATTCTGAATATTGCTACCAAAAAAGTGAGTGAACACACACACCACTATGTCTTTAAAAATATGAGTGACAAAAAAAAAAATTCTGAGTGACATTCTAAAATTAATTGTGGTAATGATGCTACAACACTTCTTGATTATGATCAATCTACTGAATTGTATATTTGGATTATGTCTCGATAAACTGTTTTATTAAAAAAAGTGGCTGGGAAAAGAAAGAAAATGGCCAATGTAAGGCAACAGAGACCAATGATATTTATATGGCTTATAAAGAGTTCTAGAGTACCAACAAAAGACAGAAAGATAAACTTCTGTAACATGAATTTAATTAGTAAAAGCAAGAAGGATCCACTGTTTAAATCTTTATTTGGGCATTCTGCCTTACTGGTTAAATTGTAAGAACACCTATGGCTTAGGTTTCTCCTGGAATTCTCTTACAACCCCTAGTCCAAGGTAACAAGAGAATACTGAATCTGTCCTACATTACAATGGTTCTATAAACAGTGCGAGAATTGCTAGAGGTTCCAGTTGGAAAGAATGCTAGGATAGTTACTGGATGAAATGCTTGGCCATAAACATAAAATATCACTGTATTTCAAACAAATATCTATTTCAAAGAATGTTTAGTTTGTTGTTCAAAATGAAAATTCATGGTACCACCAAAATGAAATTCACAGTACAAACAAAAATCACATAAAATTTAAAGATTTTAAAAAGTCAAAATTTTACAGTATGATATAGTAAAAAACAAACAGAATTGCCATTATCATCTTGGCTTAATACTGTCAAACCAAATTAACCAGAGAAAGCTAAGTATGTTTTATGAGAGCTTAAATGTAATAGTCACAGCTCAATGACTATTCTTTAGTATTACGGATGAAGCCTTGAGGTTAAAAGAGATAGTGAGAATATTTGTTACAATTTGAGCCAGAATCTCAGGAGACCTGAGATTAGACCTGAATGTATAGATCTCTAGAGAGTTACATTCACCAAGTGTTCAAAACAAAAGAAAATGTCACAGATTATATAACCAACAAATATTCCATTTATTTCTCCTTTCAGGAACCAGTCTCCTTTGTGCTTACCAAATCTTTATAGAAAAAGAGTGTTAACAGTACACCAAAATCTGAATTGTTTTAAAAGTATTCTACATAAATTTAGTCTTACACTAAATGTCAATAACATGGGGCTAGATTTGAAAGCTAGAATAGGCAGCTCAAAAATTTCAATTTTTTCTGACAATTTCTTACTCCTCAGATTAAATTGTTTCTCTACAACAAAAAATGATTAAAGTACATTGAGCAATCAAAACATTTTTTCTATCCCTGTGTAAAGACCTGGTCAAGTTCTGATTTTTTAAAACAGTAATTTATCCTCAAGCACAAACAAAATTTAAGTACAAAGAGGCATCAAAAAAGTTCAAGGAAATTAAAAACACTTTTTATTGTGAATTGGGTGAAGGTTTACAGAGTAAATTCGTCCATT
The DNA here is from genome assembly GCF_000313985.2 of Echinops telfairi. NCBI lineage: Eukaryota > Metazoa > Chordata > Mammalia > Afrosoricida > Tenrecidae > Echinops > Echinops telfairi. The sequence continues at coordinate 96,629,798 of NW_022111372.1, forward strand.
CAACAATACATACATTTTGTTTCATGTCATTGAGAGCAATTCCACGAAGTATCATCCATTATTCCACTCCTTCCATGTTGTTTCCTATTTGTGTCCTTCCTCCTTTTCCATCTTCTGAATTTTGTCCTTGGGTAAAATGTTGTCCCCTTCAGTATTTTGGGTGTGCACATCTCCCTAGTGCTACCAGCCTCCATACAGATTTGTCTATTCTTTGGCAGCAAACTGAGTCATATGAGGTTCATTTCCACTCCTGAAGGGTGGCTGAGGGGCACAGTCTTAAGAGTTCCACTAGCCTCTATCCAACCAGTAGGACTTGGTCTTATAATTTTGAGTTTGGTTCCACGTCTTCTCCCACTTTTCCCAGGCTCCTTTTCAGAGCATCTGGTAGTGATATCCAGGTACCATCCAGCTCATCTCATGGTTTCAGGGTTGTTTGTTTGGTCCGTTAGTCCACTGACCTAATTGTTTCCATGTTACATTGTTAAATTGTTTCCAATTATTACATTCTTCTTTCCTCCAGTCAGAGACCTTGGATGACCACCCAGAGTTTTCAAAACTCTACTCTGTACAGACCAAATTAAAGGTAAAAACATGTTTTAGTGGACTTGTTATGCTAATTGACTTTCGAGTCTCTCGAGATTAAGGTCCTGAGCCACAGCCGACCCACTCCTACTCATCCCCCATAAGGCAGGAGGGGGCAATGTCTGGCCAGAGGGCTATTAACCATATAAGGCCTGGAAACTCATCAATACCATCTAACACTTGTCTCACTAAAAAGAAGGTGTTCCAGCCATCATATTATGGTGAGTTAATTAAATGTTTGACCAAATACGGCAGGCTAATTTTTAAGTTGTTAATTTTCTATGGCCAATGAATGATATTATAAGTATTTAAAGGGCTTAATTATGTCTAAGAAGTTCATGTCATCCTTGTGCACGCCACCACATTCAAGGATATATGCGCAACAACCTGTCAAACCTATATATAGTCATAGGTATAGTATACTAACACTCTCCTTTCGGTACCAGTTCTGCTGGTGTATCTATCCACGCATCTCATACACCATCATTACAGTATTGTGTACAATATGGCATGGTCTCATTTGTCTTGCATTTTCCTCAGCGTCTTCACCTCCCTCATTTTTGTGCTGATCTCCCTCTTGTATATATTGCCTTCACCTCCACTCAAGTTAACATGCCTATCCTCAAATCTAATTTGCTCTCTTACTTCTGGCTAAACATTAAAGGATGTTTCTTTTAGTACGAAAACTTTTCCTTGACTTTTTACAATAGGGGTCTCATACAATATTTGTCCTTTTGTAAGACTAATTTTACTTATTATAATATCCTTCAAAGGAATACGCTGGTGGTATAGTGGTTAAGCACTGGGCTGCTAACCCAAGGTATGCAGTTTGAGACCAGCAGCTTCTCCTTAAGAGTAACACAAAGCTTTCTACTCCTGCAAAGTTGGTCTTGGAAACACCCAAGGCAATTCTACCCACTATAGGGTTGCTATGAATTGGAATCAACTTGATGGCAACGAGTCTGGTTTTTGTTCTGGCTTATCATGTCCTTCAGATTCATTCATTCATTCATTGAGAAGGTTCAAGAATTTATCATTAATGTTACATTATTCTATTGTGTGTATGTACCATAGTTCATTTATCCAGCTGTTGATGGGCACTTGGGTTTTTATCTCTTTATATAATATATTGATATAATACTGATATGACCATGAGTATGCATTTATCTATTCATGTCATGGTTATGATTTCTCTGAAATATTTATCAAGTGTAGGATTGTTGGATCACATGGTATTCCTATTTCCAACTTCTTAAGGAAGTATTGTACCATTTTCAACAGTGGCTGCATGATTTTAAAGTCCTACCAGCAGTATTTGAGGGCTCCAATTTTCCACACCATGGCCAGTATTTGGTATTTTCATTTAACTATTAAGCTGGGGTGACATGGTATCTAATGGTTTTCATTTATAGCTTTCTAATGGCTACCCGCTCATGTTCACTGCCCATTTTTAAACTGAATTGCCATTTTTAAATGTCTTGCTGAGTAACAATGATGAGAAATACAACTTTCCTCTAGTTCCTAAATGTTTCCTCCCCGCTCCCACTACCATGACTCGAATTCTATCTTGCAAGTCTGGCTAGACCAGAGGAGGTACACTGGTACAGATAGGAACTGAAAATAAAGGGAATCCAGGACGGATGAGCCCTATAGGACCAGTGGCAAAACAGGGAGGGTAAAGGGAGAATGGGTAGGAAAGAGGGAACCGATTACATGGAACTGTGTGTGACCTCCTCCCTGGGGGACATACAACCAAAAAGTGGATGAAGGGAGACGTCGGACAGGGCAAGATATGACAAAATACCCATTTATAAACTATCAAGGGCTCATGCGGGAGGGGGGAGCGGGGAGGGAGGGGAAAAATGAGGACCTAATGTCGGGGGTTTAAATGGAGAGAAAATGTTTTGAGAAACGATGTACAAATGCGCTTTACACAATTGATGTGTGTATGGATTGGGATAACAGTTGTATGAACCCCTAATAAAATGTTAAAAAAAGAGATAAATAAATAAATAAATAGATGTACATGGACCTATATCCCTATTGTTATATAAAAATATATGTACATATCTACCTACTACCTTAATACTTAACATATAAATATATGTACATGGGCCTATATCCCTTATCATTATATTAAAATACATTTACATATTTAAAAAAAATGTCTTGCTGAGCTGTTGGTATTTCTATAAATTTTAGATAATAGTCCTTTGTCTGATATATCATTGCGACTTATATCCCCACCCCCAGCCCCCACTACCCCAGTCTGTGAGTTCTCATTTTACATTTTTGGTGCAATCTTTTGATGCATAGAAGTGTCTAATTTTTGGGAAGCCATCTATTTTGTCTTCTGTTTGTGTGCTTTCAGTAAACTATGTTTGATAGTATGTGTGTGCATGTATGTTACACCAAATACCAGGCTGTTTTGATTACCGTTGCTGTATAATAGGTTTTGAGATTGGAATGTGTGAGGCCTCCTACTTAGGTCATCTTTAGTAGTTCTTTGCTTATCTGGAGTCTCTTTCCTTTCCATAAAACATTGGTGATTAGTTTTTCCTTCTCTTTAAAGAATTATGTTGGAATCTAGATTGGGATTACATATAATCATTTGGGGTAGTATCAACATTTTCTAAATCTTAACTCTACCTATCAATAAGCTATTTAAAAATTCTATTTTCCCATTAACTTTTTTAACCCCATATATATAACCTTATCAGTAAACAATATGACCAAGCTTAAAGTTATAAGGAGCCCTGGTGGTATAATGGTTGGGCTGCTAACTGCAAGGTCAGCAGTTCAAAACCACCAGCCATTACTTTTTTTTTTTGTAAAGTTATACTGTTAGTTTTTTATTTTATTTCTTTAAACATTTTATTGGGGGCTTGTACAACTCTTATCGCAATCCATCCATCCATCCATTGTGTCAAGCACATTTGTACATACGTTGCCATCATTCTCAAAACATTTGCTTTCTACTTGAGCCCTTGGTATCAGCTCATTTTTATGAACCCTTGATAATTTATAAATTATTATGATTTTGTCATATCTTACACCATCTGACGTCTCCCTTCACCCACTTCTCTGCTGTCCATCCTCCAGGGAGGAGGTTATATGTAGATCCTTGTAATCAGTTCCCCCTTCCCACCCCACTTTCCCTCCACCTGCCTGGTATAGCCACTCTTACCACTGGTCCTGAAGGGGTCATCTGTACTGGATTGCCGGTGTTTCCAGTTCCTATCTGTACCAGTGTACATCCTCTGGTCTAGCCAGATTTGTACAGTAGAATTGGGAACATGATAGTGCGTGGGGGGGAAGCATTCAAGAACTAGAGGAAAGTTGTATGTTTCATCATTGCTACACTGCACCGACTGGCTCGTCTCCTCCCCACAGCCCCTCTACAAGATGTCCAATATCCCACAGATGGGTCCTGGGTCCCCACTCCGCACTCCCCCTCACTCACAATGCTATGGGTTTTGTTGGTTTTTTGGGGGTCTTTGATGCCTGATCCCTTCGGCATCTCGTATCCCACAGGCTGGTGTGCTTCTTTCATGTGGGCTTTGCTGTTTCTCAGTTAGATGGCCACTTGTTTATCTTCCAGCCTATAGGACACCAGATTCTGTATCTTTTGACAGGCGGGCACCATCAGCTTTCCTCATCACACTTGCCCATGCACCCGCTTTGTCCTCAGCGATCGATATACTGTTGTTTAAGAAGAGACTATTCTCTTGGAGAAGGTAAATATTGTGTTGACCGGTTAATAGTATATAACTAAAGATTGCAAAAAGTTGAATATAATGACTTAGGAGTTATGGAAGTTCACATTTACAATTTAACAGAATCGACAGACTATAAATTCACTCATTTTAAGTACACAGTCCGATGGTTTAAATTCACAAAATTGTACAACTATTACCACAATTTATCATATTTTTTTAAAATCAAAAGGAAAACCTATACTGACTTGACTCCTCAAGCCTTCAAGTCCCAGACCTATGCAACCACTCATTCATTCATCTATATTGTCTTTATGGATTTGCCTATCCTGGACATTTAATATAAATTTGTGAATGGTTGCTTAAAGTAACAAATGTTTAAAAAACAAACAAACAATATTTTTTGGGCTCATTCAGGTTACACCATATATCAGTGTTTCATTTATTTTTACTGTCAAATATTTCAATGTATAAGATATATTCCATTTTATTTATCCATTAGCTGAGGGACATTTAAGTTGTTACTACTCTATTATGAATTAATCTGCTAAGAATATTTGTATATACATTTTACCTGGACATATATTTTTCTCTTGTATGTATATACCTAGAAATGGAATTCATGGGTCATTTGGTAATTCAATATTTAACTTTCTAAGGAAACACTAACCTGTATTTCACAGCAGTTACACATTCTTTCTCCAGCCATGTATCAGTTCTAATTTCTCCACATCTTTGTCAATACTTGCTATCATGTGCTTTTTTTATTATAACCATCTTTGTGAGTGTGAAGTGACAATCTCACTACGGTTTTCACTTGTATTTTTGTGATGACTAATAAGCATTTTTTCATGTTTTACTGTCCATTTTAACCTTTTTGTGAGAAATGCCTAGTTAGAGAGACTTTGTCCATTTTTAAATAAGGCTATTAGGCTGTCTATTATTGAGTTATAAGAATTTTTATATTAATTTAAACGGAGGAATAAAAAGTTGATCTGAAATGTAAACACCCACATCTAATTTACAATAAAAATGTTATTTAAAAAAACTAAATTTCTACATAATTTCTGAACACTAAAATTTAGTGCAAAAAAATGTACCTTATCCTGTAGGTTTCTTTTCATTCTCTTCATAGTCCTTTAAACATGCTTTTCATTTTGATAAAGTCTAATTAGTAGATTTTTTTTCTTTTACTGCTTGTGCTTTAGAGGGAGTTTTATTTCATCTACCAGGTAACAAACTTTCAATTTGAGAAAGGAATGCAACAGTGTTAACTATCGTGAAAGGACAATGAAAGCAAATTAGCTTACTAAAGAGAACGTCAAAAATAAAATTTAGTCCCCAGACTTCCAAGCATTTATATAAAACAAAACCACTTTTTCAATTGAATGAAAAGCTCACACTCTGATTTAAAAAAAGAAAAGAAAAGATCACACTCATGTAGGCAGAGCATATAATATACTATAAGGACAAATCTAGAAAAAAAAAAACTTTGTATACAAGTCTACTTCAGAATTTTCAGATCCTTTCACTGAACTCTTTTCTAAAGTGGTCAAAATTTCTTCTTCACTTAAAAGGATTATTGTGTACAGCTTAAATAAAAATAAGCTCTTGATAGAAGCATGTAAACTATTTCCTTCATTTTTCAGTGTGTATTGTTTTGTTTTTTAAAAAAGTTTTTATGGCACTTCATCCACATATCATACAATTCAATAGTGCAACCCTATCAAGAAGAGTTATACATTCTAAACTATTTTCTATGTCCTATTTGATACCAAATACTATAGTACTAAAGTTATTCACATCCTTATAAACTTATAATCACCTGCTTTGTCTTTAAAGCAACCATTACAAAGGATCTTTTGTTGATTCTTAAAGATTTAGCAAGTAAAACTAAGTTTACATTCCTAATTTAAAAATCGGGAAAAAATCCATATAAACACTGTTTTAAAACTATACACTTGAAAAAAAAAAAAAAACTATACACTTGTACATGTTTTCAAGGATACTCATTTTTTTCTAATTGTTAAGTGTTACAATTTTTTTGTGTGTGAATGAATTTTGTCACAAATATAAATATCCAGTATCACTCTTTTCTTTTTAAAGATAGAAGAGATAGGGAAAAGGCTAAGTTGAGGCAAAGAGGAAGAAAAGAAAAATCACCCAACTTCTTTATCATCTAACAAACTGTTCCACTCACGAGAAATCAAATCAGCAGGGTACTAAAATAAACAACCCTATCTGCCTTGTCGTATGAGTCAGTAGAAAGACAAGCATCATCATCATATTTAGTATTATTTTCTTAAAGGATAACAGGTTAAAGTTACAGTTTTACTCCAGGGAACACCCAAAAGATATGATGGGCAAGGACAAGTACACACAACGTCTGGCAGGAGAGGTTCAAACTAACAGCACAGAAGACAACAGGACCCACATAAAGCTGCATCTGTCATGGACAAGTAAACACTGTGTCTTCCCTAAAGTAGTTACCTCTTTACACAAAATAACCTTGAGATGTCCATTTACCTGTCCCAGGGTTCCCCAGAAGCAGACTTTTCTGCTATTGTACTGCATCATTTCTGTTAAGTACTTACTATCATCTCCAACAGGACCTGCTGAACACTGTGCTGGGGGGTCCCGGGCCAGATCATTCAATTCCTTACAAAAGAAGGCAAAGAAAGTTAGTCAACATAAATATAACTTTTGTCCATTAACAAAATTAACAGTTACTAATATTCTTTGTCCTATCAGTATAAGTCTTTTAAGAACAATGTCTTAAACATAGAAGTGTCTTTGTGAATCTATCAGTCTAGAATGCACATGGCTGATTTAAAAAGGAAATCCGTTTTGGTTTTTTAGGGTTTAGTAGGTAAATACAGTAAGAAAAGTAAATAGAAACCATATACTAAAAGAGCTACAAAAATAATGTTAAAGCAAAATACCCCCCTCCCAAAGATTCAGGCCTACTTTTTTAATCTCAAGACTATCAGGTTTTAAGTAGGACAAGTTCTAAAAGTTATAAATGTTCCAAGTTATACCGGATGATCTGACAAAAGTTATATATTTATAGCTGATGTTTACATCAAGGTTCAAAAGTAATAGGGGGGAAAAACTTAATAAATATATAAAGGCAAGGAGCCCTGGTGATATATTGGTTATATGTTGAGCTGTGATCTGCATAGTTAGCAGTATGAAACCACCAGCAGCTACATGGAAGAAAGATGGGCTTTCTACTCCCATAAACAGTTACAGTTTCGTTCATTATGAGTCAATATGGACTCCATGGGTGGGAGGGGGGGTGTTGACTGAAGTAATCAAACTTATCATAAAGCTTTGAGTTCAGAGGCTGGCCTACCTACAGTAATACTCTACAACCAGAGGCCAGTTTCCCTAGCTATTCTAACCCATGAGCCCACAACCCTGAGATTTGTTGCTGGGTAGAGATCTCTGAGAACCACAAAGCAAGATATTATACTCTATTTCTTCCTCCTGGGCTTGATATCTGATTTAAAAACAAGCCCTAAAGACTGATTTTTAAAATTACCCAAATTAATCTAGTAGTTGGCATCAACTCGATGGCAATGACAGTATGAATATCAGTACTTAAAAATTGCAACAGTAAGATCTAGTATTTTATAAGTGCAATAAAAATTACTCTTAATAGCTTACATATTATTGTAAATGTTTTTTATCTTTTAATGTATAACATTTGTTCTAAGTCTCTTCCATACAAGCTAACCTACTCACTCAGATATTTTAGTTTATCAATGATGCTGTTTTATTTTACTCACAACTTTGGAGCACAAATTATAAAGTACAGAAATTAAGTTTTTAAAAAGCACAAGGATTGAAAGACTTTAAAAAAATTTTTATGCTTCATGTAACCGAGGGGAATTACTGAAACTCAAATGAAAGCCAAACATGATAGTGGGACAAGAGCAAAGTAAAAGGAAATAGAGGAAAGAACTAGGAGGCAAAGGTCATCTATAGAGGTCTAAATACAGGTATGTACATA
>NW_022111372.1:96638884-96642760 GCF_000313985.2 Echinops telfairi
AAACATCGGGCAGTGTAAGACATGACAAAATAAAAATAATTTATAAATTATCAAGGGTTCATGATGGAGGGAGAGTGGGGGAAGGAGGGGAAAAAATGAGAAGCTGATACCAAAGGCTCAAGTAGAAAGAAAATGTTTTGAGAATCAGAATGGTATCAAATGTATAAGTGTGCTTGACACAATGGATGTATGTATGGATTGTGATAAGAACTGTACAAGCCCCCAATAAAATGACTGAAATGAAAAATGTATGCCTCCTTACAACAGATTTTCTGCAACATCCCCATAAAAAATAAGTCTATGGTACAATCCCACCCCCCAACTGTTGTATGCAATACACATGAGTATAACTAAGACTACTTGCTTGAGAACACAAAGTTAACCTGATCCTTTTGACTGCCATAACAATAGGTAGCTATTAAAATTAAAATGGAATGTAACAAGTTATTCTGAAGTCCTGTCATGTTCATTAAATGGTATTCTACTTGTAATTTCTTAATCTTTTGCTCCTTTCAAACAGTTACCCTTTTCCAAGCCAAATTTTATCAAGTGAGCTGAGACTTATCATAGAGCACATAAAATCCATCCATCCATTTCATGTGCCAGTATGATGCAATTAATTTCTAAAACAACCTAATCTTAGGCTGACAGTATTTTAACACACTCATTCAACACGTCCTTGGTGCAAGGCCCTGATATGAATGAATCTCAAAAGCATAATGTTAAATGAAAGGCACAGAAAGACTATGCCCTTTTAAGATTCCATTCACATGGCATTCTAGAAAAAGCGAAATTATTTTAAGATCTACTACTTTAAGGAAAACAGATCAATGGTTCCAGGAATGGAGGAAGTTGGAGGGAACTGATTATGAATAGACATGAGCAAAATTTGGGAGGTGATGAAAATGTATATATCACAATTTTGGTAGAGGTTGCATGATTCTGTGTACATAGTTCAAAACTCAAACTGCAACTTAAAAATTATTTTAATTCAAATGAGACAAACATTATATGATACCACTTACAAAAAATATTTAGAATAGATGCAGAGAGACAATCATTTATTGCTGTGGTGAGGTGCTGTCAAGCTGGTTCTGGCTCATAGCAACCCTATGTGCAACAGAATGAAATACTGCCCAAGTCCTGCACCATAGTTGTCCTTATGTCTGAGTCCATTGTTGCAGCCGCTGTGTCAATCCATCACTTATTAGTGTTTACCAGTTCACATTAAGAAGTCACTTTGAAGACTAAGATACACCAGATCCAAACCATGGTATTTTCAATTGCAATTTCCATTTTCTATGAACTTTTGAAGCCCTCTCACATATGCATTCCTCTTATCGCTCTTTCTTTTTTTTTTTTTCCTGATCAAACTCCATTTATTTGGGCAAAGCTGGGGCATATAAAGGGGAACTGGGAGGTGCATATTTTAATAAGGTGTGCTACACAACATCCAATCCAACATGTACATTAATGAAGCATAAGAACATTAACCAATCAGCTGCAGGTAAAAAGGCGCGCGCTAATTCTCAAAGACGTCCTGCGTGCAGACTAAGGTGCATCAGGCCTTAAAGCAAAGTCCATCTTAGTCCAATGAGTGCTCGGCATTATTAACCAATGGGTGAAAAAGGTCAACTCTAACAACTGCCTGTGCTACAGAGCACGTAGCTAGGAACGTGGAGGTAGGGTTGGGCAGGAATTAGGCAGGGCCAGTCCCCCACAGGTTTAGCAAATGAAAGACGACACTTAACAACCAGGAAGCAGCCAAGTTCGGCTCCGTGGCTGAGGCTAAGGCCTTAATGGCCACCGGCTCCCAACAGAGTTACAGTCTCTGAAACCCCAAAGGGCAGGTCTACCCTGTAGTATAGGGAGGGATATGAGTCAGAATTCAATCAGGGTAGGGATTTGTGTGTTTTTTAGCAAAGTTTAGAAATGAGGCCTGACGTGAACAGGGGCCAGAGCTGCTCAGGTAGTGAGTGTGGGGAAATGGATTCAGAGATCAGACTTGCTCCTAAGCCTCAATGACGACAGGGGTGAGGAAGCTCATTCTCAGGTGGGTAAACCTGGGCCTTCCTGTCCTCGCCTTGTCACGCTTTCTCTCGTCTTGATGTTCCCATCCTAGCACAGGTCCAGTGGTAGGATCCTCTCCCACCTCGATCTCGTCAGTATCCTTTTACTACCACACACTCCGTTGTACAAGAAGCTTAACTTTCCCCGGTCACTGGGATGAACACATATGTAACAGAATATCTGCCATGGTGCACTCTCCGGTGTGGACTTCGGTGACATGGGCTCATCATGTTGAGCCACTGTCCCAGTGTGTCTTTCCCGATGTTCCCATCGCCCTGTACAGGAGCTCAGTGCCCCCTCTTCCTTCGCTCCCACCCAGCCCTGGTAGGCACTGCTTCACCCAGGTCTGCGTGCATGCACCTGTTCTTGAGAGCCGAGGGGGATGCAACCCTACAGCATTTGTCTTTTCATGCCTGACCTCAATTCCTCCCAGAAATTAATTTCATTTTCTAACTAGATTTTCATTGTGGCTCTAAATTTTTGCCCATTTAAGAATTTTCCAGTGTAACATGATGGGTTTCAGGCAGTTTTCTTCACCAATTTACATGCCTCATGACCCCAGTCAATCCAGCTCAGGGTGGGCAGAGCACTGGGAGGGGCACCCAGTTTAGGTCAGCTCTGGTTTCTCCTACACCTGTGTCATTCTTGGCTTGGGACGCTGGTCTGAGGCTTGTCTCTCCGGAAAGGGAGGCCGGCTCACATGTCTTCTATTGCCAGTTGCCACAGCGTGTACCTAATTTGGGGTCAGCTCCTCTTTTCAGATGGACACGCGGTCACAGTGCAGCACGAGGCTGCGCACCCCAAGGTTGGTAGGAAGCGTGCAACAGTGCCTTGGCGGGAGAGGGAGCTGGTGGACGGGCACAGATGGTGCCTGACTCGCAGTGACCTGGGGGACAGAGTCGGGCTCTTCTTGTGGGTTTCCCAGACTGTAGCTCTTTACGGAAGGAGAAGGGCAGCTGCTGGTTTCAAACTGCTGCCCTGCCGTTAACTCATCCTGCCCCAGGGCTCCCATTGTTGTTAGTGGTGACCGACCACGATCCGACTCAGAGAGATGGGATGTGTAACAGAAAGGAACACCACCCTGTCCTGAGCCAGCCCCATGATTGTTAGGTGTAAGCCCACGGTTGTAACTGCCCTGTCAATTCCTCAGGGACCTTCCTTCTCGCTGACCCCCTTTATCAAACGTGGGATTCCTCTCCAGGGTCCCTCCTGATGAGACGGCCAGAGTAGAGACGGCCGATCTTCCTCCTACGGAGTGGTTGGTGGGTGTCAAGACCTAACCTGGCAGTCCGCAGTCTGACACGTTCTTGTACCTTCTCTCCCCCCATAGAGTTGATTCTGACCCCTACCAAACCCTTAGGACAGGGGGGAAGTGCCCGTGTGGGATTCTGAAACTGCACCCCTGGATGGGTGGAGAAGGCGTCATCTATGTGGTTTTGAACTGCTGAACCTGCTGCATCTTAAAGTGTAAAAATTACACCCCTGTAGTAAATTAGTTTGGAAAAATCAATAGCCAGACAGCTTGGGTAATTTGTTTTTCTTTCATTTATGCAAGTATTTATCAATAGATATTAGGTATGTAATCGATTATATGTGTTTATATATATAAAATATATATTGATTCCCTTACACACCATTAGAGGAAATGGGTATATAAATAGTTATATAAATATTCAAGTCCCGATCTTCAGTTATTACCTAGAAAAATAGAAAAATCTTAATTTATATAACTGTAATCACCATAATATTATTTCCAAATTAGAAATATAACACATTATCTTGCTAATTGTACATTTAGCAAAAGAC
>NW_022111372.1:96643827-96647493 GCF_000313985.2 Echinops telfairi
GAGAGAAGAAAGAGAAGCTTGTCTTGTCAACATTTCTTTCTTCACTGAAAGCTTCAAAAAAGATCTTATAGCATATTTTTAGAGCCCGTGGAGGGATTCTTTTTCATTCATCTTTTATTTCTGCAACTGATGATTTATCATCTCATGTTCAATACCCCGTACTTCCTCAACTATTTGTCGTGCCCCAAGCACATCACGCTACCCCTTTCACTTCCGCTAAGAATATGCTTCTCTCTCCCTTACTCTGGCTGATACTACGTCCTCATGTAGGAGTTACCCAGGAGTCTCTCCGGTGCCACCGCTTCAGGTTAGAGGTTCCCGTCACCTGCAGTACTGCCACCACACTTACCTTATTGCATGTTTACCTATTTTCTAAGGCACCCTGAGTTTTATGAGGTCAGGCTTTCTGCTTCCTTTGTCTAAGACCTTCGCAGTGTTAGGGCACAGAGTGAGCACGTGAAAATGCCTATTGAATGAGTGCATACGTGGAGAAGTGGTTGGAAGCATCAGTGCAAAGCATATCCAGTAGAGTACAGCTTGTGAAAGCAGCAATCCATGGAAAGCAGAGACCTGTCAGAAAAGGAAAACTCAACTACTTTCCACTAAAATGAGTGCCAGAAATGGTAAGGCTGAAGCTTGTTTAGGAGGAAACCTGACGGTTGTGCTGTGGGGTTTCCTCCAGTCAGTTTGGACCCAGCACGGCACCATGCATGACAGATGGAAACACTGTGTGGTCCTGCGGCAGCCTTGTATGTGATGCTATGCCTGAGCCCATTGTTGCAGCTGGGGTGTGAAGCCATTTATTTGAGGGGCTTCCTCTTTTTCGCTAACCCTATTTTTCAGCAAGCATGATGTCCTTCTGCAGAGACTGGTCTCTCCTGACATGTCCAAAGCATGTAAGATGAAGCACGTCAAATGAAAATTTGGCAAGAAGTAGAAAAAATAAGGCAGCTGTGTCAAGTTCTAGCTTTAACAAATTTCACTTACATGATTTATAACGTTCCTGGGCAATTGCTGGAAGTGGCCCGTCAGACACAGTTATCTAGTTGAAATTGGGCCGTGGAGATGCAGGTTTATCTTGGACCCACCTTGCACCTATGACTTAGGGCTGCATGACCATGAGTCATACCCCAGCTGTCACAAAGTCAGGGAACGGAAGGCCTAGGACAAATCCTATGATTTCTTTTAACCTAAAACTGTGTACATATCCCAACGATGGTCCTTTCTCCACTTCTGCAGGCCCACCTGTTAGAGGGAGGGATTGGCTTGCCACCAACCATGATCCTGTGATAATTTCCTTTGATTCTTTATCATCTATCAGGCCCCTAGTAGGCAGGCTCCCTCGGCTTTATACTGGGTATATAACGATGGTTTTCTTCATCCAGGATGATTGGTAATGTGTACAAGATTGGTGTCCCGTGCTGGTGATCTTGGGGCACACCTTACCTAGGGTATGTCTGGTCAAAAAGAACCAAGACCTTGGTGGCAAAGCCAGATGCCCTATCACCTTACCGGAGGAAAGGGGGCGATCTCCTAAAGTCTGCCCCCATGTCAGGTTGGGAAACACCAAGGAATCTTGCTCTTGCCACTAAAGTGCCCATCCCCTAGTGGCACAGCTGTCTTGTCCTTCCTCTTCACTGGGTGCTGCCCAGGTGGCGGATGCCATTTTCTTAGGGCAGGGGAGCTTCTGGCCAGACCTTACCATCTGAACACTTGAATCTCTGAGCTTGGCTGAAACATTGTTTTGTTTCAGCCTGGGCACTTCAAGACTAGACAGCATGGCTCTTTTCAGTGTATTGAATGAAGGAGTTACACTAGTTCAAGTTAAAAGTGGATCCTAAATGGTTACATCATACAAGCTGTGAGGTTTTAAACGTGTGACAAGGGACCGAGGGCATTGTTCCACTCATTGCAAGGAAACCCTTTAAGCTTCCGTGTTCCACAAGCACTTAAAACCCAGGAACCGTCAGGTGGTCGTCCTTGGCCAGGCCAATCTCTGCAAGGAACTGGCCGCTGGTCACGCTGTAGTTGAGTCACTTCATCAAGACAGGTGTGCATAAGACAAACAATCTCATTGAATCGAGGCCCTAGCCTCCAACCTCCTGCTCTGCTGTAAAGATTACTATAAAGAAACAAGTTAATATTGTCCCAAGAAATTATGCCATCTAGCAATTTTAAGCACTTGTCTCAGGAATATAGCAATGTTAAGCACTTGTCTCAGGAATATAGCAGCTCTTAGAAAAGCAATTAAAATACCCACAATAAAACTTATTTTTTTAAAAACTTCTTATTGCTTGAACCATAAACAAATGCCTCTAAGATCTCTCATCTCACCTCTGTGGGCTAGACATGAGGACTGGGTAAATTGTGCTTTGTATAATCTCTTGAAACTGGCAAGCCCCAGTGCTAAATAATTACCTGCAGTCCATACCGTAAGTTAAGTTCTGTGGCACCAACCACCGGTCTTCTTCAGGAGAAAGTGTGCCCGTGACAAAGATGCCGTTGCCCCAGTCGGAGCACACCATGCCCTGGAAATCGCACAGCCTGGTGGACTACCGGAGACACGTGCTTTTCTCCTCTTATCGCTCTTTCTATAGAAACATTCAGTAAACAAATTTTGGATTTGGGGTTTGATCTTAGCTCTGTCACCTATCATGGTGACACTATGTATGTCAGAATGTAACTGCCCTGTAGGGTTTTCAATGAGTGGTTTTTAGAAATAAATTGCTAGATCTTCTGAGCCACCCCTGTATGAATTTGAACCACCAACCTTTCAATTTGTGTAAGTGCTTAACTTGTTCTGCCCAGGGATTCCTACTTTCTATCTTCTTGTGTGCCTTCCCTGTTGATTCTGACTCATACCACTATAGGGTAGGTAGAACTCTCTCTTAAAGGATTTCCAAGATTATAATCTTTACAGAAGCAGACTTTCACATCTTTCTTCTATGAGGTGACCGAACTTTTTGATCCACATTCTGAGCCCATGCTACCAAGGTTCTTTTCAATCCTAATGGTTAACTTGATGTATAGTATATTATGTGTAATATACAAGGCTATTTCATATACAAATTTTTCTTAGTGTAGAAAGCAGAAATTAAATGTGTGACATATAAAGCCAAACAGTAAAACTAATTATTGAACCATTCTTTAAAAATGAAAGGAATGTTAGGTTAGTTTTTTTTTATTCTGTCTAGATCAGTTCAGATTGTAAGGTTCGTCTTTAGTTTTCATCTTGATGTAGAGATGATCAATTTTGTAGGCTGTGTGTTTATTCAGTCAAACTGGGTTTTCATTTAGATTGTCCTCTCCATTGCTTTCTAGGCGATTCAATTCCTGTCGACCTTGCAGGACAGGGTAAACTGCCTGATAAGAAGGTTTGAGGCTATAGGTCTTTTTTCTTGCTTTCACTTATTTAAGCATTATTTATTTATTTTGAGGCTATAGCTCTTTATTTTAAAATAATTTAAAAAAAATATTTAGACTTGTATGTTAGTGAATATTCCATGTGCACTTGAAATATATACTTTTGTGGTTCAAAAGAATGTTATCCAGACATAAGTTTTGTAAAGTTAGTTCATGGTGATAGGTCTTTACTGTATTTGTTCTACTAATTACTAAAAAACAAATTATAAAATCTCCCTCTATAGTTGTGAATTTTTCTTTTTT
>NW_022111372.1:96647932-96654831 GCF_000313985.2 Echinops telfairi
TCCCTGTGTTTCCAGTTCCTATCTGTACCAGTGTACATCCTCTGGTCTAGCCAGATTTGTAAGGTAAAATTGGGGTCATGATAGTGGCGGGAGGGAAGCATTTAGGAACTAGAGGAAAGTTGTATGCTTCATTGTTGCTGCCCTGCACCCTGACTGGCTCATCTCCTTCCTAGACTGTAGCTCTTAATGGCAGCAGACGACCTCATCTTTCTCCCACAGCAGCTGGTGGGTTTAAGATTTTTAAGTTAGTAGCTCCACATTTAACTCAATGCATCACCAGGGCTCCTTAGATTTACCCTATAGATCAGCAGTTCTCAACCTGTGGGTCCCAACCCCTTTGGGGGTCGAATGACCCTTTCACAGGGGTCACCTAAGACCATTGGAAAACACATTGCGATTTACATTACAATTCATAACAGTAGCAAAATTACAGTTACAAAGTAGCAACAAAAACAGTTTTATGGTTGGTGGTCACCCCAACATGAGGAACTATAATGAAGGGTCATGGCATTAGGAAGGTTGAGAACCACTGCTATAGATTATAACAACTGTGTGTGTTTTTTAATCTTTATAACAATATTTGCCATTTAAAACTATTCTCAAGTGTTAAAATTTGGTGTTGTGCAACCATTGCCCTTTCCCAAATGTTTATCATCTCTCTAAGCAGAAATTCAAGCAATAGTTAATTCTCTTTTTTTTGCAATAGTTAATTCTTAAGTAATAACATGCCCTTTCCTTTTCTGTGCCCCTGATGGTGGTGGTGGTGAAGTGCCATCAAGTTGATTCTAATAGTGACCCTCTGTATTACTACAGCAGGACACCGCCTGGTCCTACACCATTCTCACCGCTATTTTCCATGTTGTTGCAGCCACTGTCAAGTCTGTCCCTCTCTCCCTCTTTTTTTCCCAATTCATCATTTTATTGGGAGCTATTACAGATGTCATAACATTCTGTAATTCAAATAGAGCTTCTACCTCTTTTTTACTGAGCTTCTGTTTTACTGAGTATGATGTCGTCCTCCAGCAGCTGCTCTTTCCTGATAACATGTCCTTTAACATGATAAAATCTCACTATCCTTACTTCTAAGGAACATTCTGGCTGTACTTCTCCCAAAACATATTTGTTTGTTATTTGTGCCGTTCATGGTATAATATTGTTTGCCAGCACTATAATTGAACTTTCAATTGAAAAATTGAATTTTCAATGAACTTTTTGAAGCTTCTTTATATAGTAAAAATTTGAGGAGCCCTGGTGGAGTAGTGGTTACTACTGGCTGCTAACCAAGAGGTCAACAGTTTGAAATCACCACCTGCTCCTCAGGAGAAAGATGAGGCTTTCTACTCCTATAAAGAGTTACTGTCTCAGAAACCGAGGAGCAGTTCTATCCTGTCCTATAGAGATGCTATGAGTCAGATTCAAGATAGCATTGAGTTTGATTTCCAGTTGTATAATGGTATTTAGAAAATGAAATCTTCAATTTCTAAAAAGAACATAGTCTAACTTTCTTTGAAATATAAATAAATAAATGCCTTATTTGGGGTATACATCACTATTTACTATGTAGCTTTCCATTTAAAATACTGCTTTGTTGCTGTTTCCTCTAGTCCCTTTGTATCTAGGTTTATAGCAAAACTAAAAATCTTTGATTCTCTGCAACCATGTTTCCCACCTTAGACAAAACAGTCCCAAAATATTAGACCAAATAGTTTCACTATCTTCAAGCAAGGTTTAACGAGCTCAACTTTTTATACATTTCTGACTAGCTGTTTTGGTCTCAGGAATATGGTTTCTAATTCAGAGATAGAAGGGATAACAATAGTGCCTTGTGCTATTCCTTAAGAAGTTATTTTCCATAAGGTTAGTCCTTGATCAATCATGATGAAATAAAATACAACACTTAAAGTTCTAAAAATCTGTTATTTATATCACAGTACTGTAGCAAAAGGCAAAGAACTTTGGTGGGCGAGGAGATCTTGCCAAAGGATGTGCAGATTTCCCTTTGACTGTAAACCTAATAGGAGCCCTGGTGGCACAGTGGTCACGAGTTGGGTTCCTAACTGCAAAGTCAGCAGTTTGAAACCACTAGCCACTCCAGAGGAGAAACAAGAAGCTCTCTACTTTCAACAACAGTTACACTTTTAGAAACCCATAAGGGCAGTTGTACTCTGTCTTGTAGGGTCACTATGAGTCATGAGTGACTCAATGGCAGGGACTTTCATTTGGTATCGTATACCTAATACTCATGTTACACTATTATTTGATAGAAAGTTAATGTTTCTAGTCAGCTTAGAGTTTAAAAAATTTATTTCTTTAAATAAGCCTCCTCTCCCAATTATGAAACAATAAAGATGCACAGAATAGAGATCTATTTCAATATTTTGGTCTTACTATGGGAAGATTTAAGCAAAGATTATGAATTCACAGAATTATAATTTCAGGACCAGAAGAGATCGACTATACCTAGTCTCAATTTTATGAAATACAGCGCTCCTAATGCAATGATATGTTGGTAAAGACCCAGTTTCTCCTATTATACTTTAATACTTTGGTATGGATATAGAAATGTACAAGAATCTGTATGTTGCTCAGGGATTAAGTAGAATTTCTTTCAAAATTATTAAAATGCTGAGAAAGAACACTTAGACCAGTAGTACTGAAAAAAAGAGCGTGAGGAAGGAAGGAAGCAAACAAAACCAAGATCCTGGTAAAGCAATATTAATAAATGTCAGCATCACCTAGATGCATCACCTAACTCAGCGACTCTGGAGTGAAGCTATTGGTACTTTAATAAGCCCCTAAGAAATGTTGATGCACTAAAACTTGATTATCTTTGCATCTGACAGGGTAAATGAAGAAACTACAAAGGCAATAAATAAGACTTAGAAAGATGAACTATGTACCCATGGTCTCAAGACAGATGAGAAACAGGCTGTCATTCCTGTAGTATTATATTCACCCTTCCCTACTCCATTTTACTAGAGTAGCAACAGAAATGTTGTCTTAATTTTTGCTACCTGCTTATGTGCTCAGCACTGTATTTAAAGTTAGTATTTCAAAATCGTTCTAAGAGCTGCCAATTCTTAAATTTTGACAAATATAATAAAATCAGATGAATGTGAAATTTTGATAGCATATTTTTGGCTGTAGCAAATGACAGAATCTCACATTATTTGGTTTTCAGTATCTGACAATGTTCCGCTGCAATTCATAAAGTTTTCAGTGCTAATTCCTCCAGAGCAGACAGCCTAGCCTGTTCCTTCTTCATAGTCGGTTCTTAGTCTGGTAAGTGATGAAATCTGTTCACTTTGAGTGGCCCTGCTGGTATTTGAAACACCAGTGGCATAGCTTTCAATATCACAGCAACACCCAAGTCACCACAGTATGACAAAGTACTAGGAAGTGGTGCTTGCTGAAAGCAAGGAGAACATAAAGGAGAAATTGCTAATTAAGATAAAGGATTGTAGCTTTCAGAAGATTATAACTCAATGTAAGAAAAAAAAACCTCAGTGTAAAGAAAACAAAAATCCTCACAATTATATAAATCGGTAACATCATGATAAATACAGAGAAAAGATTGAAGTTGTCTGTCAAGGATTTCATCTGGCTTAGCTCAACAACCAATGCTCACAGTAGCAGCAGCGAAGAGATCAAAACACATTGCACTGGGTAAATCTGCTGCACAAGACCTCTTGGTGTTGAGAAGTAAGGATGTTACTTTGAGGATTAAGGTGCACCTGACGCAAGTCATGTTATTTTCCAATCACCTCATATGTGTGTGAAAGTTGGACACCAAATAAGGAAAATCAAAGAATTGATGCATTTGAATCAAGGTGCTGGTGAAGAATATAGAAAGTACCATGGACTGCCAAAAGAACAAACAGATCTGCCTTGCAAGATACACAGCCAGAATGTTACTTACAGCCAAGGATAGCCAAGACTTCGTCTCATGTCCTGCGGACATGTTTCCAGTCCCTAGAAAGGATATCTTACTTTGTAAAGTAGCTGGGCAATGAAAAAAGAGGAAGACCCTTGACAAGGAGGACTGAACACAGTGGCTACAACAATGGGTTAAAACATTAAGAACAATTGTGAGGGTGACACAGGACCAGGCGGTGTTTCATTCTGTTGCATATAAGGTCCCTATGAGTCAGAACTGACTCAACACAACTAACAAAAAATCATTTAGAGTTAACAGACTTAATCCCTTGCTATCGTCAAATATTTTATACCTGAGGAGCCTTGGCTAGGACTTAAACCTGGGTGTCTTGCATGGAAGGTGAGATTTCCTACTACTGAGCCATTAATACTTCATGTCTTTGATGTAAGCATCTATCAATCTGTCCTAAACTAAGTATAAGCAAAAATGGTAATCTTATCAGAGATTAAAGTCTGTGCACCCTTAAAAAATTCAGGTTAACGGAAAGTATAAAAAGACCCACTCATAAACCTACCACCTAGCTTTAAGAAGTCCCTTTTTCACTCTTTCAAAAGAAACCACTACTCTGGGTTCATTGTTTATGACCCCCATACATTCTTTCATACTTTATGTGGTCTCACCCAAAACATCTTTTTCTATTCATTAATTAAATCCTAATATATTCTGTACATTACTACAGATGACCTTACTGTTCTTGATATAGTGATTGCTTTGAATGGAATGGACTTCCCTTGGAAGTTGTTTCATTGCCTTTGTTTATCTTCACATTTTTTTTCAGAGTTGAGCATCAACTCTACTTGGGTACTACTTACTCATCTTCTGATTGAGACATTTGAGTACCTTTTATGTTCTATAATCTGAAGGATGTAGTAAAGAATATGATATTCTTTGTTCTCTTGATCAAGGAGTTATAATTACGCATACAAGGGGTAGAGGTAGAGGGAATAGAAGTTAACTTTGATAGAAATGTTTTAAAAAATTGAACATGAAACATAACTATAAAATATCCTAAAATATAATGTAGCTGCTTGGAGAGAGGAAAAGCCTACAGGAAATAAAGTTACGGTTTTTCCAACTTAAAGAGAAGTGGCATGTATAAACATTGATATTTTTAATTGGAAATATTTTGGGGGTTATGTTTTTAAAATCATAATTATAAAGAAAAGTAAGAGTAAACTTGAGTCTATCTTTTGGTTTTAACCTCAGGCTCATAATTGGGCTTAGTATATGTTGATTTCTTTGTGATGCTATTAATACGTCAAGCAAATTTGAGCATCTCATGACTCAAATAGTTTCTTTTACAGAAAAAGCTTAGAAATATAAACTCACTATTTACCATTTCCCATAGTTGGCTTTCCCTGTTACACAATGATTGATGTTATTGTTAGATGAGTCTATTGTGATGCATGGTAATCCCATGTGAACAGAGTATAAATTCCTGGGGTTTTCAAGGCTATGATATTTTGGAAAGAGGTGCTCATGTCTGTCTTTTGAGGTGCTTCTAATAGTGGCTGGGCCCCCAACCTCTTGACTAGTCACTGAGCACTTAATTGTATGCCACCCAGAGCCCTTAAATACTGAGCAACCTCACTATTTTGATTTCCTGATTTCAGTCTTTTAAATTTTATTTAAAATTTCTACAGTTCCTTGAATTAGATTGATTAGGATAATCAGGATCTCTTTTGTTATGAAGAATGTTGGACTATATTTGCTTTATAAATACAGCAACGTCTTACTTAATTTTTATTTCCTGGGTTATAATATACAGAACCTTCTGATGTTTATATGAATTTTATGCCATAACAAACTAGATTACACAAATGACATTTCTGTAATATCTTTATATAGCATATCATTTCTCTTTTAAGGGGATATGCTGCATGGGGTGGAGAAATTCCCTTTTGCCTACAAAACTATGGGCTCAAGTTTTGATCATTATTAGCATACAAAACAGTACTTGTAAGGATTTCCTGGAACCTGATAGAGGTCACTTAATTAAAAATATCTGTATCTCTGACAATTCAAAGAACCTGTAATCTGACTTGGAAGAATTATGCTGCATTAACCACATTGGAGAAACTGGTCAAATATGGTTCAAAGTCTTTTATTTTAAACATTGATTTAAAACCTTTTTGCGAGAGTAAAATCTTGGTTGGGGTTGGGAGGAATGGTTTACAAGAGAGGTTAAAGCTAGTTCTGTGTCCATAAAGTGGTCTTTCCTTTTGGACTTCTTTAGACCCTTGAGTATTTTGACATGTAAGGATGTGCATTACATTTCCCAAACTTATTTGAGCCTCAGTTCTAACACGAAACCATGCTGTGTAAACATCTGCTTTAGTCTAATCTAAGTTATATAGACCTAAAAACTCTGAAGAAGTAACTTGCTTAGTTACTTAAGAGCAGAAAGAAACAGCAAAGTAATGAGGCTTGGAAAACTTAAATTCTGCTAATTGTTCCTATTGATATTTTATAAACAGGACTTTTACAGTCCTCATGGGAAACTTTTTCTTTTTGTACTTATACAAATTTGCCAAAGGAAAAAAATGGTCATGCAGTCTTTTTGTAGAATCAATTGCTTCAGTGAGGAACAGTTAGAATTTTTTTTTCATGTAAAAAGTAATGAACGGACCGACCAGACTTCAACCCAGTGTTCCAAGGTGTGAATGCAACATGCCGGCGTGGAGTAGGGAACCAGTGGAGAGGTCTGGGGGGCTGGCCCCAGTCCCAAATACTAAGTGGATGCCTGCCCATCCCCTCAAAAGAATTTATTTCAAAGGAGGGCACTGAATCCGCAGATCCTGGAGAGGGACATATCTGATCGGAGCACACGGGAGCAGATGACGGGGGAGGAGGAGAGACTGGAGCACATCCTGGCCCACCAAGCCTTGAGGACGATGACCCCAATTAGAGCAGCCAGTCCACAGAGAGGACCACATGGTCAGCCCCACCATGAGACATGATG
>NW_022111372.1:96658114-96659719 GCF_000313985.2 Echinops telfairi
GAGGGGGGAGGGGGAGGGAGGAGGAAAAATGAGCAAATTATATTGAGGGCTAAAGTAGAGGGCAAATGTTTTGAGATCGATGAGGGCAACAGGTGTACATATGTGCTTGACTCAATGGGTGTATGTATGGACTGTGATAAGAATTGCACGAGCCCTCAATAAAATAACTTTTAAAAATAATATTAATGAGGGCAAGAAATGTACAAAAGTGCTTTATACAACTGATGTATGTATGGATTGTGATGAGTTGTATGAGCCCCCAATAAAATGACTTAAAAAAAACAAACAGGGAAGAAATTAAATATCTATTAACTAAAGAAAAACTCTATGTGGAAAAAAAGAATCTATGTGGGTTAAGATGCAGTAGCAATATAGGAGATCTACTTAGATATCTTAATGGAAAAACATATCCAAGTGTGGAAGAAAATACAAAACATAGATTATATACAATATAACTTTTAAAAAAGTTTAACACCCCATGTGTACATACAATTGCTGCCTACTTGATTCCAACGCATGGCAACTTCATGAAGTAAATCAGCAGGCCTTTCTTCTGAGGCCCTTCTGGTTATACTATAATCTTTATTTAGTGGCCAAAATCGCTAAATATTTGTGCCCATCTATAGACTCCTGTAGACATGCTGTGAACATTACAGAAAAAAAGTTTATTTTTTTTGAGTACTTCTGCAGCATCTAACTAGATGGAAATGTTCTGCTATCATTAAAGAATATAGTCTCAAAAATAAAGATTATATTCTTTCCTTATTGAAGATCAAAAAAATGTCCTAGATGTTATTTTACCTATATGAACTTCATTTACTAATCTAAACACTTCCCCCAACCTGCTTTTAATTTGGTGGTCTTTTTCATTTCAACCAATTCTCTACGAATTTTCTGTCTGGAATACTCTTCTTATCTCTCCATGTAATTCAGTCTTCACGTAATATTGCTCCTTTTGCCAGGTCATCCCAGATGCCCCCACTTTCACTTGATTTCTTGTTAAAATACAACTTGCGCTCTTAAGTTGACATGGTTTACATTTATCTGTGTCATTATTTAATGTCTTTTGACCCAGTGACAAATAAGGATCTGACGTCCAGCTTTTGCACAGTGCATGGTTCGTGGGAGTGCTCAGGAAATACCTGTTGAAGAACTTAGTTAAAATTACACAGAGAAATTTTAAGTTCCTAGAGAAAGTTAATACCATCTTTTGATTGTAAGATACAATCAAAACAAGTTAACATACTTGAGTTGAAACTGTATATTGCAATGCATGGTATGTCCAGTTAATTAACAGTTTATTTTTTTGCCTTTCCTTCTCAGTAGTACATCTTTCCATCAGTGGGACCTTTTCAATAGACACTTGGAAATGTAATAATTTCATTCTCATAGTGACTGCAGCCATCAGATCTTACAGCTAGCAAAGTACACACCTGGCAACCAAAGCCAAAGTAGAAAACAGTTCTGCAAACACTGATATAGGATATGAAACTCAGGGTAAGGGATGTTTAATATACACAGGATCATGTCCAGATCTGAAATTCCCTCTATTTTTAGTGTCCAAAACAGTGGTCTCCGTCCTCCACTGCTCTTTTTTTTTTTTTT
>NW_022111372.1:96661199-96678160 GCF_000313985.2 Echinops telfairi
TCCCATGTTCCCCCGGAACTGTCAGCCCCGTTGTTTTCTCCTCCAGATTGTTCATCCAGCCTGTCCTATCCAGACAGACCTGCGGAGACAACAACATTCCCGGAAGTCCCTCCACTGCTCTTAAGTCAAAAGTGAAGATCTCATAGTCAAGTAGATGTGATGATAACACATGCTAATAACAGATGATGGCGCAGCTATAAATTAACAAAAGGTTCCATCATTCACCAAGCTCCAAACAAAACACTTAAAATGCTAGGAAAACAGCTTCCTTTGTGGCATCTGGATGATCAAGATCTCCTCTACCGGTTGATTTTACCTTTGGCAACAACTACACAGGAAACTAAAATCCTACAGGATTTACTTTGTTAGGGCTACTGCAACACTCCTCTATAACATTAATCACCATACCCTATACGTAGTCTTCAAAAGAATGAGAATTCCAGAACACTTCATTGTGGGAATAGAATAATACTGGTTTAAAATCAGGAAAGATGTATATCAAAGTTGTATCCTCTCATCATACTTATTCAATTCCTATGCTGAGCAAATAATGAGAAACTTATATCGTATGAAGTTTATATGAAGAATGGGAGTATCAGTATTGAAAGGCTTATTTACAACAGGTGATACACCCTTGCTTGCTGAAAGTGAGGAGGACTTGAAGGACTTGCTGATAAAGATCAAGGTTTGTAGCTTTCAGTATGGTTAACTCAATTTAAAGAAAACCAAAATCCTCACAACAGGATTAATAGATAAAATGATAAATGGAGGAGACTTACTTGTCAAGGATTTCGTCTTGCTTGGCTTAAGAGTCAATGCTCATGGAAGCAGCGGTTAAGAGATCAAATGACGCATTGCACTGGGTAAATCTGCTGCACAAGACCTCTTTTAAAGTGCTTAAAAGGCAACAAGGTACACCTGGACTAAAGCCATGGTATTTTCAATAACCCTATATGCATGTGAAAGTTGGGCAGTGAATAAGAAAGACTGAAGAAAAATCGATACATTTGAACTATGGTTTGGGTTAAGAATACTGAAAGTACCATGGACGCAAAAGAACAAACAGATGTCTTGGAAAAAGTACAGCCAGAATTTTCCTGAAAGGCATGAATGGCAAGACTTCTCATATACTTTGGACATTTATCAGGACATGTTCCCAGTCTGGATAAGAACATCATGCTTGATAAAGAGAGAGGCAGCAAACAAGAGGGAGATCTTTGATTGGAAGGAGGGACACAATGGGCTCAAACCTACGAACAATTATGAGGCCGCACAGGACCAGGGGGGTGTTTTTGCTCTGTTGGACACAGGGCGCTAGATTCAGAGCCAACTCTGCAGCATCTAACAAGCCGTAATTCCAAGCTTGAGAAGATGGCAAGAAACATGAGTGCTATTATCTGGGATTCTTCAGTGCTACATAAAGTGAAAAGACAATGGGGTCCTCTAAAAGGTATATATATATATATATTTTTAAAAGGTACATTTCATTATACCTTGTAAAACCATGTATACTACACGCCTCCCCAAACTATGCATGTATTATTTTTTAGTAAGTAGCATACATGAAAGCTTTTGTAGTCTGAGTTTTGAATCATATAAAAACTGCAAACCTGGGGTTGTAAATCTTGCAACAAACTAATGCTTCTCTTCCAAAGCCCAATAGGCTAGTTTCAGAGAAGTGAAAGAGATAAATAGGACCATGATATGTCTGCATTTCTATAGAATGTCAGTCTTCCTGTAGAACATGGGTTCCCAAACTTATTTGGCCTACTCAGTGCCCCTGGCAATAAAAGACTATTGTACTATAGTCTATATCTCGGATAAAGTGTAGTGCTGTTAAATTTAAGCCTAAAAAAGATAAGGAAAAGGAAACCCAGGACTAAATTTTAAGCCCAGGATTATATTTTAGAATATATTTAGAAAAATTAGTCAAAATAATAATTTTGAATGACCAAAAAAAAAAAAAGATGTTTGCATCTCCCTAGAATAGTCCAGCCTCCAAACTAGACACTAAACAGTACTAACAAAACTTCTGGAGAAATATCTTTTAAAAGTTATATTTTATGTAACCTCACAAATAGTAGTCTTTTCGTCCCTGTTGAAAGTACTTGAAATGTCCTTGTGATAGGTAGGTTTATTGTGCCAAGCTCACCAATAAATACATGAGGGGTTAATTGAAGGGCGGAGAGATAAATGGCTTGATGAGCCTCGCCTTTCTAGTTCTCAGGTCTCTTGCTTTGTGATGGTCACACCAGGGTGCCACTTCCCTGCTTTAGCTGACAAGGCTCACTTCCTGCAAGACATCCCCAAGGAGAAGCCACATGGACCTACCCTGATGCAGCCCTGGGTGCTGGAGCAACCATGTGGAGACCCCTGCCAGCATTGAGATGTTTACACATTCACTGACTTGGCAGTCGGCATCATTATGTCTGTTTTGTGAGATGGAGGAGGACTTTGTGGATTGGTGTTGGGACATATGGGTTAATGTTGGACTTGTGGGCTTGGGCAGCACTGACTGGGTTGAGGTGTTTTCTTGATGCGCACTTAACCTTTATATAAAACTCTTCTCTTATACAAGCAGAGAAATAAATGGCTTGGCAAGCCTCACCTTTCTGGTCTCTTGCTCTTTGGTGATAGGACCATTGTGCAGCTTCCTTAGCTGGTTCTCTGTCTCAACTTATGAGTTACACTACCTGTGGGACACCCAACCTGTGGACTCTGTCCCTGTAGTTTGAGGTTCCTTCAAGACCTGCTTCACCATGTTACTGGAGTATACTAGAATATACATCGCTTGAGCTTGGGACTGTCGGACCCTGTCATCTGGCTGACTATTGGTGACCTGCCTTGCTGTTTGCTGCCTGTCGCCGGATTGCCTGAATTGCTCTACAGAGGACTCAGCTGTCTGCTTCCTTGACTTGCACCCAGTGGCCCTCAAGACTTGAAGGATTCTAATGTATCAGCTGTCTCATGGAAGTGAGCCATTTGTATTGCTCTATAAACTAATTAGCAGTTTATTTCTTATGCTGTATATATATGTCTAATATAGTCATCTCATCACATATCTTTAATATATTAACAAAAGCATTTACTACTGCCTTGGGAAAAAATATTACAGTACCATGACAACAATTCATAAGCATTGTTTCATATTACAATCCCCAAAATGTAACATCACTTAGACCCCACTTCCCTCCCCTTGCTTTCCTGTTTCCATACCTCCTTTCCCAGACTTTCTGAACTTTGCTTTGGGCAAATACTGCCATTCGGATCTCAAATAGTTAATTTTCATAATGTGTGCATACCTCCCTATTATCGTTCCCCTTACAAACTTGCCTATTAGTTGGCTGAAAAGTGAGCCATAGAATGAGTATTTTTCCAGACTCAAAGGTCATAATTTTGGGGATTCCACCAATCTCTATCTGACCAGGAAGCCTAATCTTTTAAAATTCTATTCCATTCTTTCTACTTTTCTTTCCTTCAGACAGAGTGACCAGTTCTTGTACTTAAGATGGGTGCTTCTGGACCCATCTTAAGACCCCAGTCATTACTCACACCAAAGTAGCTGAAGAAAACAGTTTTGTGGACTTTTATGCCACCTGACCTTCAGTGTCCCCCAAGACCAGGTATTTCATTATGTCTAAGATGTTTTCATAATTTTGCCTCCTATATGTTCTACCAGATTTATACACATTTCTAGAAAAGTTTACACATGTACAAATATCCCATTAAATATATATATTGCCCCCCCCCGCCCCGATATACTCCTCAAATTGCATCTCCTTTTAGTCTACCTATGTATCGAGTTGTCGAACACCATTATTGCAGGATTATGAGTCGACATTGACTTGATGGCAGTGAATTTGGGGTTGTTTTGGTTTTTGGTTTGGCGTATACTACAGTACTTACTTTTTTAACGAGCTCTTATCTCAAGGTTTCTCAAATTCAGTACTATGACATTTTGGGTCAGATAATGCTTTGTTGCTGGAGGCTATTCTATACATTATGGGATGTACACAAGATCTGTTGCCTCTACATGCTAGTATTACCCACACCTCTTAGTTGACAACAAAAACTGTCTTCTGATACTGACAAATATCACACCTGGTAGCCAAAATTCCCTCTCCCCCAAATTAAGACAGTCTTCTCCCCACCAGTTGAGACATTGCAGTCTCCTTTTATTTATTTTTAACCATTTTATTGGGGGCTCATACAGCTCTTATCACAATCCATACATACATCCATTCTGTCAAGCACATTTGTAGTCATCATCATTCTCAAAACATTTTCTTTCTACTTGAGCCCTTGGTCTCAGCTCATTTTCTTCCCTCCCTCACGAACCCTTGATAATTTATAAGTTATTATTTTTTCAGGTCTTACACTGTCCAATGTCTCCCTTCACCCACTTTTCTGTTGCCTGTCCCCCAGGGAGGGGGTTATATGTAGATCATTGTGATTGGTTCCACCTTTCTCCCCCACCTTCCCCTTACCCTCCTGATATCGCTACTCTCATTATTGGTCCCAAGGGGTTTAACTGTCCTGGATTCCCTGGGTTTCCAGCTCTTATCTGTACCCATGTACATGCTTTGGTCTAGCCGGATTTGTAAGGTAGGCTTGGGATCAGCATTCTCCTTTTAGAAGTATATTTTAAATTATTTATAGATAAAACGATATGACATTTGGACTTGGCCTCAAAATAATCTATTAAAAGTGGTTCTGATTACTTGCCAATGACAAAGCCATGTTCAACTGAGCAAATCATTGCCTCGTCTTGAATCATCTTCACAACTGTCGGAATGCTTAAATTCATTGTTGTAAGCATTGTATTTGAGTGCCTTCCAACTTAGGGATATTCTCATCCAGTTCCGTATCTGATAATATTGTGCTGTAATCAAGAGGATTTTCGCAGGCTCATTTTCAGTATTAGCTCATCAAGTCCTTTTTTCCCCCTAATCTGTCGTAGTCTAAAAACCCCACTGAAACAAGTTAACCATGGGTGACCCTGTTGATCTGAAATACCAGTAGTATAGTTTCTAGCATCACAGCAACCAAACCACCACAGTACAGCAAACTGACAAACTTGGTGGACTGGGAATGGAGTGGGTACCAGGACAAATATCCACATGCAAAAAAATCAAACTGGACCCCTCACCCCCACCCCCACCTTCTCACACTATATACAAAAACTAACTCAAAACACACCAGACCCCTACATTTAAGATCTGAAACCACATTCTCAAGTGGGATTATAACCATTAGTATAGAGGTTAAAATTTACTATATATTCTTGGAGGGCACAATTCAATCTGTATCAGATGGATACCATAAAAAAATTTTTTTAAGTGTTAGTGAGGATGTAGGGAAAATGAAACCTTCAGACACTGCTGGTATGAATGTAAAATGGTCCTTTGTGGAAAACAGTATGGCAGTTTGTTATTAAAAAAAAAAAAATCAGTTATCACATGACCTAGCAAGAGAAACAAAAGCATGTGCATACAAAAATGTGTATGTGAATATTCATACCCGTATTATTCACATTAGCCAAAAAGTGGAAATAATCTAAATATTCAACAAACAACAAATGAATGTGTGGTATACCATACAATGGAACACTGTTTTTGTCTTAGTTGTTGATAAACTTCTCTGAATCATGGCAATTCTCGGGGTATAGAGAAGAACTACTCCATAGTTCTCAAGGTTCTGACCTTCCAGAAGCAGAGCATCAGCATGCCTGTCTTCTGAGGAACTTTTAGGAGAGTTCAAACCGCCAGCCTTTCAGCCAAAAGTTGAGTATTTCACAAATTGCTTTACTTAGGGATTCCTAAAGAATATTATTCAGTAATAAAAAGAAATTTAGTACTGGAACATGATACAACATGGGTGAACTTTGAAAATATCCATAAGTAAAAGAAGTATGATACAAAATGGCATATACGGTGTGATTCCATTAATACAAACACCCAAAATGGCAAAGCCACTGAAATAGAAAATAGATTAATGCTTGCCAGGAAATGAGAGAGGAGGCAGTAAGCAGAGTGACTGCTACCAGGTACCAAGTTATTTTTCTGGAGTGATGGAAGGGTTCTGGAATTAGACCATGGTGGTACACATTTTGTTTTGGTTTTCCGGAGAAGAGGAAACTGCACAATTCTGGGAATACAATAAAAACCAATGAACTGTACCCTTCAAAATGTTCAATTTTATGGCATAAAGATCATTAGAAATTCTTGAGGGTGGTTTTAGAAAAATAATGGGACATACACCAAATTCAAAATACCCAGGTGGCACAAGAGTTAAGAACTTACCTGCTAACCAAAAGGTTGGCAGCTTAAACTCACCCAATCACTCTGCGGGTGAAAATCCGGAAACCTTCCCCAAAGCTTATTGTTGCCGTTAGGCTCTGACCAACAGCAACCAAAAAATGAGGGGACTTCAAAAAGTTTGGGCTAAAACTCCATTATCTTTCCACTCATTTCCCCATGAGTTTTCAAAGTCCCCCTCTGCAATAAAATTAAACACTTCCTGGTTCTGGTTCCATCCTTACAATCATTGCTCTTTGAGTCCACTGTTGCAGTCGCTGTCAATCTGTCTCACTGAAGGTCATCTTTATTTTTCTCATTGACCCACTATTTAATCAAACATAATGTCCTTCTAAGGAGCGCTTGGCAGTACTTCTTCCAACAGATTTATTTGTACTTCTGGCATTTCATAATTCAGCTAGTATTCTTTTCCCAACACCATAATTAAAATGCATCAATTCTCTTTATTCATTGTGCAGCTTTTACTGCACATGAAACTGATTAAAAACACCAAAACTTGGGGCAGGCCCATCTTAGTCCTCGTGTGATTTCTTTGCTTTTTATCACTTTATTGAGGTCTTTTGTGGGTTTGCACAAGGCAATGTCTTTTTTAAGTTTGCTTGGTATAAAATTCAAATATCATGTAATAGTTCAATCATACTGAGTTGTGCAATAATCACCATAATCAATGCTAGAACATGCAATATCTTTATTTTAACAGTCATAATAGAACTTTAAAAATTTCAAAGATCACATAAAACCAATGTGAATCTTCATGCACTGAAGGGAAACACTGGGAACACATATTGAAGCTTTATTGCTTAGGTCATACCACGCCAGTTTGAGCACACAGCTAGAGTGAGACTCTTAGGTAGGTTAGCTTAGGGACTGGGGCATCCATTAAGCATGCTCAGAAGTTCAGGCTTCCGGAAGGGGAGGTACACCTGGGTGGGCACTGCACCTGGATTGGCCCACCTAGGCCAGGTAATTTCAATACAGCCAATGGGGTCGACCGGGGTTGTCCACCACACCTCCCGAAGAATAACTGAAAAAGGCAGGAGCTGACCGCATGACTTTCTGAGCAGCTTATAGGGAGGCTGCATGGGGTGAGAGGCCCTACGGAGGCCTGTGTAAACCTGAAACTTCTCTCATAAAACTCACTTGGATCACAAACTAGACTTCGGCGTGAATTCTTTCTCGCGCAGAGCCAAGGACCGAGGCATTCTCTCTCCCCCAAGAGCTCTAATAAGACCATTGGCCAAATTTTTGAAGGTGGCTCCAGTTGAGCTACAATTGAGTGGCCATCTTACTTTGAGGCACACACCAAGGAAAGAGAAAAAGCTTTGTTGTCATTTGAGTTCTTGATACTTCCAAGTAAAATCTTCCATCTTCTCTGTTTACCATGAACACTGCTTACTGATCTAGTGGGGGTGGTTTTTTTATTTTATGTTAAATGAATCGTCACCAGTTTGGCTTCCAAAAAACAGAGTCCTGTCATCTTCGTATCAGCTTGTTTTGTCTTCCTCCAGTCTCGAGGGTGTATTTTTTAGTAACTAGCTTCTCAGATTATTTGCCTCGTGTACAGAATGAATAAGTATGGTGAAAGAGTACAATCTGCTGGTTGTCAAATGTGCGGTCTGCTTGTTCTGTTCAAAGGGTTGCCTCTTGGTCTGTGTACGGTGAAAGAGTACAATCTGCTGGTTGTCAAATGTGCGGTCTGCTTGTTCTGTTCAAAGGGTTGCCTCTTGGTCTGTGTACAGGTTCTGCATGAGTACAACTGACTGTTCTGGAATTCCCACTTCCTGCAATGTTGTCCAAGATTTGTGATAATACATACTGTTGAAGAACTTTGCATAGCCATTAAAACACAGGTAAACATCTTTACCAGGGTGCTCTCTGCTCTCAGCCAAGATCCATCTGACATCAGCAATGATCTCTCGCATTCATCACCCTCATTTGAATCTAGCTTGAATTTCTGTCAATGTATTACTTCATATCATTTCAAAATTATCTTCAGCAAAATTTTACTTGCATGTGCTACTAATTATAATGCTCAAAAAATTATAAAACACTATATGAATCAGCTGTACAGTCTCTCTGTCAAAATCGACTCGATAGCACCACCCAACTGATGGCTAAATGAGTTTGATACACAGGAGTAACAAGAGATAGGCAACCATTAAAGAAAAAAAAAAGAGGTAAACTGGTAACTGCTAATGTGCTAGAATAGATTTTATGATGGAAGTGACCTAAGTTAAGTTCCTGGCTGGAGAAAAACTGATGATGAAGGAAATTATTGAAAAGCAAGAATCTTAAAAAAGGTAGAGGGGACCAGAAGAATTAGATGGTGCTCTTAGGTAGCTAGACATAGAACTAGGGGTTGTCTCTATACATGCCAAAGCCTCCCTTCCCCCTTACTAGAAGTTGGAAGCTGCTTAAGGCTAGATGGCATGCTCACATTCAGGTCTTTGAGACTGGCAGCCAATACACTTGCATGGGTGCCAATTTGGGCCAGGTGAGTTTAATTCAGCCAATGGGGTCAACCAGTACCATCGACCACACCTCCCAGGGAGGACCCTGAAAAGTCCAAGGCCCTCTTATCCAGCCCTCTCTGTGCAGCTGCTCCTTGGATGGTAGTGCTGTTGTTTCTTTGGTCTAAGGTTTCCACACGTGGGTGTGAAGTGCCCTGGGGGCGCCTATGTAAAACCTGAAACTAATTCTGTCCTTTATTAAAAAAACCGACTTGGATCACAAACCAGGCTTCTGCGTGAATTCTTTCTCATGTGAAACCAAGGACCAAGCTATTTCTAACCCGAAAAACTTAACAGTACCTTCCGGATACTACTACCATCTGCTCTGGAAATGATTATATGGTCCTATATAGAGGGAAGAAAATGTGGCACAGAACTCAAAATCAAGAGACCAGGCTTACTGGTCAGATAGACTAGTGGAATCCCCCAAGATTATGGCCTCTAATCACCACTAAGATCTGAACTTATCCTCATGTTAGAATAATCAACCATTTAAGTTCAAAAGAGCAACGTTTACCCAAAAACAAAGTACGAGTTAGGAAAGGAGGAGGACTGGAAACACGGAGAACTTAGAAAAATAAGAATACTATAACTAAGAATATTATAAACTTTGTTTTTTCTACAATGCACCTGTTCTATACAAGTTTTTATAGATAACAGATACATTATACATAACAAAGATAATATACAGTAGCATTCATGCAGCAGAGGAAAATCCTCTTTATTATATACTCACTACCATGGAGTGGATGCCAGCCCACAGCAACCCTATAGGGTGGGGTGGATCTGCCCCTCTGAAAACAGGTTTAAGGAGCTAAAACTTTAACTGTAAAACTATAAAGAGACTCTTTATGGGAGTAGGAGCAGCTGATGGTTTCAAACTGTTGACCTTGCAGTTAGCACCCCAGCACATAACCACTATGCAACCAGGGTTGACATATTTTATATAGGCAAGAAAAAATATTATTTTGCAACAAAATATAAAAGGTTTTATCATGTTTAATTTTTTTGCTTATAGTACAGAAAAAGCATATGAAATCGCATTTTGCTTATGTATTTTAACTTACCTCAGACCAATTGTGATGTCAATTTAAATCTAAGTGTGCATTCTGCAAGTTCTTATTTATATTCAAGAAGAAAGGTGAGGTTTTCTTCTCTTATTACTCTCTCAGAAACCCACAGGGGTAGTTAGTTCTATTCTGACCTATAGGGTTGCTGTGCTGGAATGACTCAATGTCAGTAAATTTAATTTTCTTTATATCCCAGCAATAACACTAGTATGAAATGTGGTTTTTTAAGTTGGCAAACATTACATATGAGGAAGAAGAATCAGAGAGCAGTATACCAAATGCTCTGAAAAATGAATCAACCATTAACATAGCCAACAAGGTTAACTGTTACTCTTAAAACTGAAGAATCCATTGAATGTGGCAATTAAGTAATCATCAATGACCTCACTAAACAGTTCCAGAACAATGAATAGACTATAGTATCAAGAATTTGGCATTGAAATGTCAGAGATGGGAGGGATAAAGAAGAGGAAGGAAGTAGCTCTAGTAGGGGAAGAAGATTTTTTAAATTTGTTTTTGTTTTTTATGAATGGGGGAAAATCTTGATACTGAGGGGAATTAGAAAAAAAAGACTGAATGATGTGATTGGGAACAGTTACTAGAGAGCAACGATCTGAGTGAATAAATGAACAAATAAATAAATAAGAAGGATAGGATATAAAGCAAACATTAGCTTTGCCAATGGGGAAAAAAAGCCTTATTTTTTCAGAGCCAAGAGGCGAGAGAGGGGAAAGGGAGGGTTACAGCAGATAAGCTTGAAGAGGCACTAGCGCTGTAGACAAGACTGGTATTATCTTCCAAAAACCCCAAACCTAAACCTATTGCCATTGAGTTGAAGATGACTCAGAGCAGGCGTCCTCAAACTGCGGCCCGCGGACCACATGCGGTCCGCCAAAGACATTTATGCAGCCCACCAGGTGTTTTTGCCCCGTTTTGTTTTTTTACTTCAAAGTAAGGTATGTGAAGTGTGCATAGGAATTTGTTCATAGTTTTTTTTTAAACTATAGTCCGGCCCTCCAATGGGTCTGAGGGACAGTGAACTAGTCTCATTTAAAAAGTTTGAGGACTCCTGACTCAGCAACCCTCTAAGACAGAATGGAATTGCCCATGGGGTTTCCAACACTACAAAAACTGCCATAACTCTCTCCCAAAGAGGAATTGGTAATCGGTACCTTTGTTAGCAGAGGAGTGTTTAATCTCTGTGCCACCAGGGCCCATCTTACCATAACCATAAAGTTTGGGGACAAATTTTCTAAATCTCCATGTTCTTCCTAAGTTAGAGCTAACATACGTGTTGAGAATTTACAGTAAGGCCTGATATATAGTGAGTACTCTAAAAAATTAAAAGGGTAGGTTTTTGAATGCCTCAAAGGAAATCTGAAAGAATCGACACATCAGATTGCTATTTTCTACGTAGAACAGGTTATCTGCTAAGATGAAAGCAGGTTTAAGGCGCTAACATCAAACCAAAAACCTAATGCCATAAAATCGATTCCAATTCACAGCAAGCCTACACAGGGTTTCCAGGGCTATATATTGACAGGATCAAGATACCTTCATCTTTTTCCCTCTGAACAGTTTGAACCACCCCCACCCCCCATCCTCCTGGTAAGCAGTCCTTTGCCTAACCCACAGAAATACAACAGGTTCTTAATCTTCTGGAGAGATCTAATAACCCATTTGACTTTGATGAAAGATAAAAGGGCAAGGTCCTGTGTCAAAATTTGCATTTAAATTTAAGGGGGTTCATGGGTACCTCCCAAACAATGTAAAGGGATGCTAACTATGAGTCAGCATCCACTTGATGGCAGTGAGTTTTGAGAGAAAGGAAAGATCTTCAAGTTCCAGAACATAGATGAAAATATCCAGTTGTTTCACTGAAAGAAAAGATTGCATCCTCTGGTCTTACAAGCCCAATAAGGGTTAACACATGGCCTTCCAGAAAAGGCACTAGACACGGTGAAGAAATCAAAATTCTTGATCCAAACCTACTCGTAACTTGGCCAGCTATGTATCTTTTCAGACAGCAACAAAAATGTTTCAGTACTAACACTTTAACATTCTATGATTCTACTACTT
Source organism: Echinops telfairi (assembly GCF_000313985.2). NCBI lineage: Eukaryota > Metazoa > Chordata > Mammalia > Afrosoricida > Tenrecidae > Echinops > Echinops telfairi. The sequence continues at coordinate 96,673,176 of NW_022111372.1, forward strand.
CAAATCTCCTTTGACTTGAGACAAATGGTACTTAGTTTCCCGATATCACAGTTTAATATGGCTTTGAAGCTTAGCCTGGGAACCTAACCACCAAAACATTATTTCTACAGGGAAAACAAAACAAAAAACAAGTGTGCTCCTGCATTTCTGGGATGAGGCTGTAGAGAATCCTGGCAGCATCAGGCATGAGTCAGGTATTCCTATCCTAGGAACTGCCTAGGATATTTTAATAGCCATCTCTCTCTGGACAAATACTTAAAATTGGACTTTGTCAAAACCTCCCTTTCGTCAGTGTGCAATGCAGGAATACACACTAGAAGACTTTAAAGAAAACCTAGATTTATTAATAATTATCCTCCTGCAATGGTGAATGCTTAAATTGCATATAAATAGCAACCTTTTCCCCGATGGTAAAGCTAAAAAAAGTTATTAAATCGAAGAATTCTTCACTAAGGGGAAAAATATACCACCAAAAACCTTCCCAATAAAATTATTTTTAAATAGAATAATCAGAATAAAAAAAAACCCCACCTTTCCAAAGATACCTATTTCAAGAAGTTAATCTTTTGTAGTAAGAAGGTATGCTTGCTTTCCAAGATAGAAATAATTTAAATGGGCATCTTCAGCCAGTGATTTATCACATTAAAGTTGTCAGTACTCAACAGGATTATTTGCTAATTTGTTTCAAAGTTTTAAAACAAATCATCCTAACCTCTGATAATAGCTACCATACTTCAAGTATTTTATAATTTTATTTGGTACTATTACAGCACTACAATACTTATAAATATCCATGCTGTTTTGCAGAAAGAACTCATTATATGGAACGGCTCACAAATTTAATAAGATGAAAATTTCTATTATAGGATTACTAGGTCAATCAAACTGGCTTTCCCCCATGACCTTGCATATACATCATTTAAAACTTTTGCAAAGAAAAAGAATTTTTGTCCGAAATTATTTAGTTTTGCCCATCTATTTAAAAGCCAAAACAAACCCACTGTCATCAAATTGATTCCAACTCATAGTGACCCCATATTACAGAGCAGAGCTGCTCCATAGGGTTTTCTTGGCTCAGTCTTTATGGAAACAGACTGCCAAGCCTTTCTTCCATGGCACCACTAGGCAGGTTCACATTGCCACGTTTTCAGTATCAAGGACAAAACAGAGGCACCACCCAGGGATGTATACTATATATAAAGCAATAACTTTGAAGCTTGAAGTGCCAAAAACCTGAATTTACAGCTTCCATTTAGAAAAAAGAAATATTATTACTTCTAGCAACATTGGACTCCCAGAAACTGGCAACAGCAACATATGGCTGGAGCTAGCCATACGCTAGGAACCTTGGTGGTGCAGTGGTTAAGCACGCGGCTGCTAACCAAAAGGCTGATGTTGCAAACCCACCAGCTGCTGCTCCCTGAAAGAAACATGTGGCAATTGCTTCTGTAAAGATTTACAGCGTTGGAACCCCTAAAAGAGCAGTTCTATCCTGTCCACGATGAACAATCGATTCAATACAACCAGTTTGGTGTTTTGGTTCCATTACCACTGCTTCCATCTGATGGGAAATGTATTTTCTGTTTTCTTCCAATTCTTAGTTTTCTTTGGTTTTCTGCCTAGTTGTAACCATGAGAATTTGAGATCTGTATTTTACTTGCAACTTCATTTTTTTTAATGTGTTGAACGGCTTTAAAAGAAGCTAGCCATATAAATCTGTGCCATAGAAATAGATCAGGAGGTTATCTGTTTTCAAGCTTCATTCTTCTTTAAAGTTATGTATATCAATGCTAATATAGTTAGCAGGACTCCATTAAAATGTACAAGGCACTACTACTTTAAAGGAATCTTCAGTATCCTAACTTTGGTTGGCTTTTAATTCCTCAAATATTCCATATTCAGCCTTTTACCCTTCTCAAGAAGGGAGAAATTCACCCTGTATTTCAATACCATGGCACTCTTAAAGAGTACCAAAGAGCCTCCTGTCCTCAGTATTGAAAAAGGTAAAATAGGAAGCAAATCAAAAAGGCCCCTTATGAGCAGCACAGTTCACAGAACACGCAAAGCCTCTTCACTCTGTGTACACTGATCTAATTTTAATAAGCTCAATGATCTGGTTTCCTACCCCATAACAGACTCGCTGCAGTCAACTGAAAAACGGCTTTCACAGTTGGTGAGGGATAGCTAAAAGTACTATCAAACCAAGATTGAAAATTTACAAATTCTGCCTCAAAGCCTGGCAGACTGGACTCTTTTTGTACAGATATAATTCCAGAGGCTATTACCCATTCCAATCCTGCCCAGAACTACACTAGGTACTCATAATGACCCTTTTGGTGCTCTCTGTTTAAAGCATAGATCGGGAGACTTTAAAAGCATTCAAAACAAAGTCCACCAAAGCTTTTTTCCAAAAAAGACATGGCATTTAAAGGTCTGCCAAATTTACAGAACACTATTTCCCTGTCAAAGAAACAAGAGATTAAATTCCTAAAGATGCCACAATGTGAAGTGTGTTTGTTCTCAGTAAAATTTTATTAGAACCCAGATGTAGCAGTTCATGACAGCAAAATTTAGGAGAGTAATTAAGTAGAAATGTTTACTTAAAGAGAATGATAATTAGTAAGTTTCAAGACAAAGATTAATTATATAAGAAAGACTTTTGGGAATTCCATTGTGGATAAGTAACTAGGACTGTGGATAAGACAGGACCTATCTTAAGCCATTCAATTTAAGATAGATGTCATACAAAAACTTGGGGGAGGGAGGGAGAGACCTTCATTTTGTTATCACAGTCTTACTGACTGGTATACCAAAAGTTCCATTTTTCTAATCACTAGCATTCTCATAAATCAAGTCAGACTTATGAGATTATATACCAGGAGGGGGGGGTGTTAATATTGCATGTCAAAGTTCAAGTTATTATAAAACCTCAAGTTTCATCATTAAATTTTATGTATGTTTTAAATAAACCTATTCTAGAATATAAAATTAATTTTTAAAGCCATATGATACTTTCAGTATGTATACTAACATTTAGTATTTTATTTTATTAGAAGATTAAAATGTTTTAATTCAAAGTACCACTTGTCTCGGAAGAAGTCTTGATAACACATATACTATAATGTAGACATTAAAAGGCTAGATTTCCTAATCTACAAACTATGACATATTCACCCTCCTCTTCAGACTGTAAAAGAACACAATCTTCTACAAGTGTAAACCAAATGGCATCTTAAGTTGGTAAATTCCTAATTAGACTCTGTAAACGAGTTAATTCCTAAAAGAATGTGAGATACACCTATGAGGGGGATTCAAAAAGTTAGTGGAAAAATGTCATCATCTTTCCATCTCATTTTCCCACGAATTTTTTGAAGTCTCTCCATGTTTTGCTAATAATGGCTGCAGTTCTCAACTTGTGTGGGTCGCGACCCTTTTGGGGGTCAAATGACCCTTTCACAGGGGTTGCCCGATTCATAACAGTAGCAAAATTAGTTACGTAGTAGCAACGAATATAATTTAATGTTAAAATTATATTCGTTGCTACTACGTAACTGTAATTTACATAGGGGGGGTCACAACATGAGGAACTGTATTAAAGGGTAGTGGCATTAGGAAGGTTAAGAATCACTACCTTAAGTGATTCTTTGAGAGATCTTTGTATAACATTCGATTTTCTTTTAAACAAATACCCTGCCTTGTTTTAGTACAAGATTGATTCTGTCAAAAGCCTGTCCCTTTTTCATTTGTAGAAATCAAGGAAGTCAAAAGAATTTGATAAATCAAATTTATACTAACCATTGGGATGAATTCCACATTGCATTATAAGGTCTTTGCTCAAGAACCATCTGCTGAGTTGAAGCGTTTAACACACCCAACAATCCACAGCTTGGGCAGGTAAGAATGGGTTCTCTACCTCTGGCATGTGCTTCTGAGTTCAGACGGATAATCCCAGTACCTATTTCTCACTAAGTAACTATAGGTTTAACACGGGCTCTCTGAGTAACCAAGTGAATCCCCACTTCCAAGGGGGAAAAATGATAGCGTGGGGCACTGAAGGATTACATTACGAGAAAGAAAGGTCTAAACTTTAAACCAGACCTATACTTGATAGTTGTATTGTGGAAACCTCCTTATCAACAACCGATGGCATAACTCTCTATTTTAAAAGCAGAGACGTTTATTCTTTATTAATACAAAACCTGGCAAAACTCCTCCTAAATGAAACACCTCCTAATTTAAGTATGGAAGGCCACGTTGTGTCGGGGCTGTGTGACAAGGACCTTTGTGTAATTTCACCTGTGTTTTCCATGTTCCAGTTTCTACACTTTTCTTGCCAATTTAGCAGCTCTTCGGTAGATCCAGTCTTGATAAACTGAAGTGTTACTTTTCAACTACCTATGGGAACCTCAATGCATAAAGCGTTTTTCCTGCTACTCCCCTTCCTCAGAAGAGTCACTTTTTCTCCTGCTCTTTTAGTTTCCAGCTGGGTGGACCGAAGCCTGAAGCCGCCCGATGGGCCGTGACCTGAAGACACTCGTGGACGGGTGGGCCAATACTGCTCCCTCCACCTGCGAGACGAGGCCCGGCTCAGGCGGTTCTGCAGAGGAGCTGGGGTAGGTCAGGGGCAAGGATGGGGCGCGCAAGCCCTGTCGACCTCCGCCGCTGGGACCGCCCAACGCCCCAGCCCCCCCCACCTCGGCCTGGCCGGACAATGGCCCCCAAGGCCAGCAGCCGCAGGCTCGGAGAGGCCCCGGGCTCCACTCCACGCGGGGCCTGGGAAGGCGGCCGGAGAGGGACAGAGAGGGAGAGCGCACCTCCGGCCTAAGCGCGAGCCGCGCGCCGGGGCCTCCTCGGGCGCCATCACTGGGAGCGGGGTGTGAAGGCCGCCCGGCAGGACCATCGCCGGCAGCAGGGTCCGAAGACGAGGCCATGAGCCTGGAGGAGGCGACGGCGGGAAGCGCAGGCCGCGGACTGCCCAGCCTGCC
>NW_022111372.1:96678508-96681866 GCF_000313985.2 Echinops telfairi
CCTCCGGGGCTCAGCGCCTCCTCCTGGGCTCAGCGCCACCTCCTCGGTCGCCACGAATCCCTCCGCCGGGGAGCAAGCGCTCAAGCTTCGGGCTTGGCAAGCACCCTCGGCCGGGTAACCAGAGAGACTGCCTGCCTCCTGCCTGCCGCAGGTGGACGGAGGGACGCGCGGGCGGGCGGCGCCGCCGGGGTGTGGCCGCCAGAGCGCGGGGTGGGCCCTGGGCGAGGGGCAGGTCGGGAGGCACTGGGATTGGCGGACCAGGGACCAGAGGGCTGAGCCGCCGCGGCGGCGGAGGGATACGGGTCGGCCTGGTATGGAATCTACGCGCCGTCACCGACGCCGCCACGGCCGGTCGAGAGGATGACGCTGCGAGGCGCAAGGAGGAGATCTCGCGATAGTTGAGGCGCCGGTTCTGGGTACTCCCGCGCCGCGACCCTTCGGTCTCTTGTCCTCTGTTCCCAACCCCGCGTGTCACCCATCTATAAACGTTTCAAGACGAATGGTTTCCTGACTGGGGCTTGACGGGCCCCTTAACAGTCCCGGGAGAAGGCACTTGGGCCCAATGCAACATTCCTGAAAAGGGAAGAGACGGGTCCAAGGTCATATAACTCCTCAGGAGCGGAACCGGGACTTCCCTGAAACGGCGGATCGCTTCAGATCCCTTTACGGAAGCCGAGTTGTAACAGCCAAGCACTTGCTGGGGATGTGGTTGTTCAAGCTTGGCGTAGGCAGCTCAGAGATTGGCCATTCTGGCCAAAGTCTAGCCAGAGGACTTGAATGCCGCTCTGCCCCAGCCACTAGCATGTCAGCTGTGGAAAAGGCACCCCGAGCTCGCTTTGCCTGGGTATTGGATTAAACCAGTTCTGTCCCAATTACCTGAGAAAAACATGCACAGTGTGCGCTCCAGTCGCTAAAACTAACTTTGTGCTCCAGATTTCCATTAGCAGTGCCATTGATATGCAAGTCTGGAAAGCCTATTGTGGAATTTGGTTTTATAGGAAGTGATGGCAAAAAGGTAATTCACTGAGCCCCTCCTACTCTGTGCCTAGCGCTGCACAAGGACAAGCGTGAGAAGGAAGTCAAGTTGTACCTGTTCGTTGTCAGGTGCCATCGAGTCAGTTCTGACTTGTAGCGACTGTGTACAACCAAATGAAACACTACCTGGTCCTGCACCATTTCCACATTGGCTGGAGTGTTTGAGCTGAGAGGTGCTTATTTGGCTGAGTGCACAAGAGTATGGGAAGGAATATTTTCCTGTGATGCCCACATTCTCAAATCCACAGTTTCCCAAGTCTATATACTCTCCCCCACCTCTAGGAAGGACCTTGAAGATCATTCATTGATTCTAACTCCTGAGTTAGTGGCTGTAGTGTGGGGTGGGTTTGGTTCTTGGGGACAGGAGAGAACACTGCAGGGTCCAGCTTCATCCTCACAGTTGTTGCTGTGTTTGAGTCCATTGTTGTAGCCAAGGTGCCACTCCATCTCATCTTTTTTGTTGTTGTTGACTCCCTACTTCACCAGGGGAGAAAAGAGAGACTTCCTACTCCTGTCAAGGGTTATAGCCCTCCAAAACCAACAGGGATAGTTCTATCCTGCCCTAGAGGGAAGCTATGACTCTGAATCGACTCGATGACAGTGAATCTATTTTGCCAACTATAATGTGCTTCTCCAGGGACTGGTTCCTTGTGTTAAGATATCCATAGTATGCTCAATATTAACTACCTGGTCTTGGGGTCACTCCACCATTATGGGCATGTGGAGGGTCCACACCAGGCCCGGGCTGCCAAGCTCTACAGCGAGCTCCGTGCCAATGTGGTGGGCAATGTCTGGCGGCAGTACGGGGCAACAGGCCTCCTTTGGGAGCAGTATAGTGACCGGGATGGCTGAAGACTACTGAAGAGGCGGGGGTAGTATGCAGGCCCCCTTTAGACCCAGAGGCTTCTGCCCTCAGATACCAGTGCTTCAAAGCCTCAGCTCATCTCAGGTGTCTACTTCCTGCCATCCCACAGCTCTGGGATGAATGAGTTCAGAGTCTTATTTTTCTAAATAAATTAGTAAAACATGAAAAAAAAAAAAAAAAGATATCCATAGTACATGAAAATACTCATCACCCTTATTTTCTAATAGTTTTATTGTCCTATAATTCAAATATCATACAATTCAATAGTTCGATCGTATGAAGATTGTGCAACCACCACAATCAACTTTAGAATATTTTCTCTTATAGTCATTGTTGTTAGTCATCACCCTTATTTCTAAGGAGGAACCCTCTCTTCTAAGGTCTAGCTCTCCTACCAAGGCGGATTTGTTCCTGAATTGAAAGATCAGCAAACGGGCCCCATTTACAGAAGGAGCGAATACTGCCTCATTTACTGTGAAGGGAAGGTGGGACAGCTAGGGCAAGGCTACCTAGACCCAATGAGTGTGAAGAGGAACTATCTGTATCCAGTTGTCCTGGATAAGTGTGTTTGAGTCTAGGGAGTGGAAAGAGACATTCCACTGCCCCAGATCATTTCTAACTCCGAAATGTCATCTACAGAGTGTGCGATCAGATTGGGCCTCGGGCAGATATCCTGATCTCCTCTAGCCACAGGCAAGGAACTCGAACAGCATTACCATCAGACTGGATTATGGTGGATGGGACCGTGGTAGAATATGATGCTTGGTCAGTTAACCTCTCTCTTGACCCAACTTGAATTTGCTCTATCCTTAAATATTTCTCAATTTTTCCCAAACAGAAATTTCTTCTCTGGCTTTTTTAATATTGTTGGTGATCCTTTCTTTCTTACTCTTTATTTTTATCTTTATATTATTATTGGGTTTTTTTCTTCTTTCTGTCTGTGGTTTTTTTTGGTCATTTTTGTTTTTTATTGTTTCTCTTAGTCTCCCAATTTAGTAAGCACAAAAGGAGTGAATGCATAGAGACAATAACGGATGTTCTGGTTTATTGGGAAGGTGGGGGAGGGGAGGGGAGTTGGGGAGGAATAAGTGGATGTCAGAGTGGGGAGGGAGCATTAGAAGGTAAGGATGGTATATGCAATTGGTAAGGATGTATATGCAACTCTTTTTAGAAGCAGTTTAACTATGAAAGCACATGATATGTGAATATTGTATCAAGAAATCTACTTAAAAAATAAAAGAAAAAATAAATAAAAGAAACCAATTTGACCTATGGTTACCAAGGGTGAAAGAGGAAGAGGTTTTGCTTAGGGGCATTGAGTTCAGTTTAATGGTGGTAGAATAATTTGGAGAGGGATATCAATAATGGCTGTACAACACAAAGAGTATAATCAATGGCACTGGGCTATACATATAGACGTTGTTGAATTGGAGAATGTTTTGTTATGTGTATTTTTTG
>NW_022111372.1:96683088-96686495 GCF_000313985.2 Echinops telfairi
TAATAATTTATAAATTATCAAGGGTTCATGCGGGAGGGGGGAGGAGGGAAAATGAGCTGATGCCAGGGGCTTAAGTGGAAAGCAAATGTTTTCAGAATGATGAGGGTAACGAATGTACAAATGTGCTTTACACAATTGATGTATGTATGGATTGTGATAAGAATTGTATGAGCCCCCAATAAAATGATTAAATAAATAATAAAAATAAAACTGTTGAAGTAAAAGAAAGATGTGCTATCCATCAGTCAGATTGTTTTTCCCCAAAATAACTTTTCTTATGTTAGAAAAGTAATATATGTTTGTTGTGAAAAAATGCAAGTAAGCAAAATGAAGACAATAAAATTCACTCATACACATCATTCAAATATTCTCCACATTGACATGCTGGTGTCTGTCCTCCTAATCTTTTCTGTAAGTATTGTCCTAGTTTCCACTGCTGCTGTAACAAATATACCCCATAGGCTGCCGTAAAGAACAGAGTTTATTTTCTCACTGTTTAGGCTAGAAATCTGAATGTTGTGTATCTGTTATAGTGGAATGTTTTCTCACTCTGTGGGCTCTGGGAGGAGATCCTTATCAGCACAGGCATTCGTATGTTCCGTCACAATGTTCACACGGCATCTACCCCATTTGCTTGTCTCTATGTCTATGTTGCTTTTCATAATTCAGAAGTGATTGCGTTTAGGACACACTCTGCACTAACATGTCCCATAAACAAAACAGCCTTTTAGCAAATGTCATTACCTTCACAGGTATAAGGAATAGGATTGCAACATGAACCGGGGGTACCTAAAAAAAAAACAGATTTTTTTGCAAAGCTATGTTTTTAAAGTTTTCTACAAAACAACCTTATTACCTTCAAAGTATTCCCCATTACACTTAATACATGTGTCAAATCTGTGGCTCCATTCTTGGAAACATTTTTCAAACATCTTGTTTGGATGGCTGACAGCACCTTCCTCATTTTTTTCCTCACCTCTTCTACATCGTCAAATCACTGGCCTTTCATGCCCCTCTGCATTCTCGGAAACAAAAAGAAGTCACGTGGAGCAAGGTCAGGTAAGTAAGGTGCATGGGACAAGAGAGGCATGCTGATTTTTGCAAACTGGTGCACTGAAATGGCTGCATGAGCAGGTGCACTGTCACGGTGGCAAAACCAGTCCTCTGTCTGCCATAAATCAGGCCTTTTTCTGTTGCACACTGTTACACAATCTTTTCAGAACCTTTAAATCAGTGGTTCTTGACCTGTGGGTTTCGATCCCTTTGGGCATCAAATGACCCTTTCACAGGGGTCGCCCAATTTATAACAGTAGCAAAATTGCAGTTAAGAAGCAGTAACAAAAAGAATTTTATGGTTGGGGGGTCACCACAACATGAGGAACTGTATTAAAGGGTCATGGCATTAGGAAGGTTGGAAACCACTGCTCTAAATAGAAAGCTTGCTTAACAGTCTGACCTGGTGGAACAAACGCCAAATGCACTATCCCCCTCACATCAAAAAACAAATAAGCATCATCTCGATCTTTGACTTCACTTGACAAGCCTTTTTTGGCCAAGGTAATGATGGCATCTTACACTGGCTTGTTTTTTCCAGTTTTGGGGGGGAGGGTACTCCCTTGTACACAATTTAGCTTATAAAATGTGTAAAAACATTTTTTTTGTGGAATTCAACAATACTATTTTGTCATTTATTTTTAAAATAAACACCATATGAATCTTCCATGTTAATTAGCATGTCTACCATATCATAATGCCTATGGGGGTCACCAAGTATCAGAACTGACTCAAGAGCAAATAATAATAACATTGTATCATAATTGTACAATAATGGTTTCACTAGTCACATTTTTTACATTTGTCTTTATGGTTTACTAGTAATAATAATGCTGTGACAAATAACCCGTAGCTATATCTTTGTACAGCTCTACTTTAGAGAATGGAATTGTTGGGTCGACGTTTGTAAAGATTTTTGGATCTACGCTCATGAGGGATATTTCTTTTCTCAGAATTATCACATTTTGCCATCCTGGTGATGCTGCCTTCCTAAAATGAATTTGCAAGTGTTCCCTCTCTCACTGTTTCGGAAGAATTTGTATGGGGCTCCTCTTCTTTCATCTTTAAGTAAATAATTGGTTAAACTCACTTGGGAAAGATTTTATTAACACACTTAAATTCTTTGATAAGTATGAGACTACCTAGCTTTTCTTTTTCTTCCTATGTCAATTTGGAGATCTGTGTGTTCCAAGAAAACCGTCCATTTCCTATGGTCTCTAATTTATTAGAGGAACATTACTTATCCTCCTGGTTTTTCCCTTTTCCTATTGGTATCCTCCATAGTGAGGTCCCGTGCTGTATTCCTGATGATGGTAATTTGTGTTTCCTCTATTTTTCCCCTCATAAATCTTGATAGGGATTTATCTATTTGTTAATCTTTTGAAAGAACCAACCTTTACTATTTTCTCTGTTGTGTGTCTGTTTTTGTTACTGAGTTGATTAGTGCGTTTATGTCTTTGTTATTTTCTTCCACTTAGGGCCTAACTTTTTCTTCTGGAATATTTTATTGTTTTGGGGGCAAAGGTAAACAGTGAGAAAGGGGCCTGGGGAGTGGGGGTGGGGTGGGTGGCACCTCCAGCATGCTCCAGCTTCATTAGAGGGAAGGAGAACCCAGCTCCACACCTGCCCAATACTGACTCCTGCTCCGAGGCAGTGGTCAGACACGCCTCCACCTCCCAACCTTCTTTTTCCCATCCTGACACCAACTCGCCCGCCCACAACACTCTACTTCCCCGCCACATCTGATCGTCGTTTTCAATGGCCACACGGGACTCACAGACAATCTTCACAGTGATGGGGGGTTGCTAATGAAGCTAACAAATTATCACAAATAATGCTCAGAAAGCATTAGAAGGATACAGTCAGTCTTGTCCACAGCAGCATCTCTTCTGAGAGATGCTGGCAGGTATAGTTCTCTCTGGTCCTCAGTCTCTCAGTCCCTCAGTCCCTTGGCCTCTGCCCTGCTCGGACAGGTGTTACAAAGCTCCTCCGGCACTAAATGACAAAGGGCGCCCCACTCTGCAAGCCAGCCTCCTATGTGAAGGCACTTAGCTTTACTTGTTCTGTGGCCTGGGAAGCCTTCCACTCCATCTCATGTGGCCTCTGGTGCCTCTTTTATAGCTGCCACTTCATGCTGGGTCTCTGCCTCTTCACACAGGGATCTCAAATATGCTTGTATTAGTCTAGGTACTTTAGAGAAACAAATCCACAGCAACTCATGTATAAGAGAGTTTTATGTAAAGAAAGTGTGCTTCATGAAAACATCCCAACTCAATGCTGCCCAAGCCCACAAGTCCAACATTAACACATTAACCCAACACCAGTCCACAAAGTCCTCCACCTCACAAAACAGA
>NW_022111372.1:96688692-96690003 GCF_000313985.2 Echinops telfairi
CCCGCAAAGTGGTCGCGACCCACAGGTTGAGAACTGCTGTTCTAAGGTGTGCTTACATCAATAACACTGTTTACAGTGTTATTTCCTTTAATGTTCGGCTAGAAATTGAACCACAGGGAGAATTCAATTCCAGACCCAAACGATGATCGCAAACATAGTTTCAGGGATTCCACCAGGCTCTATCTAGCCAGCAAGGCTGATCTCCTTCATGATTTCGAGTTTTGTTCCACCCATCTCCCACTCTATCCAAGACCCCCTCGTGTGATTCCCTTCAAAGCAGTTTGTCATAGTAGCCAGGCACCATCTAGTTCTTCTAGCCTCAAGGTCATGGAAACTGATGTTCACATGCCCATTAGTTCATTGGACTAAATTTTCCCATGTGTCTTTTATTCCATCATTCTTCTTCCTCCATACAAGGAGAGACTAATAGTTATACTTTAAATGTCCATTCATGAGCTTTTAAGACCCTAGTCACTACTCACCAAAGCAGTATGTAGGCTTTTGGACTATTGTATGCCAAATGGCCTTGGTGTCCCCTATGATTCTAATTCCCAGTCCATCAATTCATTCCATAAGTTATCTGGTCATGTCAACACATTTTTATAACTGTTGTCTTCTCTATGTTCCACCAGGTCCATGAATATAGTTGTAGCAAAGGTAATATCCATGTTCACATATCCTAAGTCAAATTACATACAGTATATATATACTCACCTTCCCATACTCAGTCAGCATATATAACTATGTATCTACTTATATAGCATTGGATATATTAGAGTGTTTACTTTTGTTGAAGACAAGGAATATTTTATTAGAATGCTGTGTAAATACAAGTCCTTCAAATCTGTTAGCCATTATTATTTTGTATGAACTAAAGGGGAAAGTTAAACAGTTTTAAAATACAACTCCATTAGTCATACAGCCTGCTGCTTAAATTAAAGATTTGCCTATCTGTAAAAGTGGCTTATATGGCAAAGAAATGTTGGCAAGTCACAAATGTATCATGTGTTGGGGTAGGGTAGGGTGGAATGTAAAGATAAGACAGAAAAGGGCTTTTCCCTGGTGTGATCCCGTCCTGCGCTGCTGTGTGTAGCGACGGCTGTGGTTTACCTCCGTTTTCCGTTTCTCTCACCAAAGTGCGTGTCACCACCCCATGGAAGATTCGATGGATATGGACATGAGCCCCCTGAGGCCCCAAAACTACCTTTTCGGTTGTGAACTAAAGGCTGACAAAGATTACCACTTTAAGGTGGATAATGATGAAAATGAGCACCAGTTATCTTTAAGAACGGTCAGTTTAGGTGCTGGTGC
>NW_022111372.1:96690617-96692603 GCF_000313985.2 Echinops telfairi
ATTCATCAATTATGTGAAGAATTGCTTCCGGATGAATGACCGGGAGGCTATTCAAGATCTCTGGCAGTGGAGGAAGTCTCTTTAAAGAAAATAGTTTGAACAGTTTGTTAAAATTTTCCGTCTTATTTCATTTCTGTAACAGTTGCTATCTGGCCGTCCTTTTTTTATAATGCAGAGTGAGAACTTTCCCTACCGTGTCTGATAAATGTTGTCCAGGTTCCTTTGCCAAGAATGTGTTGTCTAAAATGCCTGTTAAGTTTGTAAAGATGGAGCTCCACACTTTGCTTGGTTCTAAGTATGTATGGAATGTTATGATAGGACAGAGTAGTAGCAGTGGTCAGACAAATAGAAATGGTGGGGAGACAAAAATATACATGTGAAATAAAACTCAGTATTTTAATAAAATAAAAAAAGACAGAAAAGGACAGAGTTCCAGAAAACTTGGGACCCTTGGAGAGGAAGAAGGAGAGCAGAGTTCCCTGGAGAAACAGGAGATGGGACGGAAGGCAGTGAGGAACACTGGGCTCAGGGTAGTGTAGACAGATTGAATAAACTCACTATTTCTGAGGATGTGATGGTTCTCACAGTCTAAAACTTGAAAGGGCCTAGTCTCTTCACTTTTAATAATTTGGCCAATTGGAAACCCAGTGACTTCAGCAGCAAATAAGACATGTATTATAATCCATCTGTATTTGAATTTATATTATATAGAAACCCTATACTTGTACATAAAGGGCCTTAGTGGCACTGTCAGGTCAGTGGTCCAAACCCACCAGCCGCTCTGCAGGAAAAAGATGAAGCTGCCTGTTTTTGTAAAGATTCACAACCTTGGCAACCCTATAAAGGGTTGTTATGAGTTGAAATCAACTCATTGGCAGCAGCTATACATTTGTACATGTATATAGATGCTATAGTATCATGAATTGTGTCCTCCAAAAATCTGTGTCAATTTGGCTGGGCCATGATTCCCAGTAAGTATCCTCCTTTTTGTGGTCTGCTGTAATTTCCCACTGTGTTGTAAATCCTAACCTCTGTGATATTAATTGAACAATAGCATTAGTATCACGTGCAAGTAAAATTTTGCTGAATATAATTTAAAAAATCATTGCATCAGTACATTAATAAGAAGCTGCCAGACATTCAAGCTGTATTTATAAGAGGACATGACACAAGGGATATCATTACTAATGCATCTTGGCTGAAAGCAGGGAATACTGGAAAGACATTTACTTGGGTTTGATTGTTTCCGCAAAGGCATCCAGCTGTGTGGATCATCACAGATGATGCATAACATTGAAAAGAATGGGACTTCCAGGGCACTTCACTGTCCTCACGCAGAACCTGAGCAGGAAACAATGTAATCCACCACACAAGGCAAAGAGCAAGAAGCACATGATCATATCAGTAGCTGCAGCAAAGGCATTGAACAATGTACAACACCCATTTCTGGTAAAAACACTCAACACAATAGTAAGTAAAGGGAAATTCTTCAACATAATAAGGCATATACCAAAAACCGTCAGCCAGCGTCACGATGCTCAATGGAGAAAAACTGACCGTTTTTCTTATCACACTCTTACTCAACATCGTGCTGCAAATCTCAGCCAGAACCTGTACGTGGACCGAGAGGCAATACTAACTGAACAGGGAATACGGCATTGTTTGAAAGCAGGGAAGGTGTGTATCAGAGTTGGGTCCTTTTGCCTTACTTTTTCAATCTGTATGCTGAGCAAATAACCCAAGAAGCTGAACTAGATGAAGAAGAACTCTAATGTACATCAGGATTAGAGGCAAACATTAATAATCTGCAGTATGTAGATGACATAGCCTTGCTTGCTGAAAGCAAAGACTTGAAGCACTTGCTAATTGTGTTGGACTAGATTCTCTGGAGAATCGAAACCTGTGACACTTATATGTATGTATGTATGCGGAAAGAGATTTGTATCAAGAAATGGCTGTTATGATCTACTGCAGGGGTGCTCAATA
>NW_022111372.1:96693491-96696470 GCF_000313985.2 Echinops telfairi
TCCCTTTTGGGTTTCCAAGAATGTAACGCTTTACAAGCGTAGAAAGCCTCATCTTTCTGCAATGGAACAGCAGGTGGTTTCAAGCTGTCGGCCTTGTGGTTAGTAGCTCAACTCATAACCATTACACTGCCAGGGCTCCTTTTCACACAGTTACAGAAGTGGATAAATCCCGTCTGGTTCAAGTCCGTTGGTCAGATGGTACGCCGGAGGCCTCTCCCCACGTGTGTAGCTGCAGCGGCTGACTAACCAGGAAGCAGGAAGGCTATAGGCTGGTGAGTGCAGAGCCGAATGAATCCAAGGTCAGGCAGTCCACAGATGGCTCCTGGGACTGGCAGACAATATGACAGGAGGTTGACAAAGCAGATGCAGAATCCCCATCCAGCAGAAGTGAGCTGGCTTCCCCACCGTGTCCATCTCTACTAAGACCAGGCTACCTCCAACGAAACCTCCCCTCAATTGTATCAAGACTATTACTTGATACAGGAATAAGGAGGTGGTACTCCACTCTATTTTCCCCACAACTGCTTGACTGAATCACAGAAGACACCATCATGGAGTTGATTGACCATACTATGTTCAATTACATCGTGGGAGAATCCTGGCCCAGTCAGATTGACATAAAACCTTTCACACTGATGAAGATCAAAGACTGTAGCCTTCAATAAACATTGCAACCCAATGTAAAGAAAACACAAATCTGCCAAACTGGACTAGTAGACAACATTATGATAAATGGTGAAAAGATGGACGTTGTCAAGGATTTCATCTTGCTTACACCCGCAGTCAATACTCATGCAAGGAGCAGTCAAGAAAACACAATGTGTTGCACTGAGCAAATCTGCTGTACAAGGTCGCTTTAAAGTGTTGAAGAACAAGGATGCCAAGCCAAGATGATTTTAAACACAACATATACATGTGAAAGTTGAACAAAGAATAAGGAAAACCAAAGGGAAAATGGTACACTTGAATGATGGAATTGACAAAATATTGACAGTACCATGACAGCCAGAAGAACCAACCAATCTGTCTTGGAAGCAGTACAGCCAGAAGGCTCCTTACGTGTGAGGACGGTGAGACTTTCCCTCACACACTTTGTATACGGTATTAGGAGAGACCAGTCCCTAGAAAAAAAGCACATCAGACTTGGTGGAGGGTCAGCGATAAGAAGGGTCAGACCTTTAACAAGATGGATTGATACATTGGCTACAACAACGGGTTCAAATATAGCAATAATTGTGAGGGTGGCTCAGGGCTGGACAGTGTTTCCTCCTGTTGTACACAGGGTTGCTATGAATGGACCCACGAAAAATAACAATGATGTTAATCAGACAGGATGATGGAAGTTAAGGATGCAGGGTGCCCTGTAGAGATTGGGATGTATCTTGCGTCAGTCTGTTTTGAGATATAAACGAGATTTAACAAGTGAACAGAGATCAGAGGGACCTATTACCACCAAGAACGCAGTGCCGGGAGCAGAAAGCATCCTTTGCCGCCGGACCCTCCGCAAGTCAGTCAATGCAGAGCTAGCCCTCTGCAACTGAACTGCAGAAGACTTAATTGTGTTCATTAGAGATTCCATTTGTGGTGTCTCTCCACACTCGATGACTGACGTATACGTACCGGTAAAAAAACAACACGAGTCCTGGCACAAAAGTGGAACACGTGACTGCTAACCAAAATGGCTTTGGTTTTGAGCCCACCGGGTGGCTCCACTGAAGAAAGTTCTCCTCTGTCACATGGAGCTGCTAAGAGCTGACAGGACTGGATGACACCTACTAACGACAGGAGGAGGGGCTACACACTAAGAACGCAGCAGTGTATTCGACCATCTCTCTGCCATCAGTCGGTGCTGACTCGTAGCCACCCCGGTGGGTTTCCGAGACTGGAACTGTTTACCGGAGTAGAAAGCCCAGTGGCTCTCCCTCGGAGCTGCTGGTGGTTTCCAACTGCCGACCACGGAAGCCCAGTGCATAACCGCTACACCACCAGGGCTTCCTCCAATCTACCCAGACCTTGAAGGCCAAACGCAGAAGGCAGGAAGGGCCAGGGAGGAGGGAAAGCAGGACCAAGGAGGAAGTGGGCAGAATGCTATTTCATTGAGGGGACTGTGGCCATGTCACAAAACACTGAGTGGAAACTCGTTTTTCTGTAAATCTCCAGCAAACTACAACGGAAAAACTGTCTTCAAATAAGAAAAGGGGCTGTACGGAAGCATCACAATGCTTTTAGTGTTTACTTAAGGATAGACCCTGTAGTTCTTTGCTTTTTTGCATGATAAATGCCTGCATACTGTGTGTTTAAAATGTATGATTTGGTTTCCTTATTAACACAAGAACAGAGGGATGGGGGCGGAGGAGAGCTTGTGCCTCTCTACATCAATCCATAATTTATTTTTTATTTTTTGGTCACTCCACGATTTTCAGGCCATTGCTGCTGCCTTCCATGGCTGTGAAAAAGAAAAAGAAAGTAGCCCAAAGGCCTCAGGCAAATTCTGTTCAGTCTGATGTCATTGCTGATTTCCCTCTAATTTATATTAAGGAAAATGAACTTTTGGTTTATGTGCATCTTGTTTAAGTGAGAAAGCGGATGAACCTGGAATGCTGTGGGCCCGCGACCTTGCATCACTAACCCTGCTCTCAGCAAAGAATTGGAATTTGTGTGAACATTCTCACTTTTTAAATATCTACTTTTACCAACACGCTAGAAGCCCAGGTTCTTGTTCAGATAAAAGTTAGCCAATGGGCAATAGGCACAGAATCTGGAAGGTGGAAGCTGGTTTTGAGAAAGCAGTCTTTGCCACTGGACTCCTTGGCATCCTGTAGTTCTGTTGAGTGCCTGGAGCTACTGCCCTCCGGTGGCTGCTCCCAAGACCCACTGGAATAGCATCCTAGCTCCACAGCCATGCGCCTGCCAGTTTTCCCCTCTGATTTAGAAGGAAAGTTGGGCAAAGAGGTAGCAGAACAGGAAGAAACACACCAG
>NW_022111372.1:96698379-96700435 GCF_000313985.2 Echinops telfairi
TTTTGAGAATGATGAGGGCAATGAGTGTACAAATGTGCTTTACACAACTTATGTATGGCTGGATTGCGATAAAAGTTGTATGAGCCCCTAATAAAGTGATTAAAAAAATAAATAAATAAAATAAAAACATTTTTTTAAAGAAAATGCTTTTGGGGACCCTAAGGTCCAGTGTCCCTCGTCCCAATTGGGCCATGTTGACCCAAGCTTCTGGGTGCATCCTGCAGACCCGGGCCGGGTGCCGTGGATCTTCAGGGGGTACAGCATGCTCCAGAGGCTGCATCATTGATATCCGATGTGGAAAATCCATTGGGTGATCTGGCTTCTATCTCAGACACACTTGTAACCTGAGGAGTGAAGACTGAAACTCTCTGAGGAAGCAGAAGACAGCTGTACCAAGATTGTTGAACGGATGGTAGGTGGACAAACATTGCTACATCAATGCCCTGTATGCTGCATTAACATATGCATTATTATGACACACCTGTGACTGACTGACATTCTCCGTGAATATTATTGTAAAATTTCCCTATCAACTCCCATTGTAAATAGCATCCATCCCTGAAAGGACTGATTCTGTACAAGTGAATAATTCAGCTACTGCCATAGGAAGTTAGCCTTCATTGGCCCTATATCCCTCTCTCAACAGGGCTTTAAAAAGTTAGTACCAGGAGCTAATCAAAGACAATATTAGTGGAAGATCGTTATGCCCCAAGGGGTGGAAACACAAGACCCTCTGCCATAAATTAACAAAAAGGTTTTGAAAGGGAGCCAAAGGCAGATAAAAAACAAACAAGCAAACAAACAACAACAACAAAAAAAACAGATCCAGAAGTGGATTTTGGGCTTGCACTAAAACCTAGCTCCAATTTAAGAACAATTAGTTTTTACATCATGGCCCTGCTTGATACTTGCCCTCAGGAAGGGTACACAGAGGATATGGATGCCATAGCAAAGTGTGGTGAAGAAATTAGATGGTCCCCAGCTATCTGATAAAATTGCATCTGGGGCCTTAAACGCTTGTTTCCATACAAGCAGCCATCTAAGTGAGATGTCAATTAAGTCCACATGGAAGAAGCACACCATCTGTGACCAAAAGATTGTAATCATATAATCCAAAGCCCAAGGAGGGAATAGTATCAGAGCCTCAATTGTGAGAATCTGGTTTGCAAACGGCTATTCATGACAGTGGATACATTTGTGGGATCTGCACAGGAAATAAGTCCACGGTGATTTTCCTCTATTCGTGAAAAAGAGATGGGAGGAAAGTGGTTACCAAATAGAGTGCATTGGAGAGATGACTGTAGGAGATCAAAATGATAAGCCTGACTTCAATGGCTAAAACCTTGTCAGTTGATCCCCCTCTGATGCATGCTAGGCCTGATCTGGTTTTCAACACGTACTGTATTTTTTTTCCAGATATGTTATATCATTAGGAGTCACCCTCTTAAAGATGTGTTATATGGTTTTATGCTTTTCAATATATGAATCCCTGGATTGATGAAACTCTAGGGACAGCAGTAGAATAAGGGTTTCTGGGGGTACAGTGGTGGTGGTGTGGGGTGGGTGGTAAAAGGGAGCTGATGACGGAGGAATACACACCTAGGGGTCAATAAACAGACCTGGAACTATTTATAGGCTTTTTTTTTGTCCTTGGATTTTTGTTGTTGTTGTTGCTGTTTTTTTCCTTTTGTTGTTTTGTTTTGCTCTGTCTGTTTTTTGTGCTCATTATTGTCTCTGTATGCCTATCTAGATAAGATAGGTGGGATAAACAATTCAGGGGAGAAAACAATGGGACCGATGGTTGGGTGGGGGACACGGGGAGAGGAGGAGGCAGGGGAAAAGAAGTGGGTGTTAACAAACCCAGGGACAAGGGAACAACAAGTGATCTAAAATTAATGGCAAGAAGGGCATAGGATGCCTGGCAATGTTTGATCAAGGGCAATGTAACAGCGAGGAATTACTGAAACCCAAATGAAGGCCAAACATGATAGTGGGACAAGAGGAAAGTAAAAGGAAATAGAGGAAAGAACTAGGAGGCAAAGGGCATTTATAGAGG
>NW_022111372.1:96701742-96704159 GCF_000313985.2 Echinops telfairi
TTTTTTTTTTAAGTGGGGAAATGTGCTGATGTTAAGGAGTTCAAGAAGGAAAAGAATGTTTTGAAACTGATTGTGGCAGCAATTGTACAATACTGCTTGATGTGATTGAACTATGGAATGATTTATCTGTATTAACTCCCAATAAAATGGTTGTGAAAAAATAACATACAAAAACCTGCACATAAATATTGATAGCCGCATGATTCATAATAACAAAAAAGTGACAATAGCCCAGTTATACATCAACTAATAAATGGATAAACAAAATATGGTGTATTTATACCGTGGAAAATTATTTAACAATGAAAAGAAATGAAGACGTGATAGATGCTACAATGTGGATGAACCTGAAAGTATTGGGCTGTTACCCCTGCACACAAACAAACAAGTCCGAAACACCTGATCGCAACCTTATAGGATAGAGTAGAACTGCTCTATAGAGTCTTCAAGGTGATGATCTTTGCAAAAGCAGTTACCTCTTGCTCCTGAGGAGGAGTTTGGTGGGTATTTTCAGTTCGCCACCAAGTGCTTAACCACAGCACCACCGAGCACCTTGAATACGCTTTCTTATGATTCCATTGATAGGAAACGTGCAAAAGAGGCAAATCCATCAAGATGACAAACAGACAGACAAGTGGTGGTCCATAAAGATGGTAAGTAGTATAGTGGTTACCTAGAGATGTGGGGGTTGGAAAAATTAGTGAATGATAGTTAAAGGGAAAGTGTTATTGTTTTTTGTTCCCAAGGGGGCACACAAATGATGTCATGGAAATTCTATTTTTGAAAAATTGCCAAACTCTTTTTCAAAGCAGTGACATCATTTTACTTTCCCTCCAGTATTATCAGTATAAGGGTTTCATTTGTTACGTTCTCACCAACACTTGAAATTAATGTGATGATGCTTTGTGAATACACCAAATTCATTACATGATATACTTTAAATGAGTGAATTGTATGCAATGTGAATTATGTCTCAGCAAAGCTGGAATAAAAAGATATCTAAGAAGCATATCAATTGATCACAATGTGTGGGTCTTATTTTTATTCTGATTCAATCAAATGATTAAAGACATCAATCAAATTATTTAAAGACTAAAAATTTAAGAAACCACAAACTAGGTATTTGAGGATATTAAATTTGTTTCATTTTTTTAATTGAGCATGTTAAGGGATTATTAAATTTTAAAAGATAGCAATGCTATACATAGCTATAGGTATTTTATTAAATAATCATTTTTCATATACACTGAAATATTTACAGATGACATTCTATTATGTCTGGGGTTCACTGCAAAATATTCCATGAGGAAATAGCAGGTAGAAGTATAAATTAAACAAGATTGTCATGAATTACTAATTGTTAAAACTGGTAATAGATGCATTGAGATTTGTTATAATCTATTCTACCTTTCTATTTATTGAAATAATTCCATAATAATAGAAATGCAAGTGGGTGAAGGGAGACGTCAGACAGTGTAAGATATGACAAAATAATAATAATTTATAAATTATCAAGGGTTCATGAGGGAGAGAGGAGCAGGGAGGGAGGGGGGAAAATGAGGAGCTGATATTAAGGGCTCAAGTAGAAAGCAAATGTTTTGAGAATGATGATGGCAGCAAATGTACAAATGTGCTTGACACAATGGATGGATTGTCCATTGTATGGATGGATTGTCATAAGAATTGTATGAGCCCCCAATAAAATGATTTTTTTAAATAGAAATGCATGTTATTAACATATCTCCATGTCAGTGCATAGAGATTCCTCTCATGCTCTGTAAGCGCTAAACAATCTTTCATATTTATTTAAACAATTCCCCATTAAAGGGCTCTTGGATTGTTTCCAAATATTCCATATTCTAAACAATACTGCAGGAAACACCCTTGTACAAATGTTTCTGCCCAATTAAATCATTATTTCCTTTTAAATGAATTCCTAGAAGGAAAGCCCTGGTATGCATGTTTTAAATTTCCACTTGTATGGAGAAATCATATTCTGGAATAATTCTTGAAGTTATCAATGATGCATTACACATGATCAATCTTTCTTCTTTTTTAAAAGACGGTTTTATTGAGGTAAAGTGTACATGACATTAAATTCATTCATTCCAAGTGTACACTTCAATAACCTTTAATATACTAACGGAGTTTTAGAACATCTCCATCACCCCTTAGAGCAACGGTTCTCAACCTGTGGGTCTCGACCCCTGTGGGGCCAAGCGACATTTTCACAGGGGTTGCCTAAGACCACTGGAAAACACAGTATGATTTTCATTACAGTTATGAAGTAACAACGAAAATAATGTTATGGTTGGGGGGGGGCACCACAACATGAGGAGCTGTATGAAAGTGTCATGCATTGGAAGGTAGAGAACCTCTGCCTTCGAGAAATCTCAGGCCCATTAAGTCACCCCTCT
>NW_022111372.1:96704259-96708642 GCF_000313985.2 Echinops telfairi
AGGGCAGCTGGAGCTCCCTGAAGAACAGTGAAGCAGCAGCCCTCAACCTGTGGGTCGCAACCCCTGTGGGGATCGAATGACCCTTTCACAGGGGTCGCCTGATTCATCACAGTAGCAAAATGACAGTGATGAAGTAGCAACGAAAATAATGTTATGGTTGGGGGGGGGGTCACCACAACATGAGGAGCTGTATGAAAGTGTCATGCATTGGAAGGTAGAGAACCTCTGCCTTCGAGAAATCTCAGGCCCATTAAGTCACCCCTCTCTCCCACTCCCAGCCCTAGGTAACCCCTGCTCTACTTTCTGTCTCTATAGTGCAAAGACTTGCCTTTACACGACTTTTCGTGTTGATGGAATCACACAATACCATATTTGCATGGTTTCTTTGACTGAACTGTTGTTGAGCTTAGTCCGTGTTGTAACATGTATCAATTCTCTGTTCCTTTTTTTGCTGAGTGGTGTGCCACTGTATGGCTATAGGGCACATTTTATTGATCCATTCTCCTGTTACGGATAAACAACTTAAATGTTGTTTCCACTTTCTGGCTAGTGTAAGGAATATGCTCACACGCCAGTCTTTATGTGGACACGTGTTTTCATTTCTCCTGTATAAACACTTAGGCTCAGGGTTTGTTATGTCATATGGAAATTCAATCTCGCAGTTTCCAGACTTCCCCAAAGCAGTCGCCCCGTTTTCCGTTCCCCCCAGCAGAATGAGAGCTTCATTTCTCTACATTCTCATCAACACTTGTTAGGATCTGTCTCTCTCATTTTGGCTGTCCTAGTGGGGGTGGAGCAGTGTCTTTGATTCGCATTGCCAAGCAATTAGCGACATTAAGCATCTTTTCAAGTGCTTATTGATTTGTTTACATATCTTCTTTCAAAAGTGCCTATTCAAGGCCTTCATCCATTTTTGAATTGCATTGCCTCTAATTCTGTACTCTTTGCGTTGGTGAAGTTTTGCCTTTGTTTAATGACAAGCACATTTACATATTTAAGAGGCGCCTTGGTGACTCAGTAAGTACAGCATTTTGCTGCTAACCAAAAGTCAGCACTCCACACCCACCGGCCTGTGTAATGGGATAGAGGGCAGTCTGCATTTAGGGTCACCGCTTCAGAAACCCCGCAGTGTAGTTCTTCTCTGTGGGGCGGTCACTGCAAGTTGCAGTTGACTTCTCAGGACTAGTCTTGGACAACTGTCTTTTTTCTTGTTTTCATTGCCAGGTATCTGTAAGCACTCTCGTTATATGAAAATATAGTCACGTCTTTTGTATTTGTTCAAATTATTTCTTGACTCTTTCCATTCTGACCATATAACTTCAAAAAGTTTGTGAGTAGTGGAATTTTAAGATAATGGAGTTTTTCCACAACATTCTTGAAGTTCTTTCATACATATAGTCTTTTTAAAAAATCATATTTTATTGTGTTTTTGAGGAAAGCTCATATAACAAAATAGGCTCCCATTTGACATTTTCTCCACAAGGTATTGAATGACATCAGTTACATTTTTCACAATATGTCAACATTCTCATTAGCGGCATTCTGGTTGTTAAATTTCTGGTACTCTAGTTTCCCTACCACCCACTTGTCATCACATCTTTGCTTTAGAGGAATTGGTGGTACTCATGTTGTTGTGGTTTCTCTGTTCAGACTCACAGCAACCCTATGTACAACAGAACAAAATGCCACTGCCCAGTCCTGCGCCATCCTCACGTCCCTGGTACGTTAGAGCCCCGTGCTGCAGCCACTGTGTCCATCCATCTTGCTGACGGTCTTCTTTCCAAGACAGATTGTTTGTCCTTCTGGCATCCGTGGCAATGTTCTTTGCCAACACCAGAATACGGCAACTCGATTCAAATGCACCAATTTAAATGCCTCCCTTCTTCCATCGTCATCATCCAGCGTTTGCATGCACACAAGGTGGTCAAAAAGTACCGTGGGTTAAGCCAGGTCCATCTTGCGACCCACCTTCAAAGTGCCAACTTTGCTTCTTAACACTTTAAGGAGGTCTTTTGCAATACCTTGACTTCTTGACTGCTGCTACCATGAACATCGATTGTGGATTCAGGTCAAAGGAATTCCTTGACAGCTTCAATCTTTTCTCCAATTATCAGGATGTTGCTTATTGATTCACCTGTGTGCTAAATCTTGTTCTGTTTAAACAGCTGTCTCCTGGCCTATATACAGGTTTCACATGAGCACAATTAAGTGTTCTAAAATGCGCACCCTTTGCATCCATAATTTATTATGATCCACACAGTTGAATGTCTTTGCATAGTCAATAAAACACAAGCAAACATCTATCTGGTAGACTCTGTTTTCAAGCAAGATCCATCTGACTTCTGCAATGATTATTTCTCAAGCCAATTCTGTGTTTGGCTTGAATTTCTGGCAGTTTCTTGCCTCTGACCTGTTTCAACCATTTAAAAATGATCTTCAGCAAACATTTTCTTGCATGTGATATTCATGATATTGTCTGGTCGTTTTTGCATTCTGTTGGATTACCGTTCTTTGGATTAGGCAGATCGCTGTCTTCTAGCTCTGTGGCATGGACAAATCAGCAGGCCAAGTGTTGCATCTGTTTGTTGAAACATCTAGGTCATTGTCTGCCAGTGCCTACAGACTTGCTTTTCAACAGTGCAGCTTGGACTTCTCCCTTCAATACCATTAGTTCTTGACATATGCTATCTCCAGAAATGGCTGAACATTGACCAATTTTTTTAAAAAATCATCTTATTGGGGGCTCTTACAGCTCTTAAAACATTCCATACATGAATTGTACCAAGCATATTTGTACATCATCATTTTCTAAACATTTACTTTCTATTTAAACCCTTGGTATCAGCTCCTCTTTTGTCCCTCCCCCCTGGCCCCTTGATAAATTATAAATTATTAATGTTTTCATATCTTACAACTGCTGTCTCCTGTCACCCACCTTTCTGTTGTTCATCACACACACCCTTGGGGTGAGGAGGAATCAATTCTTTTGGGTACAGTAACTTCAACTTCTTTTGATTCATTGTTCAATATTTTGTCCATATTTCACTATTGCAATTCAAGTGTTGAATTTTTTTCTTTAGTTATTTCAACTTGGAACACATTGAGAATGTTCTTCTATTTTGGTTTTCTAACCCCAAATCTTTGCACATTTCATTATAATGTATCTTCTCAAGCCACCCCAGTTCAGCGCCTTCATTTCCCCCATCCACTTTAGCTTCTCTCCATTCAAGAGCAAGTGCTAGAACCGCTTCTGGAAAAAAGGATCTCTTCTGACATCCACTAGGGTCTTTGTTCTACTTCCTTTGTGATACCTGTAGCTCTCTTCATGCCTGATGGAGTTGATGTCATCCCACAGCTCATCTGTGCTTAATGTATCAAATATGGTTTGAGTTTTACTCTGCCTTATATGGACTTGTTTTAATTATCTTCAATTTACTTGAATTTGGTGTCAGCAACTGATATTCTGATTTGCAATCATTTTGGTTGCATGTATAGCTGCCATTTGGTTGAAAGGGGGGTTTTCCAATAAAGACGTCATTGTCTGTACAAAATTTTTTCGTACAAAAATTGTCTCCATCACAATGGCCATATATTCCAACTACTAATCCTTTGTTTCTAAATTGTGCATTCCAATCACCAGTCAATGCATCCTGATGGCAAGTTTGATCTATTTCAGATTGCAGAAGTTAGTAAAAATCTTCAATTTCTTCATCCTTAGTATTATGGTTTGATGTGTAAATTTGTGTAATAGTCACATTAACTGATTTTTCTTGCAGGCATATGGATATTATTCCATTACTGACATTGTTGTACTTCAGGATAGATCTTGAAATGTTCTTTTCTTTTGACATTTTCTATATATTTTATTTTTCAAAAAACAGTTTATTGGGAGATAATGTAGATATCATATCATTCCATAGTTCAATCACATTAAGCAGTACTGTACAAGTGCTACCACTATCTGTTTCAAAGCACGCTCTTCCATCTTGAACTCCTTGACATCAGCTCCTCTTTACCCCTAGTGCCCCCCCAGGATCCCTTATTCCAGTTGCTGTCTCTATAGGTTCCTCAATCCTGGGTTTCAGATACCGAAAAACAGAAAACATGTGACAAAAACTCAAGACAAACTGCATCTGAGATAAACTCCAATATGAGGTGGGGCAGAGGACACAGAAAATGTTGAAAACCAGATCAGGCCCAACATGTATTAGAGGGAGGAATCAACTGACAAAGGTTTTTTGTTTGTTTCTTTCTTTATTTTTTAAAAATCATTTTATTGGGGGCTCATACAACTCTTATCGCAATCCATACGTACATCCATTGTGTCAAGCACATTTGTACATTTGTTGCCATCATCGTTTTCAAAGCATTTTCTTTCTACTT
>NW_022111372.1:96710529-96711868 GCF_000313985.2 Echinops telfairi
TGTTTATCCCTCCTATCTTATCTAATAGACATGCAGAGACATTAATAAGTGCAAAAACAAGGCAAAACCAAACAAAACAACAGAGGAAGACAAAACTAACAACAACAAAAAGAAAGCCAGTGACAAAAAAAGGAAAACCCTATAAATAGCTCCAGGTCTGGTTTTTGACCTTTAGGAGTGTTTTCCAGTTGGGTCTGATGGGGTACCACACTCAGTCCTCAAAGTCTAATTTTGGTATTTCCTGGGGACTTCATTGCTTTGCTCCCCTTGCTGCTCTGTTGTATGCCCTTAGAGTTTAGCCCCAGTGTGATGGTGTCAGATAGAGCAGAATTCCCACACTGTATCTTCAGTGTTGTCCCCTACAGCGGTGCTATGGTTCAGTGAGGGACGTCATGTCTCATGGTGGGGCTGGCCCCATGGTCCTGTCTGTGCATTGGGTGCTCTGAGCAGGAATATCATTCTCTGGGCTTGGTGGGCCAGGATGAGTTCCACTCACTCTCCTCCCCCTCATGCCCCTCTCCTCAAGCTGTAGTTTCAGTGCTGTCCTCTGAAGTGCATTCTTCTTGGGGTGGGGGTGGGGGGCGGTGTTTCCACATAGTTGGGATTGGGGCTGGCCCGTTAGACCTCTCTATTGGTTCCCTGCTACATGTCAGTAAGTGATATTGTTTATCTTACAGTACTGTCTGTTGTTTGACTGAAAATTGAACTGTGGAAGTGAGTTCAGTTCAGGGTGAATGAAGGCCAGAGTCTTGGGTGGCTACTAGTCTCTTTTCAACCAGTAAGCCTGGAGTCTTATCATTTCAGTTTTGTTCCGCTCTTGGCTCCAATTCTATCCAGAACTTTATAATATAATGTGCTCTCTTTCAGAGCAGTTGGTTGTGTTAGCTGGGCACCACCTAGTTCTTCTGGTCTCAGGGTCATGGAGATTGATGTCCGCATGATCCATTAGCCTACTGAACTAATTATTTCCCTGTGTTTCCAATTTCCATCACTCTTCTTTCCTCCAGGCAGGGAGAGATCAAGAGTAGCACATCAGGTAGCCATTCATAATTTTTTAGGGTCCCAGTTGCTATCCACCTAAGTAGGATGTAGTATATTGTCATTATGATCAATGTTATGTCAATTGGCCTTGGTGTCCCTCAAGATTATAAAATGTTCTTTTTAATGATCAATGTCCGCTTCAGTTTGTCATTCTCAACACAGGGTCATCTTCATTCAAATACCCAAGTAGCTAAAACTAATGCCACAGATAAAATAGTTGGCCCTAGCCAAGAGCACATAGCATTTGGTCTTATGACTTGCCTGATCTCCCCATGATCTTTTTTTTTTTAAATCATTT
>NW_022111372.1:96713456-96723683 GCF_000313985.2 Echinops telfairi
ACTGTGTCTCCAGTGTTGTACCCTGTGGGGCTATGGGTCAGTGAGGGATGTCTTATCTCCTAGTGGGACCGGCCATAGGGTCCTCTCTGTGGATTGGCTGCTCTGAGTGGGAATATCGCCCTCAAGGATTGCTTCCCGTGTGCTCTGATCAGACATGTCCTTCTCCCTGAGCTGCAGCTTCAGTGCTGTCCTCTGAAGTGAATTCTTCTGTGGGGAGGGACAGATGTTCACGTAGTTGGGATTGGGGCTGGCCCCTCAGACCTCTCCACTGGTTCCCTACTCCATGCCAGCATGTTGCATTCACATCTTGGAGCAGTGAGTCTGGTCCCTCTTTCCCTGTGGAGATAGAAACAATACCCTCTCCTTGGGTGGGTTAGTGGTCCCCATGATCTTTACTTGAAGATTCCCCATCCTCTGACCATACTGAATCTTAAAGCTTCATGCAGCAACTGTCTCTTGAATATGGTATCTGAAACCCGCTTCTGAATAATCTGCAGTGAAATAGAACTACAATAATCAAAAGCTGGCTTTTATTCCCAATTTATACCTTTCATCTCTTCTAACAAGAGCCTTACTAATCTCATCTATTGAGCACTTCCCATGTGTGCCAGACATTGTACACTAGCATAGTATGTAGATCATTCAAAACAAGCCTATAAGATAGACACTACTATGTTCCTCATGTTACAAATGATGAAGACAACAAGGGCTCAGGAAGGCTTAAGAGTGTGCTGTAGGCCATGGAGCTAGGAAGTGGTGCGACTGGAATTGATCTCTCTAACTCCAAAGACCATGATCTTGACCACTGAACTACATTTCCCCACTTGCATAGCC
The DNA here is from genome assembly GCF_000313985.2 of Echinops telfairi. Classification (NCBI taxonomy): domain Eukaryota; kingdom Metazoa; phylum Chordata; class Mammalia; order Afrosoricida; family Tenrecidae; genus Echinops; species Echinops telfairi. The sequence continues at coordinate 96,714,291 of NW_022111372.1, forward strand.
AAGGCTTCTTATTGGCTCCAGGTGTGCTTGGGAAGGAGGGCCAAAGTGCACAGGATGGAAAAATCCATCCATGAGTACTCAACATTGGAAAATGAAGTGGCCATTCTAAATCTTACCGTCTCACAAAAATGGAGGGCAATCTTATGCTCAACTCATTCTTTCACCTAAGAATTTCTGAGTACTTAACCTCCGTACTTTGAAATTACCCAATAAGCCATAGATGAGTACATGACTGAGCATCTAATGTGTCCCAGGCTTCATGCCTGGGTCTAGGGATACAGTGAGGAAGACAGACCCAGGAAGAAGGAAACGTGACTTGGGGCAGATACTACATATTCGTTAATGACTTTGAGTTTCCCTTGGGACCCCCTAGTGGTGCAGTGGCTAAGTGGTCAGCACTTTGAACCTGCTAGTCATTCTGGAGGAGGATTTACTCCCACAACAATGAAGCAAACCTATTACCATTGAGTTCATTCTAATTCCTAGTGATCCTATAGTACAAAGTAGAACTACTCCATAGGGGTTACATTAAATCCTTCTGGATTTACAGGAGTAGTGTCAGTGCCTCCATCCAGGAGACTGGAGAGGCTAATTCAAAGTATCCTTTGCTGTCTCTCACAGGGAGCCCGGGTGGTGCAGTGTGTTAAGTGCTTGGCTGCTATCCACAGTCAGCAGGTCAAACCCATCAGCCGCTCTTTGGGAGAAAGAGGAGACTGTCTGCTTCCATATAGATGTACAGGCTCAGAAACTCAATGGAGTGGCTCTCCTCTTCTATAGAATCGTTGTAAGTTGGAACTGACTTGCAAGCGGTGGATTTGGTTTGGCTAGGATACCACTCAATGCTTGTTGTGTTTAATTTGAAGTCTCCAGTCACTCCATTAAACTGTATTGCCCGGGATGTGCTCTGGATGCTGTTTGTCCCCGGCTACAATTGGCTGAGAGTTTCCAATGAGCTAGGAAAAGGGCCCACGCAGCGCTCAGAACAACAGGCCTTAGGTTCAGAGACTTTTTCCAAACGAGGTCCTCGCCCACCAGGACAGGCATGAAGAAGCCAAGAACTGCACAAGCGCTGCTATTCTCTTTCCTTCTTCCCTTTTCATGTGACCGAAAGTCCCTTCTCCCTAAAGTTCTCTTTAAGTGTAAAGATCCATATTCAAAACGGGGGAAGTGGAGAGGGCAGCTTTCTAACCTACTTCCAGAAGAAACCTGCTCATGGTCTCTAACATGCACTGCAGGAGCCCTGATGACAACACGAGTTTGCCTTGAGCTGCCAGTACTACGTCAGCAGTTCAAACCCACCAGTTGCCTTTTGGAAGAAAGATGAAATTAGCTGCCCCCACAGAGAGCTAACACCTGGGAAACCCACATGGTCAGTTCAACTCTGTCCCCTAGGGTCGTTATGAGTCTGTAAATCTCTTTTCTTTTTTTCAATAAATCATTTTATGGGGGTCTCTCACAACCCTTAGAACAATCCATCCATCGATTGTATCAAACACATTTGGACATATGCTACTGTCATCATTCTCAAAAGAATCTGTACATCTATATGGAAACAGACAGTCTCCTCTTTCTCCCAAAGAGCAGCTGATGGGTTTGACTGCTGCTGACTGTGGATAGCAGCTGAGCACTTAACACACCGCACCACCAGGGCTCCCTGTGAGAGACAGCAAAGGACAGTGTGAATGAGCCTCTCCAGTCCACTGCATGGAGGCACTGACACTACTGCTGTTTTGTTAAAGCAAAGTGGCTTCCCAATTCTGAGCCCAGGCTGTAAGAACTGGTGTGCGTGTAGGAATAGTGAGCTCATGTTTGGAAAAGCATCAGGATCAGGCACCTAACCAGGTAGCTATTCTTCTTTTTTTTTAAAATCATTTTATTGGGGGCGCATACAATTCTTATCACAATCCACACATCCACACATCCATCCATTGTACATTTGTTGCCATCATCATTCTCAAAACATTTCCTTTTTACTTGAGCCCTTGATATCAGCTCCTCATTTCGCCCCCTCCCTCCCCGCTCCCCCATCCCTGCTATTATGATTCTTGCCCAGCTCCAACAAAATAGTTCATAGTTGTTCATCACGTAGCTCATTTGACATTGCGATCAGTAGGGAAGGAGCCCTGGAGGGTTAGTGGTTACGTGTTGGGCTGCTCACTGTAAGGTCAGTAGTTGGAAACCACCAGTCACTTCTTACCACGCGTCAGAATTGATTCCATCGCAATGAGTTTGGGTTTGGGTTTCTACCCCGGTAAAGAGTGACAGTCTCAGAAACTCACTGGGGCAGGCCTACCCTGTCCTATAGGGTCCATAGGGGTCAGCATGGACTGCTGACTATGAGTTCGTGTTTTGTCAGCAGGCACATAACTCTCTGCCATCTAATCGCAATCTCTTCTGTTACCATTGCAGCTCATTCACTTGCGTTCTGTAGTCAGGGGAGGTCATTTTTACGACCTTTGTTGGTCTGTTCATCCCCTCTAGTTTTAGGCACAGTCTGTGGGAGGGGGAGGCTGCTTGGGGAGGGTGCTCTTGAAGGTCCCTCCCACTCATTCTTTGTCCTTCATTTGTTCTTGGAGACAAGAACCCAAACCCAAACCCAGACCCACTGCCATCAAATGGGAGGTGGGGGGCGATGGCCCCCACCTCCACCCCATGTCCATCTTCTCTGTGTGGCTTTTTCCATCGTGGTTCATCACAATTCTCCTGCCAGGCCCCCAGGGGGACTGTTGACCCCTTCCAAAGATGGATTAGGGTAGGAGTGATTGAGCCAAATTTGGGAGTCAGCTCCTGTCTTGGACTTAATAAGCATCATAAAGGCCCTTCTGGCGGGGTCCAAGGAGATCCTGAGCTTTCTAAGGGGCTTTCACATTCAGGATCCTCAGGCCTCCTTTGATCCTCCATGTCCCTCCAGGGGGGCAGGGATCTTAGACAGGGCCTCCTGAAGTAATGCATAACAATCGTCCCTGTCACCGAGCATTTACCACACACAGGACCCTGTCTTCAGGACTTTGTAATACTAATAAGGAACACTTTTGAATGCTTATTAGGTGCCCAAACCTCTCACAATTATTCTGGAGGGAGAGCCTGTGAGGAAGGCTGAAAGGTTCCTTAACTGTGCAAAGTGACAATTGAGCAAAATGGCCTGCATTGGACTGGAAGTCCTTTCTAGGACTCAAAAATTGGTGTTGCCACCTCCACACCAGCTGCACTTCCAGACTTGCCAGCCCCCTCTTCTGGCTGGCATCTCAGCTTACCCTGGGTATCTGCAGCTCACACTCTCACCTCTGGCCCACCCACTGGGATTTTCCCTCCCTTCAATCATCAATCATTGTACCTCCAGTTATTCAAAACACCCGGGCATAACAAAGGGAGACTCCCCACCCTGCTCATGCCAGGGCCTCCAGTGCAGCCACCTCTCATTCTTGCTGGTGCTGATGGGAGCCAACAGACTTAAAGGTCAAGGGTCACCAGTACTGGGAAGGGCCTCTGTCATTGTCTTCCTCATCACAGGTTCAGCTTCGGACCTTAATAGACAGTGTCTCCTGGAGAAAGATGAAAGGTGGTTTAGGAAGACGCTTCAAGATATTTTTAATTAAAAAAAAAAAAGATATTTTTAATTTATTCTTTGGGAGGTCAAATCTCCCCTTCAGTGACCAAGTCTGGAGCTGACTCAGACAGCCTACAGGCAATTCTGGGGTGGGGTAACTTTAGAGTTCAGGTAACTTTAGAGCACCCTAGGGTGAAGGGAAGGATCAAAGGAGGCAACAGTTGCTTCCTGGTGGCCTTCCAAATCACTTAGCTCCTCCTCATTTGTTTCCTCAATAGACAGACACACCTCTGCAGGTCTGAGTGAATATTAACTCAGATACAAACGTTAATAATGTATGACAGCGCCTAAGTGGGCAGAGTGGTCTGTGGCATCAGGTTAGCACCATTGGTTCCAGATAGGGGTAATCTTGCTCCCAACTTTCCGCTACCAGGAGATGAACATTTCCTTTCCCAGCCAGAGAATCCCTTGGGAAGGCCCTGAGCAGTGCGGGGCTGGGGCAGCATTCAGGGAGGTGAATAGCCAGGGAAGATTACCCAGAGGGCAAGGTGTGCCTATTTACCACTGGACAGTGAAGCTTTTCACAAGTTTGTCATCAAATCGATGTGAATACGGTTCACTGCAGATTAGTAAGTAAGCCTTTACTTGGTAAAGATACTGTACTCGGAACCTCTGAGGGAGAATGAATTCTGTAAGAGGCTTTGATGCTGATGGAAGGTGTTGTGGGATTGAGAGAGACGAACCCCAGCCACATGGAGGAGCAGCATCTTAATGTGGTTTAAAAAGAAAGAAGGAAAAAAGGGAAGTAATGTGACATTGTCCACTACAGATTCAAAAGCGAGATAAGTTTGTGTTGATGTTGCTGCTTTGGTAATCTAACCAGGCTCGCGCCCCACAGGTATTTTCTAGTTTTAGCTCCAGGACTCCCTGGCAGGCTGAACTCTAGGACAAGGAGCCCCCGTCTGGATCAGAAGAGGAGCAGCAGCAAAAGGACCTGGCCACTCTGGTTTCCTCAGTTGTGTCTTTGATGATCTGCAGAGTTGGGGGCATCACCCTGGCACTGTCAGGGGGCTGGGAATGCTTTTTGCCCCTTTGATGTGGATAATTGATGCTTTCGGATTCTCATGCAAATGTATCTCCAAAACAAGTTCACCAGGGCCCCCTTCCTCTAGAAGGACCCCTTTGGTGTCCCCCTGGAATCCTAAAGGCCTGAACTACCCCCTCTAGAGGTACCAGCCCCTCCCCCTCCTTTTTTCTCCTAGGGCTCCTCCACCCCTTTCTTCTCCTCTCCCCCTACTCCTCCATTATCCTCTGTTCCAATGATGAACAGAGGCGATTACTCAGTCTCCCTGAAGAAATCCCTATGAAGATTTAAGGGTGATCATCGTTCACACTGCTGGGGAGCCTGTTAAAAGGCTAAGCAGCTCGGAGGAACACTGGGCATTGGCACCTTCAATAGCATCTTGAGTAAATACTATCAGCAAAATATTAATCACTTCCTGCATGTTGTTCGCCGCACTAAGCACTCTTACAGCATCATTTGACTTCAGTCTAGGACTTTAAGTGCTGTACTACATGGCCTGCCCCCAGTTCACTTCACCCTCTCCCAGCACTTGTCGTAGCTCGTCCTCCTGGTTTACCCAGTCTCCCCGCACTAGACTATGGACCTACTAGGAGAAAGTGAGCCTTGTTCCCCGTGCTCCACATATCCAGCATGGGTCGGGCACGTGCCTTGGCAAGTGCTGGGGAGTGATTCATTGGTGGGGAAGGAGTTCAACACCCTGCCCTACCCACCTCGCTGAGGTTGGCACAGTTGTGTCTGAGGCTCTAGCTGACTGGATTGGGGGTTGAAGGACACTGAGGGTAGACATGGCGTATCAGAACAGACTCTGCTAGGGGCTGGATTCAGTCTCCAAAGAAGCCACCAAACTCAGCCCTCCGGAGTCTGACTGGTGTCCTCTCATGTCCTCGCTCAGCCTCAGAGTGCCAGATGCCAGTGGGTGGGGACTCAGAGACGTCCTTTCCCAGAGCTGGAAGAGCAGCTCAAAATGGGTGTGTAGCACCTGCTGCCAAGAACCAGACCAGTTCTGTCTGGAGACTTGACCTTGACCCTAGGAGATGGCCTCCTCTGGGACTCAGCATCTTTTCCTCGTCTCCGTCTCCTCCCTCCTCAGATATTCCCGCCTTCTGACTCCTCTAGCTATGTACCGTGAACCTGCCCTCCCAGAAGTAGGGCTAGCTTTCATGCCCGAAACCAAGTAGAGAGCTCAAGTATGTTGACGGCCATGACATGTTTCCCAGTCTGTCCATTTTGTTTGTGAGAATGCCCGTTCCAGGCGTCGTTAAGCTTTGAGATCGTTTGGCTGGGTGTGCCAGAAAGGCATTTGAGTTGGCTTTCAAAAGGTAAAGAGAATTTTGTCAGGGAGAAAGGTGGGGGAAGAGTATTCCATGCAAAGTACAGCGACTGTGCTGAGGACAGTAAGAGGGCGAGGAAGGTGGACACTGGGCATGACAGGAAACGTTAAATAAAGGCTTGAAAATAAATAAAGAAAGAAAGAAAGAAAGAAAGAAAGAAAGAAAGAAAGAAAGGTTTGGGCTGCAAAGTTTGGGGCAGTGAGGAGGGTATTCTAGCAACACAGAGACCAGTAGTAAAAGGAGCTGATTTTCCTAAGTACCAGCTTTTGTCCAAGATTCTTTCCTTTAGCCCTGCTGAACATTTTAAGAAGTAGGAGTATTTTCATCTCCTTTGAAAGAGAAGGCGAGCATAGGAGCTGGTTTCCGCACGGTCTGTATCTCAGCGTGGATCATGGAGGATTCCTCCACCCCTCTGCTCCGCGAGTCTGCGAGCGCGCAGGGCCCACGGCAGGCTTCTTGGTGGCGTTTGGGGGCTATCTCTAAAGGGCACCAGACCCCGTGGCAGCCACCTGCGTGGCGCGAGTTGAGCTGGCTCTCAAGAACGACGCTCGAGCTTCCGGGGCGACTGCGGGTACCCTGCGAAGACGCAAACTCCAGGGAAAAAGCCCAGACGTGCGCTAGAAGCTCTGGGGCGCGCTGGAGAGCAGCCCAGCTCACCAGTGCCCAGGCCCCGCCCAGGGCCGAGTGGGGCGGCTGAACGTGCCCTCTCATGAAGACTGGGGTCCTAACCCTGATCGGGGAGTCCCTGCCAAGAGTGGCAGGCTGGGAATGGTGGCTGCCTGGGCCCGTCCCTAAAGGAGCCTGGGGGTCTTTGTCCAAACTGGCTCAACCTGCTCCTGAGGGAGGGGCTTTCTGTCCCCAGGGTCCTGGAGGTGCATTATCCCCAGATGGGCTCTGCCATTGCCACCCTCCAACCTGTGTCCTCAGGTAACAGCTGTGACCATCCCTCTCCCTCTCCCTCTCTGACCCCTCGGGTCCCCTCACCCTCTTGACACTGTCTTCACCACGTTTGGGCTCGGTGCGTCACGTGCTTCCCTTTGGTGCTGCCACCCTACTGTGCTAGGGGGAAAAAGAACACCCAATGTCGATATATTTCTATAATTGGAAAAAACACATATATTCGTTCAAAGGACAAAGACAAAGGCAAGTTATCTGGATGAGGAAGACCGTCAGCATGAACGCATCACGTGTCCAAGGATTCTCGCAGCCACGAAACCAACTTAGAAAGCGTGGGAAACAGAAAGGAAATCGGACACAAGGCGTGCTCGGTGGTAGATCCTTTCATCACAGGGGTAGGCACAGCTACCGAAGTGGGAAAGGGACCATGACTGGGGTGGATTAGGAAGCTTTATGACATTGGTTCAAGGCCCTCCTCCCACTTTGATTGGGGTCTGACTATGACCATGCGGCGGGCACCGTTGTTAGGTGCCATGGAGTTGACTCCAGCTCACAGTGATCCTGCAGACGACAGGACAGAACGACTCTGTCCTGCGCCATCCCACAATTGCTCCTCGCTGAGCCCATTGCTGCAGCCACCGAGCCAATCCCTCTCATGGAGGGGCTTTCTCTTTTTCCCTATCCCGCTACTTTACCAGTATGACGTCCTTCCCCAGGGACTGGTCTCTCCTGATAACATGTCCAAAGTATGTCAGGTGAAGTCTTGTCATCCTCACCTCTAAGGAGCATTCTGGCTGTACTTCTTCTGAGGACAGAGTTGTTTGTCCTTTTGACGGCCCATGGTACTTTGAATATTCTTGGCCAGCACCATAATTCAAATACATCAGTTCTTCTTTGGGTTCCCTTACTCAATGTCCAACTTTCACGTGCATTTCACATGTGACCCTAGTGCCTCCGTTTCCATCAAGGGTGCACTGAGGCTAGTTTCTGAGGGCCAATCTGCCCCTCCCTGCACTGACCAACAAACATACTCTGCCCGAGGGCAAAGTTTTTTATATTGGTTCTGATTTATTCAAACTAATAGCAACTTTTCAACCTATTTAATGGTCTGAGTTCTTTGTTTCAAGGTTACATGGCTACATTGGCCAATTTCGTCACTCCCCCCACCCCCACCCAAATGGTGATAATGTCAATTTAGCCATGTTGTATTCAGCCCCCAAATCAGACAAGTGGTGAACTGATTCAAATTTCGCAATTTCTTTCTTTAACTCTATGGTGGTTCTCACAGTTCTCCTCTTGGCTTTACTGCTGATATCACTAACTTCCTTTGGAGCCATGATTATGACATTTTACGCAAATAAAGCGCTAAAAAAAAAGAAGAAGAAGCACACAGATGAATGTTTTAATCCACTAACACAAGTACTAGCCGTTGTCTGAGTGAGAGCGGTACTCAGACTGAAGTGTCACCCCATTGTGTCCTTGGCTAGATGGTGGCGTGTGGCTCTCTTTGGACCCTTACAGGGTTTTTAAAGTCAGATTTTCAGTTCAACCATCAAGCAAAGTTACAAACACTGAGCAGATTTTTTTCTTCGAACTTTGCTGGTCCAGGTAGTGGCAAGTTGTAGCGTGGAGCTCCAATGACTGAGCTATCACCTCACAACCAGGACCTGACTCAATTCACTCATCCAGTTGATTTCGACGCATAGTGACCCTGTAGGACAGAGTAGAACTGCTCCTGCTCATTTCCAAGGCTATAACTCTTTATAGGAGTTGAAAGCCTCATCTTTCTCCTTTGGAATGGCTGGTGGTTTCAAACTGCTGCCCTTTTCAGTTATCAGTCCAATGAGTAGCCTGCCAGGGCTCACACCCCACATACTCCAGCAACTTCTCCTTTCCTCTTCCCTAATTCAAGCCACAGCCTCCACGCCATGCCCTTTTAACCTATCAGTGCCCTAGTGAGCCTGGAAGGATTTGACCAGAGCGATTCATGCAGTGACTGGGCCCGACCGCCGACTGGGACATGGCCTTGTAGTGGGTTGCATCTGCTCACACAACTTAGGGGGTCAGCACGAGCCCTAGTGAGGGCTGGAGCCCCTTTGGGAATTGAGGCTCATAGGGGTGAGACCAGGCAGGTAGGGAGGGGCCGCCAGGCTGAGGAGAGAAGCCAAGGGTGTTATGTCTTTCAAGACACAGACACCATAAGACTGGAGTCTCAGCCTCGAGCCTGGAGGCCAAGATGAACCAGCCCTGGCCCCATCCTGGCACAGGGGGTAGGGTCGTTAGGAAACACCCCACCCCCCCACCCCCGCCCCCCATCCAGCCATCCCTGCTGAAGGTCAGTAGGCTGTATAGTTCTAAAGGTGGGTGACCAATGCCTGTGACTGCTTGGGGTTGGGCTGCCCACTTACTTCCCCTGAGAGGCAGATTTGTTGCCTTTAGGGATGGATTTCAGGGAGCTGCTGAATATTCAGAAGCAGGTCCGCCCCCGCTTGGGGCCATCATTGAGGAACTTGTGGCCAGGCCTGTGGCCGCAT
>NW_022111372.1:96724027-96725317 GCF_000313985.2 Echinops telfairi
AAAAAAACAAAACGGACAAAAACACCCGGCGGACCAGATAAATGTCCTTGGCGGGCCGCACGTGGCCCGCGGGCCATGATTTGAGGACCCCTGCTCTAGACTATCCTTTCCAATGTCTTCCTTACATGTTGACCCACAGGCCACTGGTGGAGCTTGTTAGATGTGCAGGTTCTGGTCTCCAATTCAAACCTACCAAGCCACTGTGTCCGTGAGTGGATGGTGCTCCCCCCACCCCCCCACCCCGCAGTGTGGTGATACCCACTTCATGCAGCCTTCTCAGGGACAGGCCTCTTCCCTCCCAGCCTATAAACTAGAGACTACACTTCCTCCACTTCTTTCAGGTTGAAGTTTGAAGGTCTGAAGACATGGGCTTCCTAAGTGAGTTTTGCCTGTCTGCTTTTTTGTTTGTCCCCCACCGCCCACCCCTGCTCCCCAACCAGATTTTAAACTCCCCACGCCAAGGGTGGGGTCTCCCTCATTCATCTAGCAAGGTGCCTGGAGCAGAGAAAGGGCTCCGTAAATGCTTATTTAGATGGAATGTCTGGGGTTACTACAACTCAAAGCAGTTCTCTGATTAGAGTGTTGGGGTGGCAGGGAGGAGGAACCTATGATACAGCAGCCACTGGGATGGAGGAAAGAGGGACCCTGGTGGGATTGCGGATTAAGCATCAGGCTGATGACCACAAAGTTGGTCATTCAAGTCCACCAGCCCCCATGTGGGAGAAAAATGAGGGTGACAGCTCATGTAAAGTTTTACAGTCTTGGTCCTCTAGGGTCACTGTGAGTTGGGATCAACTTGACAGCAGGCAGTGGGTTGGGTTTGGATGGCAGGGATGGAGGAGAGGGAGTGATTGGGGGGATAGTGAGTCTTCACAGTCCTCCTCAAGTTGCTACCCCTAGCAATCTGATGTAGGGGCCCAGCTCTGCCCAGCAATGCCAAGGAGAGCCTGGGCCCATGTATTGACTGTCTTCTTTACATCTTCACAGATCATTCTGACCTGTGTTTAGGGGGTTGGGACCCACCTGGGCCACCCAGGGCTGCTGGGGTGGCATTTTTATATTCCAGCAGTACCTTCGCTCTCTTTGTTTCTTAATCCATCAAGGAAATTCCATGCCCATTCCAGACGAATGGCTGATTTCAGCTTCACGGAATGAAGGTCCGAAAGCCAGACTCAGACCTCATAGACAAAGTACCATAGGAAACCAACCAGCAGGCGCCCTCTGGAGTCAACACAGACAACGGTTGCATCCCGAGCCTTCTCTGGATACAGGGTTAGCAGTTCCTGCCTC
>NW_022111372.1:96726759-96728730 GCF_000313985.2 Echinops telfairi
CTGTTCTAGTCCAACTGGCCACCAGGTGTCACCAGTGCCAGCCGCATGGCCTCTAATTAGAGCCTAGAGACCTGGAATGGTGAAGAGTGCACAAAACTCACTGGTTCAGCTCAGTCAGCCTGAATGAGAAACAAGTTCCTCAAATGGAATACAATCTGCTTCCTCCTCCCAAACTCCTTCACCCAAAAAAGAAGACTTCCTTGCTGCCTCCGAAACCCAGCTTGCCTGAGACCGTGGGAACTCACCACCTCTGAACTCACAAATTGCCGTGTGGAGTGTTCTCTGCAGCACCTCTCTCACCAAGATCCCACCGTCCAGGTTCAGGCTTCTCAACCCCTCCAGGAGCTGAAACTCACACCTGCATTATTAGAATGCGCTTCCTGATTTAAAACCAAAAGTTTACTCTAGTTTCAACCATCTACTCCAGTGCCACCATCTCTGGTCACGGAGAGCCAGGCTCTTCTGCCTCGTCACCGCTCTGCAGCCCTTTGAAGACGACACACAGATGCTGGGAGTTTGTTTGCTCACTCATTCAAGATTATGCAGAGCATATACATGGAGCCACAATAGAGAGCAAGCCAAGTTGGGACCTGTCCTCCTACAGCTGATAATCTGTCCAAGAAATTAACAACTAAGCCAGCAGTAAAATAAAGCATCTAAAGAAAAATAATCAAACTCATTGCCATTGAATCAATTCTGACTCATAATGACTCTGTGGTTCTGAGTGGAGCTTCTCCTGCGGGTCTCCAAGTATAGCTCTTTATGGAAGAAGAAAGCCTTATCTTTCTTCTGCAGACTGGCTGGTGGCTTTGAACTGCTGGCCTTGTAGGTAGTAGCCTGAAGCATAACCCACTATGCTTCCAGGGCTCCTGAGAACTGATCCAGAGCAGAATGCAGTGCCTTCCCCTATCTGGGACCTGGGAAGACTTTGTTGAGGTTATGTATACGGATTAGTCCACTGTGTTCACTTAAGGGGTGAGCCACTGCAATACTGTTCCATATCAGTTTTTCAGAAAAACAGGGAATGTTCCGCTGGTCCCCTGAGCTTGGACTTAGTGTCTTCATTGGGAACTCCAGCATCATTGGGATCGGTTGGTGTTTAGGGGAAGGAGGAGGAGCGGCTGAGAGAGCATGGAGTGTCAAGGGGAGACCCAATCTGCGGAGCAGGCCATCTTTTTTGGACTACGAGAGAATGTAAGAGGCTTCTGATGTGATGTAAACACGCTTTATCTGCATTGGGGTGGTAGTTAAAAGAGGGCTTTCTTTATTGAAACGAATCAAAATGTACATTTAAAATATGTGTTTCTTAAAAGAAAAGGAAAAAATAATAAAATATGTGCTTCTTGCTGTATGTGAACTTTAGCTCAAATTAAAAATGACTTAGGGAAGAAAAAAAACCTGAATACCACACTTGGGAGGGGAATTAAACTCCCTTTTTAGAGAGAGATGTATCTGAAGATTTGTGGACGTCTTTTTAAGACACGCTCCAAATCTTCCAATCCGACATTTTAAACACTTTGGTTTATTAGCAACTAGGGTTTTTTTTCTAATGTAAATACGTGTATCTACTTTTTTAAAGACCTCCAATATGCTACTGTTTTAGTTTCATGTTTGAGTGGGTGACCATGCACATAATATACAAATTTAAGGGTACAGAAGCATGAAAGAATATGAAGTTAAAAGTGAATTTCCCTCCCTCGATGCTAGCCACTCCACCCCCCACCCCAATCCATCACTAGTGGCAGTTTCTTACATATTTCAAGCAAATGTACCATTTTTCCCTTTCCTGCGCTAACATCTTTATACCATGAATTACAAACTGCACAGAATGATTTTTATTTTCTACCAAAACTTGGTGTAAAAATCAGTTGAAAGGATACAATATTTACCTTATTTGCTTCTATCTTTGTCCAGATAGCAAAAATGCAATTGAGATTAAATGACTTTTATGATTATCTAATTGCATACTTT
>NW_022111372.1:96729436-96730825 GCF_000313985.2 Echinops telfairi
CTGAGATTCTAACATCTTTAGTTTCCCATTCTGTAGAACTTTTTCTTGATTAAGGTAGACAAACTAGATTCTTGTAATTCTCAACCACATTTCCACAAGGAGGTACACTGAGTTTTAAATAAGTTACTGTGGATTTCCAGAAGGTCCTTAGTGTCCGTCTCTTGGTGAAACTTGTCAACATTCTGGGTGATGACCATGACCCACCGCCCCTGCCCTCACAGCTGGGCCTCCCATCTGGTGATGAGGAGGTGCCCAGGCTTCAGATTCGTGTTCGGCAGATCTCCCACACCCAGGATGGGCCTGAGGAATAAGTCAGGTCCTGTGCTTGTCTTCTTCTGCACTAACCTAGGACTCTTCTGGAAGTTGGACCCCCACTTTCAGCACTAACAGCAACTCCTCCATCGATGGCTATGTGCTTTGCTTCTGCAAAAAATGTCCGTGTATCTGTAATATTTGGATTTGGATGAGACATGAATGAGAAAATTGGGATTTGTGCAGAAGTCAGAGACTTCAGTCTATAGTACATCTGGAAGATTAATTGCATCAGGTTTTATCAGCCGTTCTATAGTATTAATTCTTCAAATGATTGCACCAAAGGAGTCAGGGACTAGGGCATCAGACCTATGGTGCTGAGGCTGGGCTGGAGGCCCCAGGATCATATGCATATCTGACTATTTGTTTCCATAGTCACCGTGCAGCAACTTGCACTGTTAATTTCACAATCTAGCTCTCCGATATATCCATATCAGTTCACATGAATCTGCCTGCCTCATTTTTTTGAGGGCTACAGAATATTTCATTAAATGGTGGCACCAAATTTATTTCACAAGGACCATTTTGTCACTGAGGAGCTGTTGTGACACCATGGCAGGCTGCTCTCTAAAAGGTCCATGGCTCTGCAGGAGAAAAGAGCAGGGCATCGCTGCTGTACAGATTACAGCCTAGGAAACCCTATGGAGCAGTTTCATCACATAGGTCACTGTGAGTTGGAATCAACTCGATGACACACACAACAACAACTTTTTCTCATCAGGTCTTTGACTTGAACATACACTATACATGTCTTCCAGTGTCAGTAAATCTAGGGCTACATTATTCTGCTGTGTAGCTGCTCCCCATGCCACTCTGTGGATGTGTAGGCACTAACTGGTTCCCTAATGTTTGGATGATGGCCCATTTCTCATAATGGCTTCTAAAGCAAACAGCAACCATCTGGTATAGCTAGTACATACCCTTAAAACATGCATAATCTTTAACGCAGCACTCCTGCTTCTAAGAATCTTCCCCTGTACACTGGTACAGGTAGGAACTGGAAACACAGGGAATCCAGGACAGATGAACCCCTCAGGACCAGTGGTAAGGGTGGCGATACCAGGAGGGTGGAGGGAA
>NW_022111372.1:96735761-96740629 GCF_000313985.2 Echinops telfairi
TGCTGATACTGCAGGGGGAGAGGATTGCGATTTTTATTGTTCTCGTTTGAATTATCTATATTTTCTGAGAAAGATCTGCAGAAGAAGGAAAAACAAAAGACTCTCCCTCCAAATGTTTTGAAGAAGAAGACGAGTACCCCTCAGCTGGTATCCCATCATCTTTTAGGTCAACTGATGCTACTTCAAGGTATATCAATGAGAGAATCGTGATATGGCTCTTGTTAATACAAATGCATATTTTTTGTTATTAGATTGTGTATTTAGAGTTACCCAAGATTAAAAGTGAGTTAAAAAATAAATAAATAAACTCAAGGGGAGAATACACCCAGCGATATGTTCGTAATTGGCCACTTTTGGCCTAGTTTCTATCCATCCCTTGGTGACTCTGGCCATGTACTAGAGATTAGAGGGACTTTAGACTCTGTCCTTTTGAGGTGCCCAACATCCTTCAGAGGTCAACACCAGAAGAATTTGATATGGAAACACCACTAAGCTAACCGGGATTTACCTCAGATTCTCCTGAGCAGTTTTAAGGAGCCAACATACTCCCTTGGACTTAACACTGAAATGCTCTAGTGTGAGCAAAACACAGATGACTGCTCACCTATGGCTGTGGGATTGGCAGTCATTGGACTTTGGTTCAGATCTCTTGCTATGAGGGTACCCAATGAATGGTGGTCCAGGACTAAGAAATATTTATTATTTTACCGCCTTCCTTGCTTTCTTATGACATGTCTTAGTTTAGTAGGCATGGTTCTGCCTTTGTGAATGAGTGTTATGGAAATTTTTGCCCTATCACCAACCACTGCTGTTTGTGTAAATAGTGCCCAGTCACGTAAGAGTTTAATCTGTACAAGTCAACAATTCATGTATTGCCGTCTGAAGCTGACCTATACTTTTATATTTGCCTTTTCTCAACAGTGATTTAAATTCTTAATCATTGGCTAAATTTACTACCCTGTCAACCTGATACCCCAAGAGGATGCGGATGATTTATAATGTTCTCTATTCTGAAATGATAATGATGCCTTTAAAGTGAACTAGAGACATATATAAACCATAGATAAATGAATGGATTTTAGGCTCACACTAACTCTAGCCCCAGTCTAAGAACAATTAGTTCTTATGATGTGACCCTGCTTGATGCTCTTCCTCATGAAGAGATCATTGAAAATATGGGTGTTCTAGCAAAGTGTGGTGAAGACACCAGATGGTGCCCAGCCATCAGCTAGAATAGTGTCTTGTCTTCAAACAAACAGCCATCTAAGTGAAGTGTCAATTAAGTCCACATGGGAGAAGCACACTGTGTGATCCAAGGATTGTAAATAATAAAATCCAAATCCAAAGGAGGGAATGGTATCAGAGCTTAAATTGTGAACACCTGATTTGCAGAAGATTGTGGATGACAGCAGAGGCCCAAATCTATTTGTTGGTCCCCATATGGATTAAGCCTCTGGTGAATCCCCTTTAGCCACAGTCCAGGGCTGAGAATAACCTTGCAATCTGGCAGAGAGCACTGTAAAGTTGATTATGGTAGATTGTATAGTTAGCTTAAACTTTTATACCTTGTAATTTGATCTCTCTGGACCTATTTTAAAGTTATTTCAGTTTTAAATAATTTTCTGCTTTTTTTACAGTTTTTTTTTTTACTTTATTTTCTTTGGTTTTATACTTATGTTCTATTATAATACTTTTATTATTTATTTATGTTTGCTAATTAATATATATCGTATCATTCCATAGTTCAATCACGTTAAGCAGAATTGTGCAATTGCTACCACGATCAGTTTCCAAACATTCTTTTTCTACATGAGCTCCTTGACATTGCTTTTTCTGCTTTCTTTTTGATGGCGGTTTTCCTGTTCTGTCTAGTCACTGTTGCTGGGTTTGCTTGTTTACTTCTGGTTTGTACTTTGTATGATTTTCTGTAGATGAAATCCAGGATAGACAGATATATGAGACAGTAACTGTATTGATAATCACCTAGGGGTGTGGCAAGGGAGAATGGGAGTAAGTGGGTAGCTATCAACAATGAGTACAAGAATGTGTTCTGAAATTGATTGTGGCGATTACATGAATCTTCTTAATGTGATTGAATGATTACATTGTATGCTATGTGAAGTATATGCCGATAAAACTATTAAAAAGGAATATGAAGAGAAAAAGGCATTTTGAGGAAAGGAAAAGACATAGTTTTGAAGGAGCACCAACAACACCATAGGTTTACTCTATACAAATATATGTATAATACATAAATACCCTAGAAGCTAGGCTATATGAAGAAGAGCATCGCATCAGGACTGAGGAAGGTTTATTAACAACCTGTAATATGTAGATGATACAGTCTTGCTTGCTGAAGTACTTGCTGATGAAAGCCAGAGTCCGCAGCCATCAGTCCGAAGTGCAACTCGCTGTCAAGAAAACAAAAATCCCAACAATGGGCCCAAAGACGAATCGTGACAACTGAAGAAAGATCAAAGTTGTCGAGGATTTCTTTTGGCTGCGTCTACAAGCAACGGTCATGAAAGCAGCAGTCAAGAGACGGAATGATGCATGGCATAGGCCAGGTTTGCTGCAGAACACCTCTTAAAAGCGGTGTGCTAGAAAGCTTTGCAGACTCCCAGTAATGACTTTCAAAGCCAAGAAATTTGCTCATGGCAAATTGGACTGGGTTGAGGGCCCTGCACCAGGACCTGCCACTGCTGCTTTGATCCCATCCCCTAGGGAAGAGTTGGAGGCTGTCATCAGGGTGCTGCCTTACCGCCTGCACACAGTCCAACCATGGCCCACCAGACAGCACAATTGGTCCTTTATCCTAGGCAAGAGAAGGATAGAGCCTAAGTGAGGGTCTCTCGAGGCTTCAAATCCACTTCTCGCCCAAGGCAAGGTCCCTAAGCACCAAGGTGAGGTACTGCATGTCAAGAACGTTGTCTACTATGCAGTCATTGTCCCTGCATTGAATCAAGGAATTGACTATCACCTCCCAGGCCCCCGCTATCACCCCACTTTGCTTGTTGGACATTTCAGAGGAAGAGTCTTGCCCTCCTGTCTCATCCTTTGGCCTCCATCAGTCCTTGACTCTTTTCCATGATCAGTCAGCGCCATGGCTGGCTGGCCCGAGGTCAGGATCCAGGATCCTTTTTATGTTTGGAGGCAGTGGAAACGTCACTTTGAGGACTTAGGTGGGCATGACCTGAGTCAAGGTACTTTTAAATGGCCTAATATGCATATGAAAGCTGGGCAGTGGATAAGGAAGACTGAAGAATTGATGGCTTTGAATTATGGGGATTGTGAAGAATATTGAGCGCACCACGAGCTGCCAGAAGCAAAAACCAGATCTGTCTTGGAGGAAGTACAGCCAGAAGTCTCCTTAGAAGCAAGGAGCATGTCTCTGACTTTGGCCTTGTTATCAGAAGACACCAGTCCCTGCTAAAGGATATCATGCTTGGTAAAGTAGCATGTCAGCAAAAAAAAAAAAAGGGAAGACCCTCAATAAGATGGATTGACACAGCGGCCATAACGATGGAATACAAAGTAACAATTGTGAGGATGGTGCAGGGTCCGGCAGTGCATCCTTCTGTTGTGCACAGGGTTGCTGTGAGTTGGGAATGAACTAAATAGCACATGGAAACAATATAATAAGCAACATGGGGGAATAGTTATTGGTGTTTGTAAGGCATAACCAAACACCTTGTAGAAGAGGCTTACTGGGTTTGTTGGCTTAGGCCCAAAATCTCATGGAACAACTGCCATACTATAATTAATAAAATCTATGTTCCATATCCTGGTTTGATGAATAGTGCCTGGGGCCTTAAAAGTTTTCAAGTACTTATCTAAGATATAAGTGTTGGTCTCTACTTATCTAGAGCTAAAGAGAAAGAAGGAAGTCAAAGACTCTGAGAACAAAATAGTCTATAGGATGTATAGTCTGCATGGAGCACAGTCGCATGTACCCTGAGACCAGAACTAGATGGTGCATGGCTATCATGACTGTCCATTCTAATCAGGGCCACGGAGAGAGATGGATCCTGATAGAGCAAGAGAAAAATGTGGAACCCAACTCAAATTCTTAAAAAGTTCAGATTTACTGGTCTGGTGGAGACGAAGAATCCTCAAGACACGCCCCTGAGATCCTCTTTAAAGATTAGGGGACACTAGCCCCTGAAGTAACTTTTTAGCTAAATAATAGTGGCTCTAAAATAACATATTCTGGGTGTACTGTGTTCCTTTAAAAATCGTCTATATGGGAGAGGAGTTGAGATGGCATCCAGGTAGAATCATCATTCCTGTTGTTAGACCAGAAAATTAAGGGATAGGCATGGGAAGAAAGCCCAAGAAGAAAGCAATGGGATTGACAGTTCCAGAGAGCGTGTGGGGAGGAAAGAGGGGGGAGGAAGGGGAAGGAAGGAGTGGTGAGCAAACAACGCCACAGACAGGGGAACAACTAGGGAATTAAAAGCAACAAGGAGGAGGACATAGAGATCCTGGTGGTGTTAGAACAACATCAATCTAGCTGAGAGGAATTACTAAGAGGCAGAAGAAGGGTGAGTGTGATGGTGGGGCAGGAGGAAGGTAAAAGGAAAGAGAGAAACGTTCTAGGAAGCAAAGCAATGGATAGAAGTATAAACATAGGTGTGCACTCATGTAAATACATTAATTCATAAAAATAGAGGTATTGGCCTATGTACATATATTTATATGGTAATACATTGAGGAAGTGGATGGACTTTGGGCCTCTGCTCAAACCCTCCTTCAATGCAAGAACACTTTGTTCTAACAACCTGTGATGCTCACCCTCCCAGCAAGATTGCTAAAGGCAAAATGGGTGCATAAGCAAATGTACTGAAGAAAGCTAATGGAGCCCAGCT
>NW_022111372.1:96741570-96743348 GCF_000313985.2 Echinops telfairi
TTGAGGTCCCTTTAAGACATCTCTGGAGCTGGGGACTGGTGGTTGGTGACCTGGCTGACAGTTGGTGACCTGCCTTGTGATTGGCTGCTGTGCTGAGATAGCCTAACTCTCTCTATATATAGAGGAAGAACTGGCAGCAGACTATACTTGAAGGACTAACTGCCAGATTAGAGGATGTCCTGGATTAGAGGATTAGGGATAGCATTGCTGATGCCAGATGGATCTTGACTCAAAACAGAGAATACCAGAAAGATATTTACTTGTTTCATTGCAAAGGCACTTGACTGTGTGGACCATAGTAAACTGTGGATAAACTTGAGAAGAATGGGAATTCCAGAACACTTCATTGTGCTCATGAAGAATTTGTACAAGGATCAAGAGGCAGTGGTACAAAGAGAGCAAGGGCATACTGCATGGTTCAAAGTCAGGAAAGGTATGCGTCAGGGTTGTATCCTCTCATCATACTTGCTCAATTATATGCTGAGCAAATCACCAGAGAAGCTTAATTACATGAAGAAGAATGTGGCATCAGGATTAGAGGAAGGTTTATTATCAACCTGGGGTATGCAAATGACAAAACCTTGCTTGCTGAAAGTGAGGAGGGTGTGAGGTACTTGCCTTCGGTATGGATTACAACTCCATGTAAGGAAGACCCCAATCCTCACACATGGGCCAATAGGTAACATGGTGATAAATGGAGAAAAGGTTGAAGTTGTCAAGGATTTTGTCTATGTGGATCCATAATCAATGCTCGTGGAAGCAGCAGTCAAGAGATCAAAAGACGTGTTGCACTAGGTACATCTGCTGCATAAGGCCTCTTTAGAGCATTGAAAAGCAGGGATGTTACTTTGTGGACTAAGGTGCGTGTGATCCAAGGCATGGTATTCTCCATCGCATCACATGCATGTGAAAGTTGGAAAGTGAATAAGGAAGACTGAATAAGCATGGATGTTTTTGAATTGTGGTGCTGGAGCAGAATACTGAAAGTACCACAAACTGATAAAAGGACAAATCTATCTGTGTTGGAAAAAGTAAAGCCAGTGTGCTCTTTAGAGGCAAGGATGGCAAGACTTTGTCTTACATACTTTGGACATATTGTTAAGAGAGGCCATGAAAAGATGTGTATGAAAAGATGCTTGAAAAGATGCCTGCAAGAAAATGCTTTGAAAATGACGATGGCAGCAAATGTACAAATGTGCTTGACACAATGGGTGCGTGTATGTATTGTGATAAGAGGTGTATGAGCCCCCAATAAAGTGACTTTTAAAAAAAAGGCCGCCTGCTTGGAAACCTTCTGGGACAGTTGTGCTCTGCAAATGTGGAGCTGTCAGGAGTTGGAATCAACTTGCTGGCCGTTAACAACAAGTTACTCTCCTAAGGGGGAAATGGTAAGAGGGCGCCAGTCCCTGGAGAAGGGCCTCCTGCTGGGTGAAGCGGAGGGCAGTGAAGAAGAGGCAGGCCCTCAAGGAGATGGACTGACACGGTGGCTGCATCGATGGGCTACGGCACAATCGTGAGGACGGCACAGGACCCTGCAGTGTTTCGTTCTGTTGTGCAGAGGGTCACTGAGGGATGGCACCTAACAACAACAACAACAACAAAAGCTGATGACTACTGGCAATCAGAGCAGAACATGCCATAAGAAAGAAGACATGATAGGTGTTGACTGATCCCCTATAATTACAAGATTATTACCATTCCTTCCTCAAATCTCTCCTCGTTTGTTGTTGCTTGATCCCTTTCTTTTCTTTTTTAATCATTTTATTGAGGGCTCATAC
>NW_022111372.1:96744507-96745709 GCF_000313985.2 Echinops telfairi
AAATCTCCTCTTTGTTCAAGGAGGCAGTTAGGGAAACTGAAACTACATATCATCTCCTTTGCTTCAGTCAATTAAATAAATAAGATGTACTTCTCCTTTCCAAAAGCTGTTTTGGAGAATTTTGGCCTAACTTTGATGGCAGTCAGAGACGGATTTTTGCGGTAACATACCGTATATACTCAAGTATAAGCCCACCCGAATATCAGGTGAGGCACCTAATTTTACCACAATAATGGCATTTAAAATGTGCTGAAAAACTCGGATTATATATGAGTATACAGTAACAAAATTATTACAGAAACAAAATAAGACTATAGATTTATCCACTCAACTGGGAAGATATGGCTCTTTTCTTTGGGAAGATATGGATCCATATTTACTCCCTGGATGTACAGTTAAAACCAAACTCACTGTCATTGAATCAATCCCAACTCATAGCAACCCTACAAGAGAGAGGAGAATTGATCCTTAGGGTTCTGAAACTGTAAATCGCTATTTTCTCAATTGTAAAGCCTTTCTCCCTTTCAGTGGCTGGTAGGTTTGAACAGCCAACCATGTGGTTAGCAGCCGCACCCCTCTCCACAGTGCCACCATGTTGTTGTTGTTAGGTGCCATCAAGTAGGTTTCAATTCACAGTGACCCGATGTATAACAGAGGAGAATACTGCCCAGTCCTGTGTCATCCTCAAAGGGTTTCTCACAAATGTTTGAGCCAGTGTCGCAGCCACTGTGTCAGTCCATCCTGTGGAGGCCTTCCCTCTTTTCCCTACCCTTCTACTTTACCAAATACAATGTCCTTTCCTAGGAAATGGTCTCTCCTGAAACATGCCCAAAGTGTGTGAGATGAGGTCTCGTCACCCGTGCCTCCAGGGAGCCTTCTGGTTGGACTTCTTCCAAGACAGATTGGCTTGTCCTTTGGCAGGCCTCGGTACTTCCAATATTCTTCACCAACACCATAACTCAAATGCATTGATTCTTCTTTGGTCTCCCTTTTTCAATGTCCAACTTTCATGTGCATGTGAGGCAATGGAAAATGCCATGACTTTGATCAGGTGCAAGTTAGTCTTCAAAGTAACTTCCTTGCTTTTCTTTTTTCTTTTTAAATAGCTTTATTGGGGGCTCTTACATCCATCTCTTATCACAATCCATACATTCATCCAGTGTGTCAAGCCATTTGCACATATGCCGCCATCATCATTTTCA
>NW_022111372.1:96746443-96753307 GCF_000313985.2 Echinops telfairi
ATTTTCTCATCACACAGATTGAATAAGTATATTGAGAGGATACAACCCTGTATGCACCTTTCCTGATTGTTTTTAAATAATTTTATTGGGGGCTCATACAACTCTTATTGCAATCCATCCATCCATCCATTGTGTCAAGCACATTTGTACATTCGTTGCTCTCATCATTCTCAAAACATTTGCTCTCCACTTAAGCCCTTGGTATCAGCTCCTCATTTTTCACTCCCTCCCCACTCCCCTCTTCCTCATGAACCTTTGATAATTTATAAATTATTATTATTTTATCATGTACCTTTCCTGATTTTAAACCATGCAGTATTCCCTTGTTCTGTTCACACAGCTGCCTCTTGATCCATGTACAAGTTCCACACAAGCACAAGGAAGGTGCTCGGGAATTCCCATTCTTCTCAAGACTATCCATAGTTTGTTATGACCCACACAGTTGATTGTGTTGGCATAATCAGTGAAACACAAGTAAACATTGCTCTGGTAGTTTCTGCTTTCAGCCAAGATCCATCTGATAACAGCAATGCTATTCTTTGTTCCATGTCCTCTTCTGACTCCAGTGTAAACTGGCAGTTCCCTGTCAATGAACTGCTGCAACTGTTGTTGGATGGTCATCAGCAAAATTTTACTTGCATGTGATATTATTCTATAATTTGAACATTCTTTGGGGTCAATTTTCTTTGGAATTGTTATAAATATGGATCTCTTCCAGTCAGTTGGCCTAGTAGCTGTCTACCAAGTTTCCTGACAGTGGCTAGTTTCAAGGAAGACCAGTAAGTGCTTCATTAAGTTGTTGACATTTTTCCATTGTTATTTCATCAATTTCTGAATGAAATTGGCTGATGCTTGCAGTATAGCTTGAGCTTCTTCCTTCAGTACCAATGGTCCTCACTCATATGCTGCCTCTAGTACCAATGGTCCTCGCTCATATGCTGCCTCTTGAAAAGGTGGAATGCCGACTAGTTCTTTTTGATGCAGTGACTGCAGGCTTTCCATCTTCTTTGGATGCCTCCTGCATCATTCAATATTTTGTCCATAGAATCTTTCAGTGCTGCAACTCAAGGCTCGAATTTTTTCTTGAGTTCTTGCCGTTTAAGATCTGCTGAGCCTATTCTTCCTTTTTGGTTTTCTAACTCTAGGTCTTTTGGCACATTATAATATTTGACTTTGCCTTCTTGAGCTACCCTTTGAAATTTGCTGTTCAGCTCTTTGACTTCATCATTCCCTCCAGAGCACCCCCATAGCTCCTTTTAATGTACAGTAACTCATCTACAGTCGTTGCCCCATTCATGCCATCATCTGGTTCTTCTGTTCCCAGCATGTCTACTAAGATACTAGAAGAGGAACAAGCTAGACTGGGTCTCCGGTCTGTCAGTCAGCTGGTATTCGCATTCCCTCGATGTTCCTCTTCTAAGATTTAGGGACACAGATCCTGTGTGGACAAGGGGTAGAGGCTTAGTGGTGATAGGCCTTCCCATCCCATTCATAGCCCCTGAACAAAGATCCTCTGAATGAGTGCTTAGAAACACCAGTGACTACTTTGCAGGAAGACTTCTGGAAGTTGTAGTTAGCTTAGAACTGGAAGAGAAAGCCAACCCAGATCGGCACTTCTAGGGTGTCCAGAAGAAAGAAGTAACTTCTGGGAAGTTAGGAGGAGGCCCCAGGAACAGGCCATGGAGCGGAGTGGTGGTCCTCAGTGGCACTGGAATGAGGACACCAGCCCGTGGGCAGGGCAGTCTGGGTCCCAGTCCTAACTTCCCTCTGTGGCTCGCAGCTTCCTCCTTGGATGACCAGATGGTCAGTCTAGAACAGCTGAGTGGCCCTTGCCTGTCAGTGCAGCTGATCTGCCTGGATGTTCAGGAGAGTCCCACGCATGCAGCTGCACGGAAGCTTCCCAGGCCCTGCTGTCTGGGCCATTACAATCCACAAGGCCCGCAGGTGCACACCAGGCCCTTGTTATGCCGCAGAACCTCAGCATCTTAACAGGCTCCAGCCACCCCTGTCATCTTGCTGTCCCTCCACAGGCCAACCTCCTTCCCCACCTCGTACCTTGGTATGGGTTGCTCCTTCCGGAAAGTTCTAGTCCCTTCCATTCATTTCCCAAACCTGGTTTAAGTGGCACTCCTTCAGGATTACCTCAGAGTAACAACCAGAACACGTTCTTAATCCTTGCCAGATTTAGAGTTACTTAGCACCTACCGGTCCAGTTCTGTCATCCCCATTTCTCTGCCCAACCATACATTCTGTGACTGCAGGGCCTGACAGCGGTGCCGTCCCCTGCCCTGAACACAGCAGGACATCAGGACAATGAGTGTGGCATCTATGGAAGAAAAGGGTCAGGAAACGTCTGCCTGGTGTGTGGAGTCACAGTCAGTGGGCTATCTGCTCCTTCAGCAGCCTTCTCCCACGTCACAAAATCATTCGCTCCACTCAGACCAGGCCAGATCAGGAACTGGCCCTCCACTTGCCAGGCTCCAGATGCCCTCCCCGTCTCTCTGCCTCACCAGCAAGGCCACATCTTACTCTTCCTGCAGGACCCAGCCCAGCACATTCGGTGCCTGCAAGGTCTTCACTAGAGCAGATTCAGACCCAGGGCAATGAGCCCAGCGGAGAGGCAGAAGGGGCCGAGGGGAGAGAGCAGAGGGGAGCTGAAGGGGGTTCCAAGGCCAAGGTGCCATTGAATGATTTTTCTCTCTGAACAACACTATTGAATTCACGTTCAATGTGAAAAACCCTAGAAAACATAATGAGCAATAAGGGGGAAATGGGATAAAAATCACTCAGATGCACTGCAGAGTAACCACTGTGAGCATGTTGTCGTGTGTCCTTCCTGTCTTTTCCACGTAGGTCAATGTATTGACAGGCGTTGACAATTTTTAAAAGGCAACGATCCTCTTTTCTACTCTGCTTGATTCAGCGAGAAACAGATACTAAGCATGTTGAAGAGTCAATCAATATAAATTTGCATCATCATCGACAGTGGCCCCCCAACCCTGCCTGGTCTGTTGAACCGTGATTAAGCTACCTGTCCCTGGTGGTTGGGTACTGACATCCTGTTTAGTTTTTCTTTAGTATAAACAGCCCTGCCAGCAGACATCTGAAAATCAGCACATTGGCGGCCTTGTCTGATGATTCCCTTCTGACCGGTTCCTGGCAGTGGATTGCCAAGTCAGCTATAAAGTGGCCTCCGAATTGATGTTTCCCTCAGAGAAGAGTTTCGGTGGGGGTTGGGGGAGGGAAGAGCTGGTGTGGGGGACATGACATGTGGGCAGCTGGGCTGGCAAGCCATGGGGGAACCTAGGGTTGTCAGTTGGTACTGGGCAGCGGCAGGCTCTCGGCGGTCACTGGCTGCTGGGTGTAGCTGTGCCCTTGCGGCAGGGTAGTGCCACGCAGGCAGCTGCACGGAAGCTTCCCGGGTCCAGAGGTCTGGGCCGCACACCCCACACGACCCGCAGGCGCCAGACCCTTGTTAGGCGCAGAACCTCGTGCATCCTAACCTGTTCTATGGGCGGGCGTGAGGCTGCAGGCTCCCGGAGGATTCTGCGCAGTCCTCCTCCGGCGCAGCTTTGCCTTTAAAAAAATTTTTTTTATTACAATAACTGAGTCCGTAGCCACTTCAGGACACAACTGCAGGGTAGCACAAATGTAGGGAACTCCCGCCATTCTTAGGAACTGATTTTCCAAAAAGGTTTCTCCGGGAAGTCCATTTTAGGTGATCTAATTGTAGGGTAGCAGGAGTATAGGAAATTCCCTCCCTTTGTAGAGAATGATTTTCAGAAAGGGTTTTTTTCCGGGAAGACTCATTGCTTCTGGGAAACCAGAGGCATCTGTGAACGGTGGGGAGTCATGATTTGGGGGTGGGTCCAGGCAAGGACCTTCTGACCTAGGCAGGTATGAACTCCTGTTTGTCTGTGGGTGCCACCTCAGCTCCACTCCTGAACTTGTTCTTGCCCTTGAGTTAGCTTACGAGATGGGCAGGGAGCAGCCAGACCCTTCCCCCCACGGAAGCTTCATCTATGAAAGGTGGTCCTGGTGCCTTCCACTTCCTTCCGTGGACCGGCGGTACAGAGCAGTTTGGGCTTTAAAGAATCCCACCTGCCTTCCGCGCCCCTTCTCCCCCCGCCCCGCCCCTCTTCCTAGCTGTGGCACTGTGGACAAGCTCTTCACCTCCCAGACCCCAGATTACGCATCTTTATAATGGGGCTATAAGTGGCTGCCAGAGTATTAAGGGGAATAATAAATACAGGTAACATGTGGCACATTGTCCGGAGCAGGGAAGCACTTTAGTAGTAGGATATCGGAGTGCAAGCTGATTTGGCTGACACCGCGAGGGTGCCCGCTGAGAAGTCACAGGAGTGGCTCTTCCGGTAAGAGCCAAAGGCCCACTCCTCGGCAAGTCGCCAGTTGCACGCAAGCTATGTTCTTGAAAGGCTCAGTTTACAGGAAATGACTTTGCTCATTTCCCCGCCTTTTTCCTGTTGTCATACCCACCCTAGCAACAGGTCAGTTCTGTAAATCACCCTGCAGGCAGACAGCTCCCCTTTCTCCCTCCCAGCGGCTGGGGGGTTAAACTGCCAGCCGGGGGGTGGGAGTGGTGGGGTAGGGGGGTGGTGGGGGGGCTAAGAGTGTAACACTTAGACTAGGACACCACCAGGGTCCCTTTTCTGATGTCATCTTCTTTAGAAAATGTGTCTGGAGATTGCAATAAAAATGATCAGGCAGGGCAGCATCACAGCGTGTGTGTGTGTGTGTGTGTGTGTGTGTGTGTGTGTGTGTGTTGCCTTTGGTATTATGTCCTGGACGTCCTTCTTGCGTGGGTGATTGGAGAGGCGTGGGTTGCAGGGAGCAGTCAGGGTGAGGGTGAGGGTGAGGGTGAGTGAGTCTCTGCACCCTTGGTTTTGGAGTAGTCCGAGGTGCATCTACAGAAAATAGCACCTATGGAAATTAGCCTTAAGTTGCGGCATGTTTCCTCACTGGTGAGGGAAGCAGTGGCGATGGTCAATAGAAACGGCTCATAGGCCCCTCGGTTGCTGTACCCCAGATCAGCCTCAGGGGGTAGCAAAGGGGAATCAAGCCCTGTGCCCCACCCATCATCTTCATTGACTTGGGCACTGCCCCCCGGGGCATTCCGTGGGGAGGGCTCCTCCTCCCTCTCTGGCAGCAGGAAGTGTCACCCCCTCCCATCACACCCAGCGCTGCGGTCTGGTGAGAGACAGACATTTATTTTCCTGTTCCCTGTTATTTGCTTAGAGAAGCTGCCCGGGGTCTTTGCGGGCTGTGGAGACTGGTGGTCCCTCCTGTCATTTTTCCAGCAACCACCTGTGTTCAGAAGCTGGAGGTAAGACCCGGGGGAAGGAGGGCCGGAACTGATACGTGAGCGGCTCCTTCTGGCAGTCTGCCTTCACCTCCTAACGCTGGGTCTCTACTTTGCTGTCTAAGATCCCCGTGAAGGGGACTTTTTTTTGAGGGGGATCCTAAGTCCAAAGGATCCCTGGGTTGGCGGGGCTGGTAGAGGCCACTTTCAGGTCTGGGTCTGTGCCACGTCTGCCTTCCTTCCTCGTCACACATGTGGGGTCACTGTGGCTACGGAGGCCTAGGTGTGAGCACAAGGACGCATCTCCTCCTGCTCTGCTTTCTCCGGGCCTCTTCGGGACAACAGCTCCAGCATGGTGTATGCCCAGGTGTCCCCAAGGCCAGGCTCTGGATGTGGGTAGGCACTAGGGAAAGGGGGAGCTGAGAGAAGGTGCCAGCTAAGGTCTTGGTTCTTGGAAGGCTGGAGAACGAGTGTGGGCTTCTTGGCATCCACAGATGGCCCCCTCCAGCCGGCTGCACCCGTCCATCCCACGGCCCAGGGGTCGTGGCACCCAGATGGCAGCCCTGGTCCTGCTGAGCACCTGTCTGGTGTTCCTTTGGTGTCTGGGGGAGCCATTAGACCACACTGCTTCATGGCTGACATTCCACCTAGTGTCCCTGCAGCTGGGGCTCCTGATGAAGAAGGCGTGCCTGCTGGCCGAGGAGCAGCGCCATGTCCACTCCAGGTGACTCTCGGCACTCCTTGTGGGGGTGATTGGGCACCGGCACGTGAGGCGCCCTGCCCCTCCTTGAGCTTCTCTGACTGAGCTAGGTTGGGATCTGGGGCTTGGCTGTCCCCTGCAGGTACCAGGGCCGCTACTGGAAGGTTGTGCAGGCCTGTGTGGGCTGGTCTTGCCACCACGGACTCATCTTGCTGTTGTCCTGTTATCTCCACTTCTCCCACTTCAACAAAAATGGCCTGGCTTTTGCTAAGATGCTTACCCACCTGGGCCTCTCACAGACAATGCACATCTTCCTGAACTTCCAGGTATGACATAGTGGAAGAGGGAGGGTCACCTGCCAGGAGCTGAGTCCTGGGTGTGGGGGCAGGCAAGCTCTGGGTCTAGTTGAAAGGTTGGAGTCCTTGGAGGAGAGCCTAGAAGGTCCTGGAACATCGGGTTCCAGGGATGTCAGAGAAGGGAGCGAGTGGGCAGTAGGGTGGGAAGACTTCTTGGGAGAGGCAGAGAAGAGGGTCCTGGACATCCTTCATGGAGATCTGCCCACCCCCCCACCCCCCTTCATCTGTAGGACCTGTCCCCAGCTGAGGTCTCTGCAGTCTGTGAAAAGGGGAACTTCAACGTGGCCCACGGGCTGGCATGGTCATATTACATTGGGTATCTTCGGCTGATCTTACCAGGTAGGCCACCATGCACCCCATTTCTAGACCTATTAGACAAACAATGACATGCACATAGCCTCTTGTGCTTCCAGAACTCACTGTCCTTTTCAAAGCACTTTTGTGCCAACCAAATCATCCTTGTGGGCATTTCTATTGGGCCTGGTCTA
>NW_022111372.1:96753768-96767768 GCF_000313985.2 Echinops telfairi
AAAAAAAAAAAAAAAAAAAAGAAATAGATAAAAAGAGTTCAGTTAATTCTCTGCAGTGTTTCTACTTGTTAGTTTTTTTGGGGGGGTTGTTTGTCTTGTTTTAGTTTTCTTGATATAAAATTCACATATACACTTCCATAGTTAAATCGCTTTTAAAATTTTTTTATTAATCATTTTATTGGGAGCTCTTACAAGTGATCATAATTTTAGATCAAGCATAATTGTACCACAGTCAGTTTCAAAACACGTAAATGGCTTTAAAGACAGCGGTGTATACGTCATCACACTCAGCTCTCGTGCTGGATCCCCGGCACACATTCATTATTGTTGTTGTTGTTCTTGTTCAGCGCCATCGAGTCCGTCCCAACTCATTGTGACCATATGTGCAGCAGAAGCAAACCCTGCCCGGTCCCGTGCCACCCTCATGGTGCTTGTTAGATCTGAGCCCACTGTGGAAGCCACGTTGCCAATCCATTTTGCTGAGTTTTCCCCGTTTCACCCCCCCTCTAGTTTACCAAGCATGATGTCCTTTGCATAGTACATTACTTAAGCTAAACTCTAGTCTAAAGTCGATTTCAAAGGGTATTTCTGGCTTAAGGCTTCAGGTTCCTCCTGACCTGATGCCATGAAAGTGAACTAAACCCCTGGTTCCCAAGGACCCAAGCTCTAAGAGGACCCAGAACAAAACAAAACTCACCGCCATTGAGTTGATGCCCATTATAGCGACCCTATAGGACGGGGTAGAACTGCCCCCTGTGACTTTCCCAGACTGTAACTCTGCACCGGAACGGAAAGCCCCACTGCCTCCTGTGGAGCCCCGCCCAGTGTGAACCACATGCGCCACGGGGCCTCAACCCGGGGCCTGAATTTCTGCTCCGGGCCAGCGCGAGACCGGGTTAGTGGAAATGACTTCTCGTCTGCTCTTGGGCCTTCCTCCTCCAGGGCTCCAGGCCCGAATCCAATCGTTTAATGAGCAACACCACAACGTGCTAAAGGGCATTGGGGGCCAACGGCTGCACATCCTCTTCCCGTTGGACTGCGGGGTACTTGATGACCTCAGTGTGGCTGACCCCAACATTCGCTTCCTGAACAAGCTGCCCCAGGTGAGCGCGGACCGCGCTGGAATCAAGCACCGGGTCTACACCAACAGTGTCTATGAGCTGCTGGAGCACGGAGCGCGGGTGAGCTCTGGGGAAATGCTCTGCCCTTCTAGGACCCTCGGTTTCCTGCACTGGTCCTAGGCCTGAGCAAACACCAGCTAGCAGGGATGATTGTGTGGACATGTGGTATTTATGCACCACTGACTGCCTTGGTAAGCTACCTCGGTGAATCCGTATCATCAGCCTAGCTATACAAATGAGGAGACTGAGATTTAGACCGGCT
Source organism: Echinops telfairi (assembly GCF_000313985.2). Taxonomy (NCBI): domain Eukaryota; kingdom Metazoa; phylum Chordata; class Mammalia; order Afrosoricida; family Tenrecidae; genus Echinops; species Echinops telfairi. The sequence goes on from NW_022111372.1 coordinate 96,755,152, forward strand.
GCCAGAAAGTGAGCCCTGGTGGTGTAGTGGTTATATATCAGGCCGCTCACCACAAGGTCAGCTGTTCTAAACCATCAGCTGTGCAGCGGGAGAAAGATGAGACTTTCTCTACTCCCGTCCAGAGTTACAGGCTGGGAAACCCACAGGGGCAGTTCTACCCTGCTCCACAGGGCCACTATGAGTCGCCATCGGCTTGACGACAGATGAGTTTGTCTGTGTGTTTTTGACAGAAAGGGCTCATGTGGCCACGCTCGCCCATGTGGTCATGCTCTTGAATCTAAAGCTGCCCTCAGGGAGAATGTCTGAAACCCCTCCCATGTTGGGGAGGGGCCCAGAGGAAAGCCTCAAAGGCCTGTCCCCAGCCTCGATTCCAGCTGGAGCTCTGGGCAACCCTGGCTCTGGGGCCTTAGGAGGCGGATCTATGAAGTGTGACTTGAGCATCTTATGGACCTAATTTTGGGAGGGGGAGGTGTGTCTGAGGCAAAGGCAGATAGCAGAGACGCTAGAACAGGCCCCACCTGAGGACCCCAGCAATGCATACTGAGAAGGTGGGCTGCCTCTGGGCTCCAGGACCTGCCTGCCTGCCCAGGCTTAGTCTGGTCTTCCTCTCCCCGCCTCCAGGCAGGCGTCTGTGTGCTGGAGTACGCCACCCCGTTGCAGACCCTGTTTGCCATGTCACAGGACAGTCGAGCCGGCTTTAGCCGGGAGGATCGGCTTGAGCAGGCCAAACTCTTCTGCCGGAAGATGGAAGACATCCTGGCAGATGCCCCCGAGTTTCAGAACAAGTGTCGCCTCATTGTCTACCAAGGTGAGAGGCTGGTAGGTGGGAGGGAAGGGGCTTGGTAGGAAACCCGGACTCCCCAGGGGGTCAGAAGATGTGGCAGTACCTGCCCAAGTGGTCAGGGCCCTCAGGCCCATGGCCTTCTCTCCTTTGGGAGAGACCCCCACCTTCTACCCTGGGACCCTTGATTGCCTTCTGAGATCTTTGATCATGGACCCTGGGTGGAGCTTAAAAGAGCTGGGCCTAAGGCTCTGTCATTTCACTTAGGGATCCCAGAGAAATCAGAAGAGCCCTTGGCCAGGGTGTCCAGAGCACAAGTGTCGGAGCCCAGAGACGGGGGCTGCAGCCTCATCTCTTACCATTCCCTTGCGGTGTGACCTGGAGCAGGTGTCTGCTCCTCTCTGGGCATCATCTCAAAAAGTGAGAGTAGACGCCCTCTGAGATCATGTCTAGCTGCCAGCTTCCATGAAATTCTAGCCCCCGTGGCTGAGGGCAGGAGTCGGAGTGCCTTCCTAGAAGTTCTCTGGGTGCACGTGTCTTATTGGGCATCTGGGAGGTCCTCACCTTCCTCTCCCCCGCCCCTTCCAGAGCCTGCAGAGGGAAGCAGCTTCTCGCTGTCCCAGGAAATTCTCCAACACCTGAGACAAGAGGAAAGGGAGGTTCCAGTGGGCGATGTCAGGAGCTCGGAGGAGACCAGTCCCTCCCTGCCTAGTACCTCCTCGCTGTCTCAAGAGCCCATGTTCCTCATTAGTGACATGGAGCAACCTCTCCCACTCCGCACGGATGTCTTCTGAGGCCCAGAGTCACCTTGCACGAGTGTCAAGGAATCCCCACAATGTGGCCTGTGGACTGGTCGGCGGTGGAAGGCCCAGTAGAGCCATTTCCTCCTTCGGGGCGCCAGGCAGAGAAGCGCTCTGCACCAGCGATGAGCCCCCATGATCTTGGGCAAGTCATGGCTCCTCTCTGAGCCTCCGTATCTTCACCTGTAAAATGGTACGGTAATTGATGCTCTTCCTGTCCACCAAGCTGGTGGTGAGGGCTACGTATGGAAGGGTTTGATCAATTGCAAATACGAGGCAAACTTCAGATATGTGCCAGGTATCTTCTCTGCCCCCCCCCAACCCCCAGACCTACTCTCTACCCTTCTCCAACTCCTCTGGCCCAGGATGCCGACCGTTCTGGGCAGTGTCCACGGGCTCTCCTGCTGCCTGGCTTCTAGCCAGGTCAGTCCGTGGAGAGGCCAGCAGGTGACAGATAGGAGGAGAAGGCTGAGATTGGGGGATTTACCCCAGCCCCCTCCTTGCCATGCAAAGTCATTGTGGGCTCTGCCTTCTGGACCTAAACTCGTCACCCCTGTTGGGTGGCCGTCTCCATAATCTTGTCACCCCCCAGGTCGTGGTATCCGCTTCCTCTCCTTTCTCTTTCAGGCCTCATGGTGGCTTCTGTCCCCACCAATGTTCATCCTAGAAGACCCACCTCACCCTGATTTCCTCATGCTTTCTAAATACCATCATTTTTCTAACAATCATTTTATTGGGGGCTCGTATAATATATCGCACAATGTATCGTACAATACATATATCCATTGTGTCAAGCACATATGTACATTTGTTGCCCTCATCATTCTCAAAACATTTGCCTTCTACTTGAGTCCTTAATATCGCTGCTCATTTCCCCCCCTCCCTCATGAACCCTTCATAATTCATAAATTATTATTTTGTCATATAACATCATTTTTAAACACTCCTCAGATGACTCAAAGTGACTAGGCTCTCTTTTATCCTGTTGAGCCTCTGATTGACACAAGGGTTTGATTGGCAGTTATTCTGCCTAGAATAGCACAATGGTATGGCACAGTGAGGCAGTGAGGGCAGAGCCCACCATCTGGACTGAGGGCAACACCCCCAACTCTATTCTCCAGTGGGAGGCTTGGGTGGGGGAGGGTGCAGGGAGGGCTTCAGAATTGCACCAGAACTTGCACAGCAGATGCCATGCGGGGCGGGGGTGGGGTGGGGGGGCACCGCTGGGTCCTGAACAAGAGGCTGCTCAAAGGAGCAGGGGCCACAATCTCCAGGTGAGAGAGTCTGCAAAGAGATAAGGGAGAGGGGGGCTTGAATGGAAGAGGCACATAACACAAGGGGACCTGGGACGACACGGCCAGCCTCTACCCCACACCAAAGTTATCTGTGTTAGAACCGAGCCAGTGCACCAACACGGGGGTGGGAAAGGGCCCCTGAGGAGAAGGGAAGGCAGCCCCTTCTGCGAGTCCCTCACAACCCCCAGGTGGGACTTGTTCTCTTCCTCCCATCTTCGGTGTTTATTGCAAATGTTCACCAGGCAACTCTGAGTACAGCCTCTCTGCGGAGAACCGCTCCCCACACAGACACACAGTTGCCTGAAGGGTGGAGCCAGGGTGATAGAGAAAGGTCCATTTCTCTCCCCAGCTCTCCTGTCCCCCCATGAGCACACTCACACTGGCCACTGTAACACCATCTCGTGGACAGCTGAATGACCTGCCTCCTTCCCCGTCCTATCTCGGAAAAAGTCCCACTAGTGACTGAGTTTAGAATGTACTCTCATATTCTTGAGATTAGAGCATTGTAATTAATAATATTGGACCTTTTGATGTTGTAACCAGGCTGCTACTATTTTTATTTTACTCACCAGGTTGTTAGACTCTATGCAGTACTCTGTAAAGCTCACTAACTCTAAAGAACAGTAACATGAATTTTGTTTTCTGCTTCTGTCCAGGCTTGCTTAAGTCCTAGACAAATGATAAATGAGAGGTTTTTTGCCTTTAAATGTCCACTCGGGACCGCAGTCAAAGAATCGCTTTTAGATTCTAGCAGTCCGGTGATAACCAAATACTCTTCTCAATGATCAAGACATTATAGTGGCTGCCATTTATTTGAACCCATAACACCCATAGCCTAAGATCCTCCACCATCATGCCTAGAAAATGCCTTCCCCTGCACCAAGGACCTCTCCCGTGTGACCTCCCACCCCCATCAGCATGGTGGTCAGGAGCACATTCAGACTCTTCCACCGAGCGTCTCTGGCCACCTGGGTATCCTATTTCCCTGACTGTAATGTGGGGACAGCATTGGCCCTTGCTCCCAAGTGGTTGTGGGAAGCAATGGGATGCATGTGCAGGTCCACTGACAAACTGGTGCCCAGCACACAGCTGGCTCACGAGGAGTCAAGTTGGTAACATCACTGCACACATACCCACTGCGCTGCGCACACTACCAACCCCACCGCTGTTCTTTTCCATTTTCTGTTGCTTCGAAGCTCTCTGAATGTGCTGGGCTCTCACCAGGGCCAGGGCCAGGGCCAGGTTGACTTCTTGCTCTCAGGTAGCCCCCAAGGTGAGGCAGCCCAAATTCTCCCATGCAGTCTGTTCCGCGCTGCTCCTGCGTGTGTGACCGAGATCCAGTGAGGACCTTGCAGAGAATCCCTGGGGAGCTCACCTTTGCCCACCTGGCCTGCTGCCCCTCCTCAGCCTCCCTGCTGTCCATCCCTGTGACTCGCCCACCCCGGCCTGATCCCAGCCTCACACCTTCCTTCCCCAAACAAGCTCCACAGAGCTCCTTTTCCTTTCCTGTTTTCCCACCAGCTGGGAGGTTCTGGGTCTGGGAAATGTCCTGCAGGGAATCTAGGCTGGATTCAACAGGCTGATGCACACTGAGGCTGAGGGGTAAGGAGCATCCTCACACCCCGTTCATCCCACCCGAGAAGGCAAGACAGTCAGTGGGGCTACGCGGAGTCAGTCTTGGCAGCTGGAAGTGCTGCTTGGGGCTCACAAGAGTCGTGGAGTTTATCTATAACTCAGGTCTGAGACCCTGACAGTTAAAAAAAAAAAAATTGTTGTTGTTTAAAGCTCACTGCCCTTGGGCCCGTTCCCACTCATAGTGACCCTATAGGACAGAGACGAACTGCCCCCCGGGCGTTTCTGAGGCTGTACATCTTTACAGGAGCAGACAGCCTCATCTTTCTCCCACTGAGCAGCTGGTGGGTGTGAAGCGCTAACCCTGGGTCTAGCAGTCCACTGTGTAACCCACTGCACAGGGCCCTTGTGACAGTCCAAGGGATGCCCTCACTTGGTGAGGGACGCAGAGCTCCCTTCCTTCCCCGAGTCCCACGGGGTCTCGGAGAAGGCAGGATCCCACAGCACCTCCTTTCTTCGCCTTGGTGCTTTCAGGCTGGCCCTCACAGGATCGGAGGTGGCTGGTGGGCCAGGCCTCTTTAGGAGACCTATGACCTTCACATATCATTTCATTCACCATGAGGGGGTATGGTCCCAGGTGGACCTGGAGTGGGAGGAGATTGGAGTGCAAGGAGGGAGCAGGGACTCTGAGAAGCAGGCGCAGGGTCTGGAGATCTCTGAAGAGAGGCTTTATAAGTATGCCCTTGCGCCCTGGGGGTGCACAGCAGTGGGTTTTGGGGCAGTCTCAGGCTTCTTCTCTCCTCTCACACAAGGGCTCTTTCTCCAAATATCATGCTGAGGGGGCAACTCCAGCCAAGTCCACCGGGGCCCCTCTGAAGCCCTGCTGTCCAAGTCCCAGTTTGCCTCTGCCCTAATTCTCTGTCCAGTTCCTTATTCAGGACCAGGTTACAGCAACTTTTCAACGTCTCCTTCCTATAGGTACGTGATCTCATCCATGCTGAGCCTGGGTCCATCTGGTGCAGGGGCGGGGACAGGGGCAGGAGTTCTCTGTTGGGCTTCTTCACGACAGTCTGCGGACCCCAGCGGCTGCCAGTGGGTGAGGTAGATGCCGCCCTCTGGTTTGGAGGCTGGTGGTTCCTTAAGGAGAGAGGCATGGCCTTGACGCAGTCTTGGTCCATAATGAACTGCCACCACAATTCCGACCGCCAGCAGGACAAAGATGGTGACGATGATGGTGAGCAGAGGGAGCCCATCCCCTTGAGGGCTTCCCCAGGCTCCGCTCAGCACCTCTGGGAGCTGCTTCTGGGGCTCCTGCCCCACAGAGCTGTTCACAGCTGGAGAAAGCCAGGGATGGCCTGGGAGGGGGAGTGACAGAGAGAGAGGTGACATGGGCGTGTGCCCACAGAAAAATACCAAGACAGAGAGAGACACGCACACTCAAGGGGACTGAGCGAGCACAGAGGGTCTCAGGAAGAGGGACAGAGAGGGACAGGAATCCAGATGGACAGCCAGAGCAAAGCCATGGACAGAGAGGGAGAGAGAACGCCCAGCCAGAAACACAGCGTGGACACACGGCAGAAGACAGAATCAGAGGACATCCGTCAGAAAGGGATCCAGAGAGATACAGAGAGAGAAAAAAGAGTTCAAGGTAGAGACAAATAGAACAAAACAGGAAAAAAGAAACAGAGGGGGAGAGAAAGACGCAAAAGGTTGCATTACAGCCTGACGTATTAGGGCTGGGTCCCCCCAGACCCTTCCCACTGCTCCTTCCTCCCAGGTCCCCAGCCAAATCATCAATGGCTCCTGTGCCAGGAATCTAAGTCTACCTGGGCTGCCAGCCTACAGCCTGGGCAAGGGGACCATAAGCAGCTGCTTTTTAAAGCCTCTGGCGGGAGGAAGTCATTGTCCAGCCTCTGAGGCCCCCCATAGTCTGACTCCCATGGAAGGGGGACGAGTGGGGCCTGGGAAAATGCATAGAAAAAGAGGGCACACGAGGCCCAGGAGCTTGCCGTGGGACAGGAGGCTGCCTTATCCCATCATCTCGCCCAGCCCCAGGTCTCAGAGTCAGGTTCAGGAGACTTGGAGTGGAGGCAATGCCCAGGAGAGATTCCTGGCTCCACCCAAGACATGGGAAGCTCACCCAGTGCAGCCTCTAGTTCCGTCAGAGCCCCAGGGTTCTTCTACGTAAGGGTGAGGTTCATAACTCCTACCTCTGTCTGTCGCCTCCCTGCTGGGTGTCAGGTGGGAGGGGGGCCTGCAGTGAAGGTGGCCAAACTTCCCCACAGTGGACTCCAGAGCCAGTGAGACCACCCACACAGGTTCAAGAAGCTTTCTCTTTCTGGTCACCTCCCCATCCCCTTCTGGACCACCCAGGAACAGGCTCTATGGTGTGGACCCTCCTCAGCCTGGCCCACCCTCCCCATGGCTGGGCAACAGGGCTCCAGGAGAGGCTAGCCAGTCCTTTGGCCCCGAGGTAGCACTGGTGGCTACCCATCCCACCCCAACGCGTGCCCTTTGACTCGTGCACCGCCCAAGTCCCCTATTCCCACTCCCACCCCTCCTCCCACGCCTCTGAAGTCCCCAGGGGCCCTCCCAGAGCTCCCAGGCCTGCATATGGGGAAGTAGTATGGGGATGTACAGGGGAAATGGGAAGCCCAGGCTTGTGACCCTGGCCGGGAGTGCGGCCGGTCTGGCAGCGGGGGTGAGCCTAGTCTACCTGGTGCATCGTCCGGATGGTGGCAAAGGGCTCCCTCAGGACAGGCTGCAGCCGGCAAAGAACAGCTGGCCGCCTGGCTCTGCCCCGACCAGGAGCTGCCACGTCCGCGGGTCACACACCTTCTGCACACACCCCCAAACCGCCCGCTCTCCCCCTTGCTTTCACTTCCGCGAACATCCGAGTTAGTTACCCGGGCCCGCCCCCTCTCTCCGGGTACCTCCAGGGTCCCGGCAGCCAGGCACCCTCCTCCACTAGGTCCCAGATGCGCTTGCAGTCTCCCACCCGCCAGGCCCTGCGGACCCCACCCCAACCAATCTCCTCAGTCACTGATCTTGGATAATTGTTTCTTTTTCAATGAAATCTCTTCAACACATGGGAAAGTATAGATTATAATATTATGCGGCTGCAGCCCAGCCACCAGCTCTGTTCATCTCGTAACAATTTGCTGTCTGTTTGTTTTTTAATGTGAAGAACAAAAATATGACAAATACAATCATGAACTAGAAGCGTCCCTTCCCTTCCCCGCCCCCAACTCCCTCTCCTCCTTCTCACCCCCGGAATGCCAGGCGCTCTTTCCTCTTGGCTTTTTACAAATTCAGATTCTGCCTGTCTGGGGTGGTGCAAACCGTGAAGCCCCCCTGCTGCTGACCCAAAGCTTGGCGGCCTGAGCCCACAGGGGAGTGCCTAAGAAGCAAGGCCTGGCGACCTACTGGTCAAAGAGCAGCCTCTGAACACCGGCCTGGAGCACAGTTCCCTGTGACACACTGGGGTCACCAAGACCCCACAGCAGGTAGAAAGAAAAATGCCTCCGTGCAGTATCACTGTCTCTCCCCTCCCTGGAGTCAGTTTGGTTTGTCTGTGATTGAGACGCCCTGATTTCTTTTGAAGTGTCCTTTTTGCAAACTAGATAACAGGCGTCGTCTAATTCGTCGGTGGTCCAGGCCGTCTTTTCGTCTTTAGCAGAATGACATGACACAGCTTGTCACACTCTAGAATAGATCATCTAAAACAGTGGTTCTCAGTGAAAGGGTCGTTTGACCCCCAAGGGGGTTGCAACCCACAGGTTGAGAACCGCTGCTCTAGGTCATCTAAAACAGTGGTTCTCAGCCTTCCTAACACTGCAGCCCTTTAATACAGCTCCTCGTGTTGTGGTGACCCCCAACCATAAGGTTATTTTCGTTGCCACTTCACAACTGTGATATTATTAGCTATGAATTGTCATGTAAATATCTGATATGCAAGATGTATTCTCATTGTTACAAATTGAACATCATTAAAGCATAGTGATTCATCACAAAAACAATATGTAATTATATATTGTGAAATATTTATTTCTAATGACAAATAAATGAAATTGTGTCTTCAAGCATGGTGTAGTATGGTGTAGTATGTAGTATGTAGCACATGTTGTAGTATATAGTATGTAGCATGGTGTAGTATGTAGCATGGGTGGCAGTCTTCACGCCGGGTACTCGTATGTGGGTGTATCTACATGTGGGCAGAGCCGCCAGGAGATGACAGAGGAGCGGTGTCTCCGTTCCTAAGACCAGCGGAAATATGCTTTTTCCAATGGTCTTAGGCGACCCCTGTGAAAGGGTCATTTGACCCCCCAAAGGGGTCGCAGCCCCCAGGTTGAGAACCGCTGATCTAAAACAAACAAAATATTGTTTTGTGACGGTAACTCTTTATGGGAGCAAACAGCTCCATCTTTTTTTTCCCCTTGGAACAGCGGGTGAGTTTAGGCTGCTGGCCCTGTGGTCCACAGCCCAAAGCCTTACCTACCACACCACCATGGCTCCTTAAAAGTCTCAAGCCTGTAATCATCCCCTGCCTCTCTCCTGGGCCTACTCACTCACAAATCGTAACCACATACTTGTGTTTTCCATTAGGCAACGATCTAAAATCTTGTGCTTGAAGGCATGATCGAGATAACGGACATCTTGACCTATAAAGGACAGAATGACCTCAATTATATGCTGGCCAATCTTTCAATCAGATCAGAACTGACCCAGGCCCGGCAGACAATGAAAATATTTTCATTTTGAAAAGCCTGCTCTGAGGTTGACAAAAAGCTGCTTTGCTCTCGATGAGCAAGTAGAACAATATTATTGACGTGGTCTCACGGATGGCCGATTTTTACCCATCGGAGCTGGAATGCACTGGATGGGAGTGAGTTTGGGTTTGGGGTTTTTAGTGTTTTGGTAGAATAAAAAGTCAGATGTAAGTGCAGGGAGTAAAATACTTAGATAGCTATTTTCCAAATAAATTACTTTTTAAAAAAATGTAAATCTTTCTGGGAGCCGACAGCTTCATCTTTCTCCCTAAAAGCAACTGTCTTTGCAGGTAGCCGCACAATGCTCAGCCCAGGGCACCGCCAGGGTTCCTTATTTGTGGGCTAGTGCCAAACAATCTGATTGCAGTTTTGTTAAACATCTGCAGACTGTAAAGTTCCTTACCTTTTGGCCACAGTTCCTGCCCAGTGTCTCAATCCAGCTCAGGCCTAGGTGACACTTTACTTGTGGCACAAGATGGGCGCCACTCATCACGTCTGTAATGTCATCATGGCACAATCCCCCAAGCGCAGGGGGCAGGATCCTGAGAGAAACACCAGACTACCGGGACGAGAACAGCCCAGTTTGTCCCGTGGCTGATCTAGCCCGCCAGCAGGAGGAAGCCTGTAACAACGAGGAAGGCACTCGTGGAAGGGCTTGTCTTAAACCTGAGAACATTGGCTCTCTGACGTCGGTAGATAAGGAAGTTCCCCTCGGTCTGAGGGCTGTAATGGCTGGTTTCTCCTCGCAGGGCAGTGTAGCCACCATCTCGTGTGTGCCGGACAGCCTCCAGTACAGGGGACCCCCCTTAGCCAGGTTGGTATGAGACTTAACACACTGACATGGCTACAGCTGCCCACACAACGAGACACCCCACCCAACTGGAGACAACTTTTAAGAGATCATTTTTGGACCCAGCTCACCCCCTCTCCTGAGTCTGTCCCTGGCAGCACACACACCCCTTCCCATTTCAGTCAGGCCAAGAGACTCCTGGGGTCTTTTCTGGCCCAGTGGCATGGGCCCAGGAGGCAGCCTCCAAGCTCACTGGCTTCCAGTCCAGCTGTCCACACTAACAACTCAGGCACACCTCCCCACTCAAACCTCCAAGCTCACGTGAGCAAATACTGCTTGCCGTCTTGCCCTAAGAAGTGAGTAAGACCAGTTTGGGGAGGGGGCGGGGGTTGGGAGGGCTTGAAGTCTCCAGATGCCAATGCAAGGCTGTAACCATGCCCTGCCCCTCACACGGCCCCACTCTCACTGAGGCCTGAGGGAATTGGTTTCTGGCACAAATCGGAGGCTTTTAGCCACGCCTGTTTGCCTCCTGCCACATCAAGACACGGGCCTCATTGTTCTCCCAGGCACCTCTCTTGGGGCTCCTAACCCCTTAGTCTAAAGTCCCATTTTTTCATCCTTGGATGGCTATTTCCTTGTTCTCTCTCTTACCAATCCCAGATGTATCTCCCAAAGGGCATCTGGAAGGGTGAGGAGTGGAATTTCTGGAACCAGACTATTGTCCCAGCTTTCCCGTCTCCGACATCACTGTTGTGAGCTGCACTTCCTCCATGCTCCCCGGCCAACAGCAATCATCTTTTATGGCTCAGTCCAAGTGGCCCCTCCAACATGAATGTCTTCTTCGGCCCCTGCCTCTTAAACCCTCGCCTTTCTGGCTGCTCTGCAGACCTTTGTCGTCCTTTGCCTTAGGACACAAGTGTGTGGGGCTCATTTTCCCCTATCTAGGCTGTGAACCTCATGACGGCAGGGACCCTGCTTACTCTTTTCTGTGCCCCAGAGGCTGTCCCCCTGCCTGTTAATACACAGCAAGTGCCCCAGCTCCTGTCCTTGGTCCTGGGGACACCCAGAGAGCAACCTATACCTGGGAGAGGGCCCAGTGAGCCACCATGGAGTGTCATTAACTCACTTCCACCATGTCCTTCTAGCTCTTTGCTCTTGTAGAGCCTCTTAGGGTGGATTCAGGGGACTGAAATGATATTAAAATTCAAAACAAAAACAAACATCCTGCTCTTAGTTTCTAGAGAAGACTTTGAGATTTTTGAGGCTCAAATGTCAGAAGCAAAGATGAAAAGACCCCCAAGCTCCCCACCACCATCCATTGGGGCTAGAGGCCTCGTCATTCTTTCTGGACATTGAGACCACTTCTCTTTTGTGATGCTGCCCACCTGGGGGGTGGGCAGAGGCAGGCCTCTTATTGGACTAAGTAAAGCAAAGAGGAGCCCTCTTCCTCCATACTGCCCTAAGGAAAGGCTCCAGCGATAGAGGTCTGAGGAGGGATCGGAAGGACAATGACCTGTAGGGGCATCCTGAGCAGACTTGAGGAGGGTGGTCTTGGCAGAGAGGTCTGAGAGTCTGTTGCTCTTCTGGGTCCATCTTCAGTCCTCTGGAGTTGTCAGGAGCAAGTGCTGCCCACCTCATACTCACCCCACTTCTTCCTTGTTGAAAAAACAAAACACTATAGGCCTATATGAGATATGATCTTTCTTTTAGGGGTTCATGGAAATGTCCTAAAATTGGTTCTGGTGAAGGCTACCCAATTCTGTGGTTATCCGAAAAGCCATTGAATTGTATACTTTAGATGGTACAATTGTACGGTGTGTACATTAGTTCTCAATAGAGTTGTCTTAAAAAAACCACAGTGGGATGTATACCTATTCAAAGGGCTAACCCGCCCCCAACAACAACAAAGCTGAAGGCTTGCAGCTAAGCATGGTGGTAGCAGTTTCCATGTTCCACAGAGCTAGTGGTGAGGCAAGTTCCTTGCGGTGGCCTTTTGCTGTGGTTCTTTGGAAAACCCGTTTCAGAGGCGCCCTCCCTAATCCCCGGGGCGTTCCCTTTGCCTTGCTTAGCTTTCCACCCCAGAGGGTAGGTTCTTTTTGTGCTGGCTGATGGACATTTTCTGGGTGAACTGTGAGCAACTTATGGTTTGATGTTTTTTGTCTGGTCCTGGGTTGCAAGCTATTCTGTTACTGGTATGTACTTTGCAAATATTGGTAAATCGAGCATCTATAGCGTACTATGCAAATAGGCTGTCTGTGACCTTGAGAAGGGATTGGCCAGTTCATGGTCTTGGTGGGAGAACCATGCTTTGAAATAGAAAAGAAGTTAAGGCAATATAAAAGCAAAGGTTTTCCAGACAGGAAGCAGCAGGAGGTAGTAAGAAGAAAAAGAGACAGAGAGAGAAGGCAAGGAGCCTTCTAAAAGAGCTATAAAACGGTCAAGGGGCATAACACTGAAGACAGAAGACCAGGCCCAGAAGGGGCCCATTGGCAGAGCCAGTGATGACAAGCAAGGGAAGGGCCTAGAGACAGAGTCAGTGGTGACAGATGGCAGGACCAAGAGGAACCTGTCCCTAAGGGCCGAGGGAAAGCCTGAACAGCTAGCAGGAAC
>NW_022111372.1:96772022-96774972 GCF_000313985.2 Echinops telfairi
GACAGTGGCTGCGACAGTGGGATCGGCATAGGAACAGTGTGTAAGTGTGACGCAGGACCGGGCAGTTTAGTTCTTTTGTGTGTAGGGTTGCTGTGGGTTGGATCTGACTCAGTGGCACCTAACAGCTGCAACAACAGTCACAGGGACCCATAAACTTTATTGGGGGGGCGGGTGTAGGCTTTGCAAATGTAATTCATTTAAGGATCTTGAGATGAGGAGATAATATTCTGGACCCCAAATACAATGACAAGTGTCCATAGAAGAGCTATGGAGGCAAAGACGATGTGAAAATGAGGCAGAGATCAGGAGTGATGGGGCTGCAAGACAAGGCAGGTCAACAGCCATTCGAGGCTGGAAGCAGGGCTTCTCCACTTCAAAGGGAGCCCGGCCTTGCCAACACCTGATTGCAACGTCCAGCACTCTGAAGGGAAGGATGGGTTCTGTCATCTTAAGTTACCAGGTTGCGGTGATTTGTTAGAGCAGCCGCGGGAAACTGACAAACACCCTCTTAGGTAAGTGCTCAAAGTGAACATCCTCTCTAATGGAACAAATTAAAATCATGCACCACTTCCTGGGACACTGATGGGGGACGATGAAGGACGCAGCATCACAGGCACCCTGTCAAAGACAGCGTGCCTTCAATCTGATCATGGAGCATGAAGCACGCTCCATGGACTGTAATCTTCAAGTGTCAAGGTTATGAACCAAGGACAGACTGAGGAACTTTTCTGCAATGAAGGAGACTAAAGAGATAAGGATCACTAAGAGATGAAATGGATTCCAAAACAAGTCTTAAAGAGACAGGGCAACAAAGGCAAAGGCTAACTCTGGGCCAGATATTTTGTTATAAAAGACATTGTTTTTTTAAAAAAAGACATTCTTGGGACAACTACCAAAATCAGAAATGAATCTGAGCACTACTAGTATGAATATGTCCATGTTAATTCCCTCATTTTGATGGCTGCCTTGTGATTATTTAGGAGAATGTCCTTGTTTGTAGGAAACACACACTAAAGTATTCAGGGTAATGGGGCATCCTGTTGGCAATTAATTCTCAAGTGGTTTAGTGGGAAAAAGTTCTTCAGAATGTACTTTCAATTTTTCTGTCAATGTGTGGTGCTTACTTCAAAACATTTATTTTAAAGAGTAAAAAGAACAATGAAAAAGATACCAATCACATAAGTGTTTGCATATGCTTATGGTCACAGACGAAAGACACAGAGGTTCAGGAAATCCACAACAATCATTGTATGAAGGAGGCAGAATCAAGTGTAAAGATTCTCTCTGCTTTGAAGTCCTGTGAGTTTAGTTCAAGGTGTGCTGAGACGACACATGACAGGCCAGGCATTGTGCCAGGTCCTATTGTTGTTAGGGGCTATCAAATCAATTCTGACTGATAGCGACCCTATATGACAGAGGAGATCTGTTTCATCGAGTTTCCTGGTGACAGGACCAGATTGTCTGGTGTTTCCTCTCATGAAACCATGTAGTGTGTTTGAACTGCCAACCTTTCGCTTGGTTAAGGAGCCAAAGGCTTAACCATTGTGTCACCAGGGCTTCTTTGTCAAGTCCTAGGGAGACTGAAAAAAGTAGCAATGCTGGGTTGCAGACTTCAGGAGGGAATACTGTGGGATGTGGAGATGTCCTGGATGGATGGTATCTTAGGCTGGATCCTTAGAGAAACAAAACCAAAAACCCAAACCCACTGCCATCAATTCAGTTCCAATTCATTAAAATAACAACCCAAAACTCTCATTGCTGTCGACTTTACTTCAACTCATAGTGACCCTAAAGGACAGAGTACAACTGCTTCTCTGGGTTTCCAAGGCTATAATTAGTTATGGGAGCCAAAGGTCTCATCTTTTTTCTAAAGAGAGGATGGTGGGTTTGAACTACTGATCTTGCACTTAGCAGTCCAACCATTTCACACAACCCACCATTCCATCTCCTAGTGACTCTGCTTAGGGTTTCCGAGGCTGTAAATCACTACAGAAGCAGAGATAGTTTCAACTTTCTCCAGCAGAGCAGTTGGGGGGTTTGAACCATGGACCTTAAAGTTAGCAGTCTAACATTACCACCAAGGCTCCAGAGAGAGAGAGAAAATCTCAAGGAATTGGCTCACACAGTTATGGAAGTCTATGGGTCAGGCATCAGGCTGGAGACTTCTGCTGACTTACATGGTTGCAGAAGCTGACAAATCCAAAATTGGCAGGTCAAGTAGAAGCAGCTGGCTCACATTCTGAGAACTGGAGGTCAGGTGATGATGAGTCAAATTCAGGATTGAGCAAGTGAGTTTTGCCAGAATATTCATATGTATTGGATGCAGGCCACATACCCCTGAGAAAACTCTCTGATGACTATTTGGCTGATTGCATCAGAGAAACGATTATATTACATTATTTATATTATAATGGAAATTCAATCAATCCAATGACTGCTAAACCACTGAAAAACATAACCTAATCAAATTAACATATAACATTAACCATTACAGACATTGAGATGAGACCTAATCCAAATGAGGGGGCTGGGGTATTGGGGGTGAAGTTCTCTTGAGAAAGGGATAGTTGTGGTGTGGTCATTTTGATATTCCCTTAAGAATAACAATAATAGCTGTTTGGTGGCATATACTTGTATAGTTTCCTTTTCTCAGCTGTGTTTTAAATTGTACTCCTTTGGCTAAACTGCTGACAATATCAACAGAATTACCTTATGCCTCAGGAAGATAATTTATAATGTTTTCTAACATAAAATTACAATGATGTCTCTAAGGTGAACCAAAGACATATATGAACTATAGATATATGAATGGTATTTGAGCTTGCACTTAATTATAGCCCAAATCTAAGAACAATTCGTTCTTTTTTTTTCTTTTTTTAACATTTTATTAGGGGCTCATACAACTGTTATCCCAATCCATACACACATCAATTGTGTAAAGCGCATTTGT
>NW_022111372.1:96775838-96813274 GCF_000313985.2 Echinops telfairi
GGTTGTTTTGGTTTTTGTATGTTTTTCTGCATATGAAATCCAGGCCAGGTAAGTCCATGGAGACAGTAACTGGATTAACGGTTCCTTGGGGGGTATGGCAGGGGAGGTTGGAGGAAGTGGGGAGCTAATAACAATGAGTACAAGAAAGAAAATGTTCTAAAAGTGATTGTGGTGATGATTGTACAACTCTTCTTGATATGATCGAACTATTGGATTGTAGGACATGTGGATTTTGTGCTAATAATTGTTTTAAAAGTAATAATGTTTTTTAAAAAGTAATATATTTTTTTCAAAGTAATAATGCCCCCTGAAAGATGTGGGGCATCTCATCTGCATCAGGAGCTATGAGCAAGAGGAATGTGGGGAATTCAGTCTACAGAGTATGGGCGGCTGGTGGGCTGATCTTTGGGCTCATTCATGGGAGAGAAGCCTCAGGCCTCAAGCAGGACTGGATGGGGTTGGTGTTAAACTGCAGGAAGACCTCCAGGTGGCATGTAGAGAGGGGCATCTCAGAGAAGAGGAGGGGGCTGATTGGGGCCAGGCCACTGTCCCTGGTTATGTGCACAGGTCCTGGGAGAGGCCACAGCAGCCCTGACCCAGGCTGCCTAGAACCCTCAGTGATTCACTGGGGCTGAAGCCTCACATCCTCATCTGGATTACCAAACTGAGTGAGGCCCCTGGAGCCAGTCCCAATCTGTTTCCTTCTATTCTTTGACAGGAAGCTCCTGGAGAGCCAGCCCCCACCCCCCACCCCGCCCCAGCACTCCCTCTCTCTTTTCCACTATGGACAGAGCCTCTGCTGGGAGTGGCTGCCGGCCCACCACATACCGAGCCGACATGGGGACCACGGGAGCACCGCAGCTGGGCTGGGCGATCCTGGGCTTCCTTCTGCTCCAAGGTAAGAGGAGCCTGCCGCCTTCCTCCAGCGGTTTCTCTCCAGAGGTTGGCAGTCCCAGGCACCAGTCCCTGCTTCAGGACACACACGCCGCACACTGTTCATCCAGAGCGGCCACCAAGGGAATTTCCAGGGAATTTCCACCAAGAGGATCAGTCAGATTGGGGGTGGGAGGGTGGTCATTGTCAGGCGCAGGGGTAATAAGAGATAGGGTTAAACCCTCTTATGGGAAAATTCCAGGGAGGACTGGGTCCCTGACAGAGGCTGCTCTCCTGAAAAGATGTGGCTGTCTGATATGAGACTAAGGCTGGAAAGCTCTTCCCAGGTGAGCGCAGGCCTGGGAAACTGGCTGCCCCGCCACCTTACCCTCTGGTTAGAGTGCTCTCCGTGGGTGGACGGTTCGAGTACAAAGTGGTCTGTACCTTAGCCTTCACCAGTGATTTTTTTTTCCCC
The DNA here is from genome assembly GCF_000313985.2 of Echinops telfairi. Taxonomy (NCBI): domain Eukaryota; kingdom Metazoa; phylum Chordata; class Mammalia; order Afrosoricida; family Tenrecidae; genus Echinops; species Echinops telfairi. The sequence continues at coordinate 96,777,187 of NW_022111372.1, forward strand.
CCTTCTTTCAAAGAGGAGGACCAATCTGGAAATTCCAAATGGTTATAAGCTCAAACCACAGCCAGAGGGACTCCCGTTAAACACAAAGAACTATTTGTCAAGGAGGATGTCTACGTCAGCCTTGCCCAGGGGGCTAGAAGAGATGACCTCTAGAGGAGGGATCTCTGAAACAACCCTTTGCAGACATGGCTCCGTGGCTCATGAGGGATCCTCTAATTGGGGGGCAGTTGCTGGGAACCATAAAGAATCCAGGAGCTGGTGACTCACAGGCAGCCACTTCCCTTTGGCCATCCCTTCCCTCTCTCACCCTCCACCAGCTGTCTGTGGAAGTCCGTGAACCTGTGCTAGAAGCAGCTGAAGAGTGTTGTGGATGGGGAGGGGTGAGGGGAACCTAGTCAGCTGTGTGGGGAAAGGAGGCTGGAGAGTAGAGCATTCTGCCTGGAGGTGCCAGCTAGCTCCAAAGGCCCAGAGCCTGGGGTGGGGGTGGGGAACTGATTGCTGTCCCTAAGGAGGATAGTCACAGATTTGATCTGGGGCTGAGGACAGGGTTGTTGTGGAAACTGCAAAGATGGCAGAAGAAGAATTCAAGTAAAAAGAAGACACATGAGATAGTTTTTCACAAATCTAGGTTTCTCCCAGCTTCGTTAGCTTGTCCCATCCCAGGCAAGGATCAGGGCTACTAAATGCCTTGATAAACTGTCCCTCAGCCCCTAGGACCCCTTGAGTTTCCTAACCTCTCACCCAAGAGCTCAAGGGCATACTGTTTCCAGTCATTGTGGTGAGCTGAGCGATCCTTCTGAGGCTATCCAGACCCCACACCTGTGGATCTACAGAGGCAGGGCAGACTTCTAAGACTGGAGAGAATGCCCACCCCTCACCCTCACCCCCCCAAATGTCTATCACGTACTGAGGAAGGACTAACAGCCAGGCCGTGTTAAATGCTTTACAGGCGTGCCTCAGAGATATTGCAGGTGCGGTTCCAGGTCCCTGCAATAAAGTCAGGACTGCCATAAAGTGAGTCACACACAATTTTTGGTTTCCAGGGCATATGAAAGGTATGTTTACACTATATTCTAGTCTTTTCAGGGGGCAACAGCGCTATGAAAACATTTGAAATATTATGGGAATTGCTTAGTGCGACAGAGACACACAGTGAGCATACACTATTGGACAACATGGCACCGATGGACTTGCTCGAGACAGGGTTGCCACCTACCCTCAATTTGTCAAAAATGCAGTGTCTGCGAAGGGCAGCCAAGCCAAGCACAATAAAACCAAGTATGGCTGGATAGGCATTTTAAAGAAGAGAAACTGAGGCCCAGGCACACAGTAAGTGAAAGAGCCAGGATTTGAACTCCAAAATCCAAGACTTTCACTATTAAACTAGGTTCCTGAAGAACATGGTAGAAGGGATTGAAACAGAGAGAGGGTAGGGAGGAAGCAGAGGTACAGAGAGAGAGAGAGAGCAGGCCACCGGCCCGCAGCTTGTGACTTTGGAACTCCTTCGAAACTAGTTCTCTTCCCAGGTAAATGCACAACGGCAGGACACTGTGCCCTCCACCAGAGTGGAGGCTTGCTGGGTCCATACTGGTGGACGTTTTCAGGATAGGTCAGCAGTTCTCAACGTGTGGGTCGTGACCCCTTTGGGGGTCGAACGACCCTTTCACAGGGGTCACCTGATTCATAACAGTAGCAAAATGACAGTGATGAAGTAGCAATGAAAATAATGTGTGGTTGGGGGTCCCCACCACATGAGGAATGTATGAAAGGGTCGCAGCGTGAGGAAGGTGGAGAACCGCTGGGCTAGGTTCTCTCAGGGTCATTCTCTGTCCTCACGCCAGGTAGGAAGGATTCTCTGTCGCCTGGAGTTGCCACGCTTTTGAACGCTCCTCTTCCCCCCTTACCCAATGGGCCACCAGAGATGGGAACCCAGAAAAAAAAACCTGGCCCAAGATTTGGCCTGGAAAAAAGTTAATTCCACATTATCCGAATGATAGCTCCACGGAGGAAGGCAGTGGATTAAAGAAAATAAACAGAGCAGCAGGCTGCCACCAGCTGGGGCGGGCCCCTGGCACCCAGCCGCCTGGTCTGCACCGCCTGGCCTGGGTTTAGTGCTTCTCCGATGATGAGGAGGCCCAGGGAGCCGGAGGGCCAGGCCAGGGACTACAGGCCTAGGCTAAGCCGAGCGACGGGAACCAGGCTGGGCGGCTCCACTTCCCCACGTTGTTTTCCTTCCACATTGTTCACAGGTTTCTAGAATGATTTCATTGTGGAAAATGAGCAAACACCATCTGACCTTTCAGGTCCCACACACATAGCAGGATGCATACATGGGCAATGGGGTGCGTGCACACGCACATCTGCAGAGAGGTTCACAGACATGCACACGTACACGCACAAAGCAAGTGAGAGCTTCTGACTGGGGCCTTCTGGTCCTCACAAGGACCTCTTCTCTGGGTTTAGCCAACAAGGGCCGTTTCTAAAGTTGGCAGTGACTGCAAGAGTAAACTTCCTGTGAGGGTAACTCCGAGGCTTGTTCTCAGCTCTCTGTCTCTGTATACCTCAGGACTTGCTTCCTGTGCAGGACTCTCCCTCTGGCTGAGGGCAGGCGGAGAGAGAACCGAGATAGGAGCCCAAATCCCTATCTTATTCCTCACATCTCTCCGTCCTCTTTCTTGGAGGTGGATCCAGGTGGATCCCTGACCCACCAGAGAAAAGGAATGGCCCGGTGACAGAGGCTGGGAGCCTTAGCCTAAGGACCTGGAGTCCTGGGCTCTTGTTTAAACAAACCACTGGTCTCTGACTTTGGATGTGTCATTGGTTTAAAACAACCTGCCCGGACCTTGGGCCAGACTGGTTCTAAGACCCACGTGGGGGGGGTGGGGGGTGTTAGTCTGGGTACTTTAGAGAAACAAATCCACAGAAAATTCATGTATAAAAGAGAGTTTTATATAAAAGTTAAGTGCACATCAAAGAAAACATCCCAACCCAGTGCTGCCCAAGCTCACAAGTCCAACATTAACCCATTAACCCATATGTCCAACACCAATCCACCAAGTCCTCCTCCATCTCACAAAGCAGACCCAAGGATGCCAACTGCAGGAGGAAAGCCGAGTCAGTGAATGTGTAAGCATCTCAGTGCTGGCAGGGGTCTCCACATGGTTGCTCCAGTACCCAGGGTTGCATCGGGGTAGGTCCATGTGGCTTCTCCTCAGGGATGTCTTGCAGAAGTGAGACTTGCCAGCTGGAGCAGGGAACTAGCTAAGGCAGCTGCACCCTAGTCCGACCATCAGAAAGCAAGAGACCCGAGAACTGGAAAGGCGAGGCTCACTGAGCCATTTATCCCTCCGCCCTTCAATTAACCCCACATGTGTTTATCGGCCAGGTTGGCACAATAAACTAACTACCTGAAGGTGAAAGAGAGAAAAGCCTGAGCCATGAGATGGCTGTGAATAGCTATTGGGTCACAATCTCCGAGAAAGCCAGTGTCATGAACCTGAGCCCCAATCCTTCAGTCCTCTGCCATCGTGGGGCACTTAGAGAATCAAAAGCCCAGATTCCACTCTGGGAGCTGGCCTGGGCAGGAGACTTACCAAGCTAGCCTACATGCTATGTTGTCTCTTACAGGACACAACTCTCAGCCCACGACATCCGAGACGGCTAGTCCTCAGGGTAAGACCAAATACATGTTGCCTGCAGGGGGGTGACAGGAGCTCTGGGTCCGTTTCCCACTGACATCCAGTGATGGGGAGCTGGGAACAAAACTTTCAGGCCATCCACAGCTGAGCGCAGATGGGGATTTGCCCCCACCTGGCTTATTCTAACATGCCTTGAAAGAGGACAAAGAGGAGCGGTTGGAGGTGGGGCAGGGAGAGAGGGTGGAAGATACCGGATAGAAGGAAGAAGAGAGGGAGGACGAGCTGGACAGCACCCGATCCCTCAGCTTCGATGATCTGTTTCAGGCGCTGTCAGCAGGCGAAGTCTGATCACAGAGACAACTTCTCCCCACACAGGTGAGCGCATACAACGAGTTGCCAGACCCTTCCCCTCCATGTCCTCAGTCATTCCGTCTGGCTTGGAGCCAGGGTTCTGGCATGGCCAGCAGAGTGGGATGTCGCCAAGCTTGCCCGCTTCCAACTCCGTATCTGACCCTGACCTTGCAAGAGATGGCCCTCCCTCAGAGCCTAGCAGCCCTAGTTCTGTGTTACCCCAGGCACTATTACCCCAGGTACTCTCCTGTTCAGACTACAAATCCCCTCCGTGGAGGACGGAGCCAGATACCGTTCCTGTGCGAAAGGAGAATGTAAACAAATGGGCTAACAGACAAGTAAACAGGCCCTCAGATGGGGGTGGGGAGAAGGTGCTATGGAAGCCCAGAAACACATCAGCCACTTCAAATTTGGTGGGGGTTGGGGACAAAACTTTCAGATATCCAAGTGGGGTCAGGAAAGATATCTCTGAGTGAGTGACGTCTAAAGCTGAGACCTGAGAAGACTGCAGGGTGGAAGTGATGGGCATATTCTAGACCCGGGAGCTGTGCAGGTAGAGGTGCAGATGTGAGGGAGAAAATGGCCCTTTTCTTGGGACAGAAAGCAAGATTTGGGACTACAGAGCCCTCTCTGTCCACACTGCTGGATAAGGCGTACTTTCTGACCCACAGAACCTCCCAAGAAGGCCTCACGAGAGCCCGTGGTAACAAGTGAACCCACCACGCCTAGGTCAAGCACCATGGGTGATCAGTCTTTGTCCTCCCTGGGCCAGCCTCAGTCGCAGCCACAAAAGCTCCACACTTCAGGACTTGGTAAGTGGCCAGGGCTGGGGCCAGGCAGGGGGCAGGGGTGAAGGGTACTGGGTTATGTCTGGGTGGGCTCCTTCTTCCCCCATTCTGGAGGCTCACGTCCTGCTCTAGCACTAGGGGTCTTGAAGTCAGGACCCCTGGCTGGACACCCTGGTTTGGGAAAGAATTCGGGAGGTTTGGTTAGTGGGTGGGGAGACACAAGAACTAGGACCAAGTCACCAGGAAGGTTCAAGGAGCCTGGAGTTGGGCTGAGGAAGGAGGAGAGAGGAAGAGAGGAGAGTAGGAGAACCCAAAATGATGGGAAAGAGGAAGGGGGATGCTGGGGAAAGGTTTGCCCTCCTCTCAGTGAAGGCTGGCCCTCGTCAATGAACATGGGAGAAGACGGGGAGGGAGAGGACACCATCCCCTTGGCCGTGTTTCATGGTGCAGGCACAGGGTCCCACGCAGCAGCAGCTGCTGCAGGAGCAATGGTGGCCCCAGTGGAGGTATATCCGGTTGCTTTTCCCCTCTCTCTCCTCACTCCTTGGCTTGAGAGGTTTGTTTTTTTTTGACATTACCCAGACCTACTTGGGAGGGGGGTGCAGGGAGATGGGAAAATGGAACCGTGATCAGGCCTGACGTACAGCATAGAGGAGGAGTTGAAAGGAGGTGGCCATACCAGTTTTCCCGAGGACAGACACGTGTGCCCCTTAACTGGCAGCCTGACTTGTTTCGCTAGCTCCTGTGGGCAGACATCCCGTGCCCTTCCTTCCACCCACTTCAACCTTTGGCAAAACACAGATGATTCCACCTTGCTCGGTTTGGGTCCCTATTTCGGGGGCACAGACTCCTTTCCTCTGGGCCTCACGGGGAGGTGGAACAAGCCTCAAGGGAGGATCCTGATTATCCTGGAGTTCTCTGGAACCTGCAGCTTGAGAAGTCAGCAGTGCCATTCACATGGCCACTTACCATCATGGTGTGACCTCCACCTCGTGGGATCTGGTGGAAGTGACAGGGAGGACGTCTGGGGTGTGTGTTTCCCTAGCCATCTCTAACCGGAGGGATAGGGGTAGAGGGAAACTAGCTCTCCATGGGAGGCCATGTCAGTTTCCATCACCGATATACTTATCCCCTACCCCATCTTTAGACCCATCCCAAAATACCCCCCAAACGACTGCCATGAGCCTGAAGACGGGAGAATACTTGACCATCCTGCCTACCCCCACATCAGAGTCGGTGCTTACTGTGGCTGCATTCGGTGAGTCAGGGGGAAAAGGCGGGACATGGGAGGGAATGGGCCTGGAATTGATGTAGACTTCTGGGTATAGAAACACAAGCTCAAATCTTATCCATTTGTTCCAAGAGAGGTTGGCTAAAGGAATAGCTCTGGTGGGAGGGAACCTCCACTGCCCCCCAGTTAATCTGCTGTCTTTGATGGGTTCCATGTTCCTATGGGAGCACGGGCAGGGGAGGATGTCCCACTTGGGCTAGGGGTAGCAGGCTTGTTGAACTTGTTCAACAAAGAAATAGGCTTCATCTTGCTTCTGGTGCCTGCCTATCCAGTACTTAGCAAAAGGAATTTGAGACTCCTGTTGCCCACTTTTTTTTTTTTTTTTGATGCACATGCATTTTATTTTATTTTATTTTTTTAACATTTTATTAGGGGCTCATACAACTGTTATCCCAATCCATACACACATCAATTGTGTAAAGCGCATTTGTACATCGTTTCTCAAAACATTTTCTCTCCATTTAAACCCCCGACATTAGGTCCTCATTTTCCCCTCCCTCCCTGTTGCCCACTTTTGTCCTGTCAACCTCCTCTTCACCCCACTTTTTTTTTTATCCCTATTCAGGTGTTATCAGCTTCATTGTCATCCTGGTGGTGGTGGTGATTGTCCTAGTCAGTGTGGTCAGTCTAAGATTTAAGTGTCGGAAAAACAAGGAGTCTGAAGGTAAAGCCCTGGCCTCAGGGCCCCTCTTTGCTGGAGAGAGCAGGAGCTAAGGTCCATAGCTCAGACCTAGCCTGAAGTAGAAAGAGGGATGGGCAGTTCAGCACCATCGAGTGTGAGAGGTTACTTGGGTGGACTTTGAGGGGTAGGCTGGGTATCTGAGTTACAGCATGTGACTCCTGATCTGTGCCTTGGCTTTTCACAGATCCTCAGAAACCAGGAAGTTCAGGGATATCTGAAAGGTAAGACTGTTAAAGAGGGGTATTTTATTGATCCCCCACTCTCCATCTCCAATAGGGAACCAGCACCTCATGACTTACACACACACACACACACACACACACACACTCCTTACAGCCATCACAGAGCCACTGGGTGGGCAGAACAAGACAGGGAGAGACTTGAAAGGAGGCAATCAGGCGACAGGGATGGGAGAAGGGTTAGAGCTCTTCAGCCTCACAGCTAAACCTGAAAACCCTCTCATGAAAGTGTAAGAACTTAGATGCTAATCTACCTCTCCTCTTAAATAAGGAGGCCTTTCCACTGTGCTTAGGAACCACTTGTTTAGTAGTTACTAAATGTGCCAAGCTAGGAGCGCTGGTGTGGTGGTCAAGTAAGTGTGAACTGCTAACCACAAAGTCAGCTGTTCAAACCCCCCAGCTGCTCTGAGAGACAAAGATGAGGCTTTCCGCTTCCAAGATTAATAGCCTCTCGAAAACCCTTTTAGAGTTGCTATGAATCATAATCAACTCAGTGGCAGTGTTTTGTTGTTGTTTTTAATGTGTTAAGGAATGCATTCTAGTGGCACAGTGGATTAAGTGTTGGGTTGCTAACCACAAGGTCATAGGTTCAACCCCACCAGCCACTTCACAGGAGAATGATGAAGCTGTCTGCTCCTGGAAAGAGTGACAGTCTTAGAAACCCTGTGGATCATCTACTCTGTCCTGTACTGTCATCATGACCCTGAATAGACTCAGCGGCTGTGGGCAAGTAAGTGGCTGGCATGTACCAAGCACTGTGATAGACATTTTGAAATATTACCTCAAAGCCTCACAGTAAGTCTTCAAGGCAAATATTACTTCCTTTAACCCATGAATAAAATAAGGCTGAAGAGAAGCTTTAACTTGGTCAAGATTAGGCAAGTGGTGATGCACTAAAACCAAAATATAAATATAGGTCATTTAGAATGCAAAGCTCTCAGTTCATTATGGTCCACCACCAAAATGTTAAAATTTCAAAACCAAGATCTAAAACACAACAGCTTCAACCCCAAAGATTCTTAAGTCCCCATTATCTTCCCTCCTGTTTTCTATAACCCAGACTCCCTCTCAACCCTTAGCTGCTCCACAGCCAAAGGTGAGAAAAACAGCATCACCCTCATTTCTATGAAGAACATCAACATGAATAACAGCAAAGGGTGCTCCTCGGCAGAGAAGGTGTGTTTTTCATCTTTACTTCCTCCCTGTCCCAAAGTTCCCTTCTCCTTCCTCCTATCTTCCAGTTCCAATTCCTGAGTCAGAAAGGAGATACTCCCAAAGACTCAGCTTCTCCTCCTCTCTTCCCAATCCTGCCACTTCGAAGAAGTTCAACCTCCCTCATTATTCTGTGCTTATTTTGCAGGTTCTGTAAAGGCGACCTTGGGGCCTCACAGGTCCAAGGATGAGGCTGCTGCCCTGTGACTGTGAGCAGGAAATGATGGGATTGCTAGTGACAATGAACTACATATAAATTATTTGCTTGTTTCACATCTACTCCCAAACCTAAATGACACCAGCATTCCTCCAGATGTGAGAATGAGCTACCAGTACCAGTGTCTCTCCCCTATGAATAGCCAATCTAGACACAAAGCCACCTGCTCCTATCTTCTTCTCAGTCCTGGGAAAGAGGACCAGTAAGGAAAATGATGAGGCAGATTGGTCTTTTCTACTATGTATTAAAATTATTTCTTGGTCTATAGCCTAACTTCTTTTAAGGTCTCTGTTCCCATGCCCATCTCTTTACCAAGTGTTCTAGCAGCGTTGGGATCACCTTGCTTAGGCCAGGAATGTGTATGCGGGGTTCTACCTTTGTGAGGAGCTCTCTGAGAAATCTAGAAGCTAAAGAGAAATATTTATCAGGTCTGTCTTGGTTAACCTGGCTTATTCAGTAGGATTGAGGTGACTAAGCACCCCCAACAGGGGAGTAAGAAAAAGGACTGTAAAGTATGACTAATCATCACCAGTAAAGGATCACATCTGGAGAGAGAGAACATGGGAAGCACAAAGCATTCCATCTAGGAAATTCCAGTGGTGAGAGTTGAATAATAAGAAGGCAACTGTCCTCTGCCTGCCCCAGGGTGGACATGCATCATCCCGGTCCTAGCTGTGGGAAGACGAATGGGCAAGTTTGGATGAGGCTAAGTTCATGGCACTATATACAGAAAACCTACCCACTTTACCTCATGCCACTGTTGTCTTGTGTTCTAGAAAGAGAACCCAAAAACCACGTAAATCCTGCTGCTCAGGGAGAAAAAGAAAGGCAGTGCTTGTTTCCTTAGTCGCAGGTACCTTCGCCATGACACCCGTTTGGATGGGTAGGGTCAATGGAAGAGTCACCTGGATCTCTCTGCAGAAATGGTTGAACTTTTCAAGGATCACTTAGGCAGCAGTTTGGAAGACATGGGGAACACCATTCCTGCTCTCGCATTCTCAAGGAACAATACGCTATTCTCTTCTGGATTTAGACTTTGCAAAGTGATGATATGAGAAAGCATAGAATAAAAAGTTTCACTTGCCCCTCTGTCTCATTAAAACTCTCCAAGTGAGACTGAAGAAACTGCCTGGATTATAAAATCAACTAAGGCTGGACCTGTAACCTACTCATGTTTGTAACTCCAGCACACCGTTGGTAATGAAAAACTGTTCTTGGGGAAAAGAAAGCTGGTGATGAGGCTGGGCTCCTCCACCGAGTTACAACTTGACTTTGACCAAATCATCCTGCTGTCTCTGAGCCGGTTTCCTCACTTTTAAAGTCAGGTGACTGGACTACTTGGCCTTCACTATCTTTTCTAATTCTTACGTTCCACATTTCCATAGACTCTAAAAGTAGAAAGAAAAAAAAAAGAAGAAGAAGAACACGATGTGTTGAGTTCAGAAGTCAATAGGTGGCAAGGCAAAGCCGAGGGTAATCTTCTGGGATGCTGAGCATGTGTTTGCTATCCCATAAGATAATAGGAAAGACTGCTCCCAAGTAGCTCTGTCTACCTCACAGGCTACTGGGAGGTAAAATGGAATAATAAATGTGGAAATACTTGCAAGGTAAAAATATTAGCTGGCAATTGTTGCAGACAGTGTGGAACACCGCCAAGATCCCACTTCAAAGATCAAAATATTTGTTCCCCGGTGGGTGGCTGGGAGTGTTGGCTGCTGAGGGCTCACAGCTGGTTTAAGACTAGTTGATTAGGAGGTAGAGCTGGGGATGAAGCCGTAGACCCCTGGTCTCCCTTTCTCCCTCCACCGGTTCCTGCTCCTCTCACCCCTCACACTGTTGTTCCCAGGAACACTCTCCAATAAATCTTTGGCATGAAAATCTGAGTCTCAGAGTCTATTTCCTAGGTACCCAAACTATGATCCGAAAAACTCACTGCCATCGAGTTGGTGCCAACTCATAGCGGCCTTACATGGCAGGGTAGAACACCCCCAGCGAGTTTCTAAGGCTGTAGCTCTTTATGGGAGTGGAAAGCTTTTTTTCTTTTCCCTCTAACCTTTCTCCCTCAACTCAGCTGGTGGTTTCAAACTACTGACTTGGCAGATCTCTGCCCAATGGGTAACCACTATGAAAGTACGGTTTTAAGAGACAAGTCAGAGTGTGTCATTTAAGCCACACTGCAGAAAGATGACTTACGTTAGTCAGTTCCAGTATAATAAGCTGTCACTGGGCTAGAACTCTCCAGGTGACATAACAATGTCTAGATGTGCTGGGTTCTGTTTGAATTGACTTTGTTCCTCTGACTGCCTGGGGTGCTTACCATCCTGGATCATCAGGTCAAGGACATGCGTTGAACTCTGGGTAGCAGGTGATGGCTCCATTCTAAGGCCATAAACTTTTCCCGGATTCTGGACAATATCCTTCAAATATGAGCCGGTCGTCATAAGGTACTTATGTGTGTAGTTGGAGATGGGGTGATTCATATCTTCTGAGACCCACAGGCTTTTACACGGACACTGCAGTACCACATGAGCCCTGCGGATTTTCCTTTTGCTAAGTAACCACCCTTTGGGAATGGGAACAGGGTGAACTCACTTGATGCTGAGTCCTGCTCTACAGCAACCTGCAGTCAAGGAGGCTCTCCTGGGGTGGGATGGGGCGGGAGGAATCCTATTCATGCAAATGATCCCACTAGACCTCACTTCCAGCAGGAAGTCTGAATGCAGCCTTCTGCAGTCCCTGAGACTACCTACATCCCTTCTTTGATGTCTAGACAACAGGATGGTAGCCATTTACAAGTCAGCTTCCTTCCTGTTCCCACACAGGATTATAGGCCCTAAAACAGGAATGCGTGGTGGGGGGTAAAGAGGTTGCTGTGACTGCCCTGATCTCATTTTCTCTCTCATCCAGTGGAAGGGCAACTAACAAACCAGTTCAGGTGCACAGACCTGGTCAGAGAGGGGACTAATTTCATTTAGTCAGGGCCGGATGGGGCAGGTCCAACACCTCAACAACACAGGGCACATGGCAAACCTCAGTACTGCCAACAAAAATTCACTACAGAAATGGTTTTTTAAAATAAGTCAAGGTGCCTTCTAGAAAGCTGAGACTCTCCCGAGATAAAACAATTTAGTGGCTGAAGGATCTCACTGACCTAATTCTTGCACCAAAGTTCCCAAAGGCAGGCTCAAACTCATTGCCACCGAGCCAATCCTGACTCATAGTGATGACCCTATAGGACAGGGTAGAACTGTCCCTGTGGGTTTCCACGGCGGTAGCTCTTTATGGGAGTAGACAATCCCATCTTTCTGTTTCCAGCTAGTGGTTTTGAACTGCTAACCTTGTAGTTCACAGCCTAACTCGTAACCATTATGCCACCTGCTGTAACACATTCTGTGGTCTGGTTGACGACCAGCTTCCCTTGGTTAGTGGGTGGTTACCTTACTTTCCTCTTCAAACTTCTTTCTAAACGCTTCCCTCTTTTTTTAGGAACTACACTGAGATCTCACCTCTCTTCTTCTCCCTAATCTCAATCCTAGTTACTCTCTCACTCTACCTGCTGGTTACTCCCCTAGCTCCCTCCTCCTGTGCTCTGCACGCCCACAACGTGTCCTTCCACACAACACAGACACTGAATTTGAAAGTGGGGAGTCTTTTTTTATTGAGTGGCTTGTGAACTTAACCAACACCTAGCACAGAAATATTGAAGTTTGGGTTCTAGGTCACTTCTAGTGACACCAAAAGCCATTACTATCTAGTTGATTCTGATTCACAGCTACCCACCATCGGGTTTCCAAGACCTTGTAAATCTTTACAGAGCAGACAGTCTCACCTTTCTTCTAAGGAGGAGCTAGTGCGTTTGAAGACTTTGCACTCTTAACAATCTAACTCTTATTCGACCTGCAGTCATAGGAAAATGCATCCCAAATGATTGATTTAGGTGTATGTGTGCCAAATAATACAATTACATGGCAATATCTGAGATGGTGGTAATGTTGAACCACTTTTTGCCGGACTAGAATTAAATGAACCAAATCTAGAAAAGAATGGATTACAAAGAGAGAGAGAGAGAGAGATTTCAGAGAATAAGGAGGTGGGGAGAATGTTGAGGTACCTGTTATCTCCAAGAGGCCTTCACTTCCCAGCACCCCTGAATCTGAACTCTGCTTCCTAAGCCCCACAATGTATAGTGTCCCTTCTCAATCTCATTATCCCCTACAGTTCCCTAACCCCCCTGTTCTCTGCCAGGTATGTCTGATTCATGGCTCTCTGACACCTCTGAGCACATCTGACCATAGCCTGGTGGCTCTCGGTTTCATGGTACATCTATGCAGTAGAGCAGCCCTGGCCTTTCCAAGCTAGAGAATATTTATATTCAAATACCTGATCATTTAATTTAGGTGTAAATGTGCTGAAGTGTACAACTACATGGCAGTATTTGAGATGGTAAGGGGCATCCCTAATCAGGTCCCTTGGCTACAGAGCACAGTACTTCTTCAGTGTCCAGTCTTCTGGGAACCCACTGTCGTCTAGAGTATGTAAGCTGGCCATATGTGGAGTCCCAGAATTGTGTGTTTGCCTCTCAAGTTTAAGGCCATATGGTAATAGATCTGATTTTGGATGGCTCATGTCAGCTCGTTTTTGCCATGTTCTTTCATTTTTGGAAGAAGATGCAGATCACCAGCTTCAGTGGTTGGGGTCAAGGGCCAGAAGACAGGGCATAGCAACTTGCAGTCCTTTTTTGGTAGTGTTGTGCATTTTGCCTGACTCATAGGTAGCGATTGCCAGACAGTATGGCATGGCTCCAATCAGACATAGCAGGACCTTTGATATACTCGATATACCCCACTCCCCACTAAGAAGCCCTAGTTGCACAATACTTAAGTGCTTAGCTGCTAACTCACATGTTAATGGTTTGAATCTACCCATTGGCTCTGACAGAAAAGAGGTGGCAAGGCAATCTCCTTCGGTAAAGATTATAGCCCAGGAAAGCCTATGGGGCAGTTCTTCTCTGTCGGAATAGCCTCATTGGCACCCAGCAACAGCATCCTCCCACTGCTGACTTACAATATCAAGTCATAGGGGGACATTACTTCTCTTCCTCTAAGCCAGTCTAGAACAGTGTTAGCATTTATGGAGTACACATTACATGGGAGATTAGAGGCTTAAATACTTTAGTTTGTATTCCGTAGCAATCTTTTAAATACTATACTAAATTCTCTCTCCTGAGAAAATACAAAAATTACTAAACATCTAGGCAGCTGTCACTTCCTCCAAACTCATAGGGTTTATTATGTGGGCAGAACATTATCCTTAATTACTTGAGAGAAAACTGATTTTAGAAATGACACAAGCCTTTGGTGGTCAACTAGTTGGTAGTTTAAAATATCTCTTTTCTCTTTTAGTAGACAAATAAATCCCTTTATTAGACCACACAATATACCAAAAAAGTAGAACTGCTTTGTTTGAAGAAGGGTAAGGAGGTAAGAGTCCTCCCTTACTGTGCCTTCCCCCTCTTTCCTACCCCCCCACCCCAAGTAAAAAGTCCCAGGATATCTTCACACGAAGTCCAAAGAATTCCTTAATTTAAAACTATTCATTGACCCCAAGGGGCTTCGGGGGCGTGCCGGGTCAAGTGTTGGGCTGCTAACTCGAAACCACCAGCCGTTCTGTAGGAGGAAGATGAAGCTCCCGTCCTAAACCCACAGGGTCTTCAACTGGACGGCAGTGATTTTGAATGAGTGAATCTAATCTAACCGTCTCATTTTCTAAATGGGGGAAACTGGGACCAAAGGAGATGAAGGGAGTTAGTTAATTGTGGTCATAAAGTACTTTGTGGAATTCCAAACTTACAACCATTATTAATTCATAGGCCTGTGCTTTTTCCACAGAAAGTTCTTGTGAATCCTGAAAAAGGCTAGACCTGCGTGTCATCCGGGGCTTTGACCCTTCAAATTTAGGACCCACCTCACCTCCAACCATCTAAATAGTTGCCCTCAACTCAAACTCTCCGTCCTTGGTCTATTCCGGCTCATAGCGTCCCTAGAGGACAGGGCAGAACTGCCCTTGTGGGTTTCCCAGGCTGCACTCTATACAGAAAGCTCCGTCTTTCTCCCGAGGAGCCAGGGGTTCCTGGTTTCAAACTGCTGACGGTGTGGTTAGCAGCAGAGTAACCGATATGCCACCAGGGCTCCTTATAGTTGCTACTTGATTTTTATAACCGCTTTAGCCCTTTTAGGTAAGATCTCAGTGAATTCCAGATAAGGTTTTACTTGGCGATGAACATGATCATTTTTCCCTTTTAGTAGACCCGATTTTTGGCTTTCTTAAGGCACACCTTCCTGCAGTCTCGAGGCAGTGGGTGAGAACATTGTGCCCATCTGCCTAGGTGAGAGTTGCGTTTATTGTTTGCTAGACTCCATATAAACCTGGGTGAGGACCAGCTGGACTATTTCTTCATTTCCTTTTCATTGATTTCCTAGAGTCTTGTCCTTCAGAAAGGTTGGAGAAGAGCCCAGGAAACGATTGGGCTGGAAGGGGGAGGAAAAGTCTCAGATGGCCCCAAAGTAGGACAAACCCACTGCTCCCCAGTGATTCTGACTCAGAGAGACCCTGGGGGTTTCTCAGGCCGTAAAATCGAGTCGTTAAAGAAACAGCCAGCCTCACCTTTCTTCTACACGGAGCAGCCGGTAGCTCCAAACCGCTGACCCTGCACTTAGCAGTGCAATGCTTATGCGGCAGCGCCACCAGGGCTGGAAAACACAAGGAAAAGCCAAGAGAGAACTATAGTGCTGGCCGTTAGCCCGACCCCGTAGCCGCCCCTCTAAGGACACGGCCAGCCTGGAACTGTGCCTGAGGAACTGGGGACCAGGTGTGTTCCTACACGGCCCTTTAACCCCCTAAATCTACCGCACCGTCCTAGTTTTTTGGCTCATCCTCTATCCATCTCTAAATCCCCAGGGCCGAGCCCACACTGCACAGAGGAGGCACTATCGTGTATTTTTCAGAAGCATCGCTGAGCCCAACAGCCAAGCTGTCACCGTGTTCTAGGGCGTCGTTTGGGAAGTCCTCCCAGATAGGTCGTCCATCGCGCCTCCTCGGGAGTCGCCATGCCCACTCCACAGACGCGGTGAAATGCGGCCCGGAATCACCAGTTTCCTAGTGTACATGTGTGGCTCTCCGCAGTCAGCGAAGAGCGAACGTCTCCACAGGCCTTTCCCCGCAAGGTCCGAGCTCTAGACCCCTCTCGGCATCTCCGCTGGCCCCTCGCGCTGAGCCTGCCGGGAGTTGTAGTCCAATGCCCGGGCGCGTGCCCCGCAACCCCATAGGAGTAAGACTACAATGCCCAGCATGCAGCCGCGCTAGCGCCCCCTTTCCTTTCAGTCTCAGAAGAGGGGGAGGCCGGCCGACTTGCTGACAGGCAACCGCTATGGCTGCGACGCTGAGCAGCGGGGAACGCTGGACGGAAGGTACCAGGTCCAAGTCGGTCGGTCGGCCTAGGCGGGTCTGGAAGGGATCAGAGGTGGCCGGCCTCCTGACGGCGCTTACGGGCTAAGATGCTGGCCTGGGGTGAGGGAGGGAGGCTCGTGCGAATGCGCCAGCCCGAGGGGGTTTTGGACGGAGTGCAGGCCTGCCCCGGACTGGGGCTGGTATCTGGAAAAGAGAAGCCGCGGGGGCACGTCGAGAGACCCCAGTCACCAAGGACGATTTGTTGCCTCCTGCCTCCAGGCCCGCGCGCCCGTGCCCCGCCCAGGGCCCACCGGCGCCGGGCCGGCAGGGTGATGCAGTCAGTCGCCTGCACCGTATTTACCGGGCCCATCTCCCTGTTGCCAAACTGGGCCACCGGATCCAGTTCCAGGCTGATCTTGTCCCCCCACCCCCCAGCCCATAGGCCCGTCTTTTCCATTCTGAACAGGCCATTCATTCATGGCTCGTTCCTGCAGTCAGGTAAAAAGTATTGATCCGTCGTGCATGACGTGCACTGAGCACGCAGGTGCAGCGGGAATTTGCTAGGGAAGGACCACTGACAGCCAGTTAGCCCGAACTACACGGCAAAGTCAAGGTTTGGGGAGCACACCGTCAAGGCACCCAACACAACCTCAGAGGTCACATATGAAGGCATGAAGGATACACTGGAGTCAGCCGAGCAGACCCAGTGAGGGTTGCAGGCAGAGGAAACAAACAGGGAAGAAGAAAACCACTGATTCTGAAAAGAATTTAGTGTGGCTAGAACAGGCTAGATTGCAGAAGCCTTGGGGGCGTAGTGGTTACACTTTGGGCTGGGATCTGCAAGGTCAACAGTTCAAAACCACCAGCCCACTCCTGAGGAGTTGCAGTCTTGGAAACTTACAAGGGCAGTTCTACCTTGTCCTATAGGGTGGCTGTGAGTCGGCATCGCCTTGATGGCAGCGAGTTTGGTTTGGTTTGGGGAGAGGAGATTGCAAAGGAGTGTGTGGTAAGAGGCTGGAGAGGCAGGTTGGGCCCACAATAAGAAGTGTGGACTAGGTGCAGTGGATAGTCACTTAGGAAAGAAGGATGTGGTCGCATTTGATCAAAAGGTTTTTCAGGTCTTTCCTCGAACCTAGATAAGACAGGAGAACTCTGTTCTCATTGGCTACATTGCATGTGTTCTTCTTTACATTGTGCATGAATTTTTATTCATTGGGTCCTCTCCCATTAAAGTAGAACCTCGTAGTCAGTAATAGGTCTTCTTCATACGCATTTGCCCAATCTAGCCAGTTAAATGTTACATGCATATTAGCTCTATAATTGTTGGCTTAGTGCTCACTTCGGCAGCACATATACTAAAATTGGAACGATACAGAGAAGATTAGCATGGCCCCTGCGCAAGGATGACACGCAAATTCGTGAAGCGTTCCATATTAAAAAAAAATTGTTGGCTTAAAATCATTGAATTCATCACAGTGGGGACATGGCAACAAAAAGGGTTCTTTCATGAGCGATATCACCTTTGACCATAGACCACAGAGAAACAGATTTCCCTCTAAAGGAGTTCTATTGGGCAGAATCCCTTTTCTGGCTCCGAGTCAGAATTATTTGATGACTGTTTGGTGGACATGATGCCTCATGTTTCTAACATTTACAAGTTTTTCTTGATTGGCATCCATTTTTCCCGTACTCTTACGTTGTCACAGTGATGGCAGTGGATTGGGTTCGCTGTTTTAGGGAAGATGAATATGTAGCATTATATTGATGTTTAAAAGTCAGCATGACATTAATTACCTGGCCTCACACTCACCAGTTTATGCCTACAAGCAAGCTCCTAGAAAGCTCAGACAGGTGGCAAAGCTGATTTGCAGAAACAAACCAAGATCTAATGGAGGGGCTATTGCTTTGCAGCCTATATTGATGCAATTAGAAGAAACAAATACTCAGAAGACAGACCTCCGGAGGGTCATGACGCTTGTGGTTGCTGTAACTGCATGAAGGCACAGAAAGAAAAGGCTGAGAATGAGTGGACGCAGACCCGACAGGGTGAAGGGAGTGCCACTTACACAGAGGAGCAGCTGCTTGGGGTGCAAAGGTGAGCCTGTGGTAGGATTAAGTGAGCGATGAGAACAGTGCCTGGTCCACATGTGCTCTACGGACATACCTCTGAGATACTGTGGGCACAGTTCCAGGCCCACAATAAAGCTAATATCTCAATCAAGCGAGTCACACAACTTGTTTATTTCCTAGTACATAGAAAGGTTATACTTGATATATCTCTGCAGTAGCATTAGAAAACGTTAGCAATATTGTGAGAATTACCAAAATGTGACACGGAGTAAATACATACTTTTTAGAAAATGGCAACGATAGACTTGCATGATGCAGAATGTCACAAATCATGAATTTGTTAAAAACAAAACTGTAACGTGAAGCACAATAAACTGAGGTGTGCCTGTGCAAGTATTGCATGCTGCTATGATCATAATGATTGTTGAAGCACAATTGCTTTTTGACTGCAGAAGGCAGACTGGATGAAGATAGAGTATGAAGGTACAATCTGAACTGACTGCCCTGCTTCTACTTCAAAAAAAGGCAGGGGAAACCAGCGAGATCTAAGAGAGTGCCCAACAACACTAGAATATACATTCTTTTCGGGTGTCCATAGAGGTACTTAGATGTACCTTCTTCAGCATAGACCATTCTTAACCATAAACCAAGGCTTTTTATTATTGTTGTTATTTTATTTTATTATTATTGTACCTGGTGCTATCTTCACAACCGTTTGCTATGTTGGATCCTGTTGTTGTAGCTGTGGTGTCGAACTATCTCATGGAGGCTCTTCCTCTTTTTCACTGAACCATTGCTTTACCTCGTGTGATGTCCAGGGATTGGTCTCTCCTGATAATATGCCCAAAGGACAGGAGACCGAGTCTTGCCATCCTTGATTCTAAGGAACATTCTGGCTGTCCTTCTTCCAAGACAGATTTGCTTGTTCTTCAGGCAGTCCATAGTATAGTCTATATTCTTCACCAACACCATATTTCAAATTCATGAATTCCTTTTCAGTCTTTCTTGTTTAGCATGTGAGGCAAGCAGGACCAAGTAGCATGAGCAGTTGGTTACCATATACCATGACTTGGGTCAGACCCAACTGAAGATGACATCTTCACCTTTGAACATTTTTAAAGATGTTTTGCAACAGATTTGCCCACTTCAATATGTCATTTGACTTATTGACTGATGCTTCCATGGTCATTGATGATGGACCCAAGTAAATTGAAATCCTTGATAACTTCAGTAAAGTTGACCCTTGAACAACACATCAGTTAGGGGTCCCAACCCTCATTGTAATTGAAAATTTCTTTATGACTTTTGACTCCCCCCAAATTTAACTACTAATAGATTCTACTGATCAGAAGCCTAATTAATAGCATAAACAACCAATTAACACATATTTTGTATGCAGTGTAACCCACAGAAAAGCTGGATTTTCAATACAAGTTCAAAGGTATTTCATAAAAAGTGCCAGGTTTTGGTGCCTGCTGACATAGCTGAAGCATCTATTCCACGATTTCCCTTTCTTTTTTTTTTTACAATGCTCCATACACTGGACTCACTTATCTTAAGATAGTGGTTAGTCACAGCTTTAGACCTCAATGTGAGTCCAACTTTCTCTTGAAATGCCATGTCCTTTCTCTGCTTGGGGCCACTCCAGCTTCACTGGTAGCATTTTGTATAGATCCCATGATGTTATTCAAAATTTATAATATTGCACAAAACGTGATAAAAAAATACATGAGCAAAATATATATATACATACACACACACACACACATACACACACACATATATACATGAGCGCCGCAAAAGATCACTTTTTATTGTGATATACAAACTACTAGAGACAACATACTCACCCTGAGGAGAGTAGTGTTTTGTTTTGTTTTGTTTTGTTTTTAACTTCACATATAAGTGGACCCATGCAGTTCAAACTCAGGTGGTTTGAGAGTCAACTATAGTTTGTCCGTTATTCATGCTATTGCTTACTTATGAGAAATTGGTTTCAGGTGTGAGAAATGTTTTCTGTTGAGAAATCCATGTTGAAGGCTGTAGTCTTTGATCTTTATCAGTACGTGCTTCAAGTATTTTCTTATTTCAGCAAGCAAGATAATATGATCTCCATATTTCAGGGTGTTGTGAGTATTCTGTGATCCTAATACTGTGTTCTTCAGCGTCTAGGGTAGTATATTAGCAAGCAGATTAAATAAGTATGGTAAAAGGATACAAGGGAACTTTTTTAAGTTTGTGGAAATGTTTCATTATCTTTTCATTCCATTTCCCATGAATTTTGGAAGCCCTCTTGTATAACCCTAATACACAGCTTTCTTGAACTTAAGCCATACAGTATCCTCTTGTACTATTCAAATGACTATAACATAAAAACCAAAGTCACTGCCATTGAATTGATGTCAACTCCTAGCAACCCCATAGGACAGGCTTCTCTGGGTTTCTGACACTGTGACTCTGTACAGGAGTAGAAAGTCCCATCTTTCTCCTGCTCAAACGACTCTCGACACTGAAGAAATATACTGCGAAACAAAAACAAGAATGGGTCAAAGGGGAAATCATAAGGGAAATTAGAAAATAATACTTTGAGATGAATAAAAATGAAAACACAACACACCAACACACCAAAACGTACAGACTGTAACTAAAGCAGTGCTTACTGGGAAATTTATAGCTGTAGACACTTCATGTTAAAAAATAAAATAAAAAGAACATTCTCAGTTCATCATTACCTAACATTCCACCTTAAGAAAGTGTTATTTCCTTTTTTTTTTTTTTAAGAAAGTGTTATTTCAATTGATGTATGTATGGATTGTGATAAGTCGTATAAGCCCTTAATAAAACGATTTAAAAAAAGGAAAATATTATTTAAAAATAAATAAAAATTAAAAAGAAAATGTTTTTAAAAAAATAACCCTGAGATCCCCTCTAAACTTGGAAATGAACCCACTGCTGGGGGTCACCTTTCAGCCAAATTATAGATTGACTCACAAAATAAACAATATCATCCATGTGTACTATCCATTAAATAATTATATGAGGGCAAGTGATCAATATTTACTATAAAGCACAGATTAGAAGGTAAGTAGGTAGAATGGGATAGAGAAGCTAGGTTTATGGTAACAGAACAAGCAAAATGGGGATTATGTGATTCCTGACACTGAAGAATATAATATCGCTGAACAATAGACATAGGACGTATTAAATGGGAACCTAATTTTGCTGTGTAAACTTTTCACCAGAAATAAAAGCAGAAGAAGAAAGAAACTATAGAAAGGAGAATAAACGAAACCCAAAGCAAATATAATGAAGGAAATAATATAGAGTGAAAATACATTAAATAGAGAATAGAAAAAATTATGGAGAAAATCAGCAAATCCAGAAAGTGGGACTTTGAACATGTAAACAAAACTGGCAGACCACTAGCCAAGCTGACCAATAATAAAACAGAAATCTGAAATAAATAAAATAAAAAATGAAAGAGGAACCATTACCCACCTTATGGAAGTAAAAAGGACTATAAGAGAATACTTCAAACAATTCTTTGCCAGCAAATAAGATAACCTAGATGTAATGGACAAATTGCTTGAAGGCTGGAAATGACCAAAACCTGACTAAAGAAAGTGGAAAATCTGCATAGACCCATAACAAGTGTGGCAGTTGCATAATCTCCTGTCCACTTGAGCGAGGGGATGAAGTCTAGTCTGTCAATCCAGTCATAGCCAATGATGACTATGTGGGCATGGCCTTCTCCTGAGGATTCTGGGAACTCCTGTCTTCCTCTCTGGAGGCAGGACACACTCTCTCTTGGCCTTCCCCTTTCCTGCTGTTGAAACACTCAAAGAGCTGGAGGAGATGCATGGAGACCCCTACCAGCATTTAGATGCTTCCACTGCCACTGGATCCATAAGACTCTCTACTCACTGGCCTGTGATCTTCCTGCAATTCGGCATTATTGCATGTGCTTTGTGAGTCTATAGAGGAATTTATGGACTAGTATCTGGTCTTATGGGCTTGATCTGAACTGGGCTGGGATGTTTTCTCAGTATACAATTATGCTTTGTTAAAAAGCTCTAGGTCCCCAGAAGGTGACGGGAGAAAAAAACCCCAAAACTCTATGAATTTGTTTTTCTAGTCAACCCAGACTAACACAACAAGTAAAGATAGTGAATTAGTTATTAAAAAATAAAATCCTCCAAGGAGAAATACAGGTCTTGGTGTCTTCATTGGTGAATTCTATCAAATGTTTGGAGAATTAGCACTAATGCCTCACATGTCTTCAAAATAATAGGAGATAAAGGATACTTTCCAATTCCAATTCCTATTATATTACTCTGATAATAAAACCAGAGACAAGAGAAAACAACAACAACAGCCTAAACATTAGGCTAATATCCCTTTAAAATAATGCTAAATGCACATAAGTTATATAAATACACTCAGACAATAAAATCCTCCATAACAAAGTGCTAGTAAACTAAATCTAATTTTTAAATTTAGATTATTAAAAAGGATTTTTAAAAAGGATTATACCATAATCAAGTGTGATTCAATCTATAAATGCAAGGTTGGTTTAATGTATAAAAATCAACATAATACACTCTTAGTAGACTGAAGGGCAAAAAAGCACATAGATGCCTATAGAGGTGGGGAAGTGTGGAAAAAACCCAACATCCTTTCATGATAAAAACACTCAACACATTAGCACTATAAAGAATAAGCCCATAGGTTAATAGAAAAGAATTGAGGGTACAGAAACAAATCCTTACATTTATGGTTGATTGTTTATTTTTACATGAGTATCAAGTCTATTCAATGGGGGAAAGCATCTTTTCAAATTGTGCTAGGACAGCACGCAAAAGAATGAACTTGAGCCCTTACTACCTTAGTTATCTAGTGCTGCTACAACAGAAATACTACAAATAGGTGCCTGTCCCAACCTCAAACCCATTGCTGATTCCAACTCAGCCAACCTACAGCACAGACTAGAACTACTTCATGGAGTTTCCAAGGCTATAGCTCTTTGCAGAAACACACTGCCACATCTTTGTCCCACAGTGTAGCTTTCATAATCGAATATTTATTTTCTGACAATTTAGGAAGCTAGAAGTATGAAATTACCATGCTGGTTCCAGGGGAGAAGCTCTGGTGGAGTAGTGGTTATGAGTTGGGCTGCAATCCAAAAGGTCAGCAGTTCAAATCCACCAGCTACTCCATGAGAGAAAGATGGAGAATCTATTCCCGTGAACAGTTACAGTCTCGGAAACTCACGGGGCAGTTCTGCTTTGTCCCAAGGGGTCACTGTGAGTTGATGTTGACTTGATGGCAGGGAGTTAGAGAGACTAGAGGGGAAGGCTTTCTCGATTGTCTTCTGCCCCTGGGTGATGTCTACATGGCCTGCCTTCTCTCTCCTCCTAGCTCTACTTCTTTGGCTTGATTCTTTAATCTCTCTTACATCTCAAAAGGGATATGAACGAATCCTGTCTAGTTAACATAAAAAGACAGCTTATTCCCAAATGGCATTATAACCATAGGCAGAGAATTTAATATTTATAACACATAACCCTCCTTCACATCCATAGCATTCCCTCACATCATATTAAAAAGAAACTCAAAATCAGAGCATGAGGGAGGGCCTCCACATCTCTAGGGTCATAAAGTGTGATGCCAGTAACTCATCCCAGTCCTCACTTGTGCATCTCTGTGTGTGTATATTTTTGTGTTTATGTAGAAAAGGTTGAGGATAAAACAAAACTAAAAACACATTCCCATTTAGTCAATTCCAATTCAGTAACCCAATATAGGACAGAGTAGAACCGCTCCTTAAGGATTCCGAGATGGTAAATCTATACTGGAGCAGTATAGAGGAGGGGCTGGTAGTTTTGAACTGCCAACCTTATAGTTAGCAACCCAGTGCTTGGCTCACAGTGCTACCAGGGCTCCTTATAGTAAATATATCCTCTCTCTAAAAAAGCACTGCCCCTTCACCAAAATTAGTCAGAATCAATCACAGACTCAAATGTAAGAGCTACGACTATAACAAGCCTTAGAAGAAGGAAACAAACAATGTCATGACTTTGGATTAGCCAGTGATTTCTTAGGGCACCAGGCGCACAAGTGGCCAAAGGAAAAATAGATCCAAGTGGTCCCTGCCTGAACCGTGCTTCTATACCGACATCTTCATAGTGAGTCAGTTCTGATGAAGTTGAATACCTTTTTTTGGTTTGTTTGTTTGTTTTTGCATTATTATTGCCTTTTTGTTATCAGTATTTTTAGCTTATAAATTCAATCTTTGTTTTTGGAAGTTGGAAACATTACATAAAAACAGAGATATGTCTTAATACATACATAACAATATATAAATAATTAAAAATTACTCAGATAATGAAGAGTTGGACAAGTCATCATTTTGTCAAGTGCAGTAATAATTCCACTTGTAGAACGTTTTGGATCATCTGGATTATCCCTGGAAGCAGAGATCATGTTTCTAGTCAGAAATCAGGTGACAGTAGTCTGTCTGGTCCTTTTCTTTTATGCAGCTTCTAGTTCAGTTATCTCTCACTGCTTCCTAAGTCACTTCAGCTAACCCTTTCAGGGTAAAATGTTTTGACAGCTTCTCCTCTTCACTTTTTTTTCTTCTTCAGCATATCTTTTCTATTAAAAAATCCATTAAGTTCTTTCTATTCTGTCCCTTCTTCATGACCTTGAGCTGTTTCATATGAGTGATAGGAAGTTCTAGATGCGGTATGGTTGCTGTACAGATGACTTTTCCATTGATTTCTTTCATCATCTTCTGCTCAAATAAATGCGTAGAGTGTGGTCACGTAACTCAGCAATTTTTTCACATCCCTGGCATGCGTTTTCCTGTAACTTTCTCTCAGGAAGATGCAACATTCTGAAGACCCTAAAGAACATTATAATTCTTCCAGAAATCGCACAATGCTGCCATACCTCCATCTCCTGCAGTGTTTGTCTGAGCAAACATGGTCCACAGGCAATCTGATTTTAAAGTGGTCCTGGCACTTTGATCCATGGGCTGAATTACAACTGTTGTGTTGGTATAACACTTGCACATTTTGATTTAGATCATCTACATGAGAAGGATGTAGCATTGTTGAGTAGCAACAGAATCTGAAAAGGGAGGCTCTTTTCAGTGTAGTAGGCACCTACCTCTGGAATGGAACCATCTGAAGACCAGCCTTCTAATAACATTATTGTCATTCAGGCATTGGAGTGACTTTTATAGTAGACAGACAGCTTATTTTTCTCCATGTATTTGTATGTTTGGGTTTTCTTAAAGGGTAAACAAGAAAAGATCCTAATGTCAATCCAGCAGGATTTCCCCCAACCAGCTTTGAGGTTCTGTCTTTAAATGCCTTGAAATCAGATATTTATTACACCTCCTAGTAAACCCAAGTGTAGTTCTGCTCTGGCATCCTTTTTCAAAACAAGACTATTTGGTCCACATTGAAAATCTGTTATGGTAGACATTCTTCATTTCGTATTATCTTGAAGTTTTTGGCAGCTTCAACATTAGTGCTTCATGGTTCTCCAGTTTTACGGACCTTCTCCAACCAAAAACTCACTGTCATCGAGTCAATTCTAAGTCATGGTGACCCTACAGGCCGTAGAACTACCTCTGTGGATTTCCAAAAACGTAACTCTCTATATGAGTAGAGAGCTTCAATTTTCTCCCGAGAAGTGGATGGTGGTTTCAAACTGCCAACCTTCCAATTCATAACCCAACTTACAGCCCACTATATCACCAAAACTCCTAACTTATACTATAGAGCTTCAAAAAGTTCCTGGGAAAATCTTATTATGTTTCAATTCCATTTTCCACAAACTTTAAAAATCCCCCTCATATAAGCCAATTTGTACTTAACGTGGTGAAACCAGCCCTAGGTAGCATTAAAGTATTCAAGGTCATCTTGCTGTCCTTCAGGTTTTCAAAAAGGCTGTTTGCTTTCATTTGCATCATCCGTAAACTCAGAGGACTTAACAGCTTCTCCATGTCATAGATTGGTTCTTGATTCTTTTTTGTTAAAATTGTCTGTTGTGTACCAAATGTTCCTTAACCGCCTCCAAAATCCTATTTTTATCCTTAGTGATTGTCAAAACATTCAAATGAGGCAGTCTTTCCTCGTGTGCCATTTTGTAGACATTCTTTAATGATCCTTCACTTTATATCCATGTCTAGAGTCTTCCTCGCTTTCTTGTATGGATTAGAACTTATAGAGGCATGCCTTCTTTAGCTAGACATACTTTGGGAGTTATAGACAGTGGTGATGCAATAGCTAAAGTATTCAACAGCTAACAGGCTGGTGGTTTGACCCCATCAGGCGCTCCTCAAGAGAAAGCTATAGTGGTCTCCTTCATAAAGATTCAAGACTCAAATCAATCTGCCTCATAGTGACTCTATACTAGGATAGAGTAGAGCTGCCCCTGTCGATTTCTGAGTCTGCAATTCTTGGGGGGAGTTGATGTCTCTCCTCTCTCCTGCTGAGAGGCTGGTGGTGAGAATACTGCCTTGGAAATCCTATGGAGTCTTGCTGTGTCTTACCAGGGTTGCTAGGAGCCCTCATGGTGCTATAGGCTAGGCTGCAAGGTCAATGATTCAAAGCCATCAGCTGATCCAAGGGAGAAGGTGAGGCTATCTGTTCCTATAAAATGTACAGTACTGGAAACCCTTAATAGGTTCACTATGAGTCCTAATCGACTCATTGGCAGTGCTTTATAAAGTAAAATAAAGGTCTCTATGAATCAGGAAAAAAGCAATGGATTTGGGTTTGTAAGCAGTAGCGAATAGTATTTAATAAACTATGGACTGCTGGAGAATGAATAAATCCATCTTGGAAGAAGTACAGCTAAAATGCATCTTAGAAGCGGGGATGGCGGTATTTGGGACGTGCAATCGGGAGGGGCTTCCTTGGCATCAAGTCGTTTCTGACTCAGTGAACAAATGCACTGCACTGGGTAACTGTGTAAAGTATTGGAGAACAATGATGACACTTTGAGTGCACCTGACCTAAGCCATGGTATTTTCAGTCACTTCATATGCATGTGAAAGTTGGACGTTGAATAAGAAAGAATGAAAGTTGGAAGTTGAATAAGAAAGAATAAGACAGGAGAAGTGGATGCTTAGTGACAATAACGGATACAGGGGTTGAGAGGGGATGCAGGGGTCGGGGGATGTGATAGGGAGGGATAGGGAATTTCGGAAGTGGGAAATGAAGGTGGGAGGTGGGGGGAGCACTAGAACTATTTGCACAACTCGTTATAAAGGTGATTTAACCATGCTGCGGGGTGTGTGTGTGTGTGTGTGTGTGTGTGTGTGTGGTGGTGGTTGTGAGATATGTTCCAAAATTGATATGGTAATGATTGTACAATTCTCCTTGATATGATTGGATGATTGAACTATTGAGCTGTATGCTATGTAAATTATGTGCCAATAAAACTGTAAAAAAAACTAAAACAATTGGTCTGCTCTGCAGTCAGTCCCTGACCAAAACAATTTTATTGGCATGTAATTCGCATGTCATACAATTCAACAGTTGAATCATGTCAAAGACAGTTGTGCAATCATCACCACGATCAATTTTAGAACATTTTCGTCTTTCTTATACTCATGGTTACTGACTCATTTCCTCGTAGCTCCCCTGTCATACCCCACAAAAATCATTAATCCAGTTACTATCTCTATAGATTTTCCTAGCCTGAATTTCATAAACAGAAATCCATACAAAACAAAACAAAACAAAACAGATCAAAACCTCAATAGAAGAGAAAGCAGATAGGGTGCGATGTAACAATGATGAGAAATACAACTTTCCTCTAGTTCCTAAATGTTTCCTCCCCGCTCCCACTACCATGACTCGAATTTGACCTTGCAAGTCTGGCTAGACCAGAGGATGTACACTGGTACAGATAGGAACTAAAAATACAGGGAATCCAGGGTGGATGAGCCCTACAGGACCAGTGATGTGAGTGGAGAAACAGGGAAGGTAAAGGGAGAATGGGTAGGAAAGAGGGAACCGATTACAAGGATCTACATGTGACCTCCTCCTTGGGGGTCGGACAACAGAAAAGTGGGTGAAGGGAGACGTCGGACAGGGCAAGATATGACAAAATACCAATTTATAAACTATCAAGGGCTCATGAGGGAGGGGGGAGGGGGGAGGGAGGGGAAAAATGAGGACCTAATGCTGGGGGTTTAAGTGGAGAGAAAATGTTTTGAGAATGAAGTACAAATGCGCTTTACACAATTGATGTGTGTATGGATTGCGATAACAGTTGTATGAGCCCCTAATGTTTAAAAAAAAAAAAGAAGAGAAAGCAGAAACTATTAAAACCCCCTTGTCAGTGCCCCACCACTGAGGCCAGGATGGCGAGGAATTCAGCACTTCCCTCAAGAATGTCCGGCCTGCAGGGGCCCAGCCTGGAGTGGCTGAAAAAACTGTCAACCCTGACGGTGACAAAGACAGTCACCAATAAAAACTTGGAAAAGAAAATATTAAAAACTAGAACAAATTTAAAATGGGTCAGATGGGAGATCAAATGATGAGATGTTAAATTTTAACCTAGCTGCATCTGTAGTAATCCACTTTGCAATGCCTGCTGCCTGGTAGCAAGGCTCCTCCTGTACCTGGTCTATAGTCAGAGAGGATACACCAGAGGCTTCATCCATGTGTATTTCCTTCACCTTTTACCTTTTTTTTTTTTTTAAACTGAAACAGCTTTAAAATTCCTGACCTTGCTTTGGCTAATGATACTGAGTTTCTCCGTCTCTTTTTATAGATGTTAAGTCAGTGTGATTCCTATGTGCGTATTTCATCTGGCAAAGTCAAACTGTTTACACTGTGGGGAAAGGGTATTTGCAGTGATCTTGCAAAATTCTATCTTGTGATCTCCAGCTTCCTTTCTATCACTGAAGCCCTATTGTCTGACTACTGGGCCTTCCTCTTTGTTTCCAACTTTCACATTCCAATCACCAGTAGTTATCAATGCATTTTGATTGCACATTTGTTCCGTTTTATACTGAAGATGCTGATAGAATTCTTTCTTTTTTCAAATCATTTTATTGGGGCTCATGCAGCTCTTATCACAATATGTATATGCATCCATTGTGTCAAGCACATTTGTACATTTGTTGCCATCATCATTTTCAAAACATTTGCTTTCTACTTGAGCCCTTGGTAGCTGATAGAATTCTTCGGTTTCTTCATCATTGACTTTAGTGGTTGGTTGAGTAATAGTCATATTAACTGGTCTCCCTTACAGGCATATAGGTATTACTCTATCACAGACAGCGTTGTACTTTAAGACAGATCTTGAAATGTTCTTTTTGATGATGAATGTTAGACTGTTCTCTTCAATTTTTCTTTTTGTTCTTTTTTTTTTTTAAATCAATTTATTAGGGCTCATACAATTCATCACAATACATAGATCAATTGTGTAAAGCACATCTATACATTTGTTGCCCTCATCATTCCCAAAATTCACTTGCCTCTTGGGTTCCTGGAATCAGCTCATTTTCCTTTTTTCCCCTCCCCTTCTCTTCAATTTTTCTTTCCCAGTATAGTAAACCATATGATTGCTTAATTCAAAATGGCCAATACCGTAAGCTCACTAATGCCGGTATACCAATCCATATGCCTTCATTTCATGTTCGATGACTTCCCATTTTCCTAGATTCATATTCTGTACATTCCTCGTTCTGATTATCCAGCTGATTATTCTGTGCCACAACAATAAAGGAAGGTCCCCAAAGCTGTGCTCCTTCCACATCATTAGGGTTGATGCCTCTTGGAGGAAGCAGTTCTTCCCAAGCCTATTTTTGAGAGCCTTGGTGCCTTAATGGATTATGCCTTGGGCTACAACTAGCCAGCAGTTTAAAATTCCCATTTGCTCTGCAAAAGACAGATGAGGCTTTGTGCTCCTGTAAAGGGTTATAGTCTGGGAAACCTACAAGGGTAGTTGTGTCCTGTCCTATGGGGTCCCTGTGAACAGACGGCAGTAAGGTTGAGTTTGTTTGGGTTCCAGCCTGAGAGGCTCATCTTCTGGAACTATATCAGACACTCGTCCAGTGCCATTTGCTAGGTTTTGAGTGGCTAAGTTTTCAGAAGTGGTCAACTATCCTTTTTCCTAGTCTCTCTTAGTCAGGAGACTGCTGAAACATGTTGAGCGTGGGTGACCCTGCTGGCATTTGAAATACTGATGGCACACTTCCAGCATCAGAGCAACACACACGCCACCACAGTGTGACAGAGATGAGAGGTGAACCCTAGTTTGCTTCATAAACGGTAACCTGAAGCACAGTAAACGGTGAAAAACAAATTTTTGGAATTGTTACTCTAGTCTAAATCATGATACTATACTTCTCATCTTTCGAATGTTATGGATCAATCTCTAAGATACATTGTTAGTTGAAAAAGGCAGGATGTAGAAAGTGTATATATATAATATGCTTTGATTTAGATAAGAAAGATACTTTTATACATAGATTCTTTCTGTATGTAAGATTCACAGGAAACTTTGTGTGTAGGGTGGGATCCAGGAATGGGGAACAAAGAATTTGCATGGTATGCCACTTAGTACTCTGAGTTTTTTCTTTCACCATGGTATATATTCACTATTCAAACCAAAGTTTAAAAGGATAGCTATCAAGAAAATGAGAGCAAGAAATAAATAGGGTGGTTTGATTTTTTTTTTCTTTCTTTCTTTCTGGTGTTACTGCCCTGTGGTATATCTCTTAGGACCTTACTTGTACTTTAAGGTAAGAGTTAGCCTACTTGTTCTACCCACTTGCAAGTATATTGAAAGAATAAAACAGTAGATGTGAAAGCACTTTGAAAAGCTTTAAGCTCTTGGTGGCAGAAGGACATTGTTGATGCATTTGAATGTTTTGCTGATAAGTTCACCAGTTTTCTTTTAGCTTTGTTTTAAGGGCTCAGAGCATGGAGGGAAGATCAGTGTACTACTTGGTAGTTAGATGCATAAAAGGTGCCTGTGTAGACATAACATGGTTTTGATGTGGTTTTTAGAATCAAGAAATGCAGAAATTACTATGAAATTCTGGGAGTTCCACGAAATGCCAGTGATGAAGAGCTTAAGAAAGCTTATCGAAAACTCGCCCTGAAGTTTCACCCAGACAAGAACTGTGCTCCGGGAGCAACGGATGCGTTCAAAGGTAGGGTCCTGAACAACTGCTTAATTCTGCCTCTGTAGGTTTTGTGATGGCTGCTCCTACCGAGTTGTCTCCACTCTCACGTATATTGGCACAATCAGACCATAGCAGGTTTTTGCCCCTTCCTGCCTTCATTTTAATGACTTTTGGAAAAGTATTTGTTCTTTCTGCAGTGCCGAATTCAGCCATTCATTCAATGACTACGCAATTATTTATGGAAGACTTTCTATGCAACAGTTGGCAGGGTGAATAAAATTGACATGATTCCTCTGGTGGAATTTAGGCTAATGGAGGCTTGCAGGTAGGCCCTAAGCAGCAATCCCAAACTTTTCATCATGAAACTTTGTTCATGAACCTAACTGACATGTGCATATGAAAAGACTGTGTATAAAAATGAGCATAAATACAGTGCTAGGTAAAATCTTTTCCCACTGATTCTAATGATAAGTTCATAAACAGTAGTCCAAAGATATTTTGGACTCAATAGATCATAAAAATTTCCAGATGGTGGGGATAGGTTGGAGGTAAATGGGGAGCAAATAATGAGTACAGGAGCGGGAAGAATGCTCGAGAACTGACTGTGGTGATGTTTATACAACTCTTTTGCAAGACGACTCAACTGTGGAAGTGTATAATATGTGATATCTATCTCAATAAAACTGGGGGGGGGAATCCACTCATCCAGTGAAGTCATTTATTGATTCAAGCAAGCATCGTTAGTGGATGTTATAACCATCAATTGAGCGACAGATTCTTGGTGAGATAGTCACATGATCTCAAAGTCTCACTCCACAGAATTACTTATGCTGCTCCGCTTAGTGATTACAAAGGAGAAAATATTTCTTTACAATGAAAATATCTGGTTGTTACTACTTTGGCCAAATGACCCAATTTAGCATCACCAATAGTGGGACAACCTACAATCGACATGCTACAAGCAGCACCTAGGTGGTACTCCTACCAACATGCTGGACCGGAATCTAGCAAAGAAGGAACAATGGGAATGTGGAGCACCTTACAAACACTGGACTGCTCTCACCGCAGTATAATGGGGTGAAAGGTGAGAGACTGTTCTAATTTAAAATAAACTAACAAGACAAAACCAAATGCTCTACATAAACCTTGAATGAACCAGTTGATGAAACTGAATTGATGTTAATTTTCCTAGCTGTGATAATATTGTGGTCATGGAAGGAAATAATCTTTCTTCTTAGGAAGAAAGTTTTATATATGCCAAAGTTTATGGGTAATATATGCCTTACTATATTTGGCCTCCTTTTTAATGATGCAGCAAAACAAATTTATAATG
Organism: Echinops telfairi; assembly: GCF_000313985.2. NCBI lineage: Eukaryota > Metazoa > Chordata > Mammalia > Afrosoricida > Tenrecidae > Echinops > Echinops telfairi. Next base: position 96,809,616 of record NW_022111372.1, read on the forward strand.
TATAATTCTAGATGTGGCGAGAGCTCTAGTGGTGCAGTGGTTATGAGTTTGGTCAGAAACTCAAAACTAGCAGCCACTCTGAGGGAGAGAGACGGGCTTTCTATTCTGCACATAGTTACCCTTGGGGAACTCACAAAAGCAGTTCTTCCCTGTCCAATAGGGTTTGCTAGGGGTCGATATCTACTCCATAGCAGTAATTTAGTTTTTTGCTGTTGTGATTATTATCTATTTTTGTGAATGTATGTATGCTTTTATGAAAGGAAAGTGATGTGGCAAATATACTAATGAGTGCTGAATCAAATTGAAGGTTATACAGGCAATGTTTGTACTTTTTTTTTTCAACTTTAATGTAGGTTTGAAATTTTTCAAAATAAAATGTAGGAAACAATAGACCTAAGAATAAAAAAATTTTAAATCCTGTGCTGAGGGGAACAATCTGCTATTGTGAATATTGCCATTAAGAGTCTAATTCTTAATAATTTCGACAAGGAAACAGCTTGAATTCTTTTTTACACTTTCTTTTTTAAACTTCTATTGACACATAATACACATATCATACAACTCAATAGTTGAATCATATTAAAAAGAGGTGTGTATTAATCACAACGTTTTCTTCTTGCTTGTCCTCATTGTTATTAGCTCCTGATTTTCCCCAGTCCCCCTGGAACCATTAATCTAGTTACTGCCTCTCTAGATTCACCACTTTTACACTTTCATGTAAGGTATCTCACAGACTAATGATATTTCTTTGGGAAATCTGCCAGATTTTAAAGAATTTGAATGCTTAAACAAATGTTTAAGGTTATTTAAGGTTTTCTGCTTAGTTTTATCTTTTTCTTTTTTAATCATTTTATTGAGAGTTCTTATAACAATCCAGACATCCATTGTGTCAAGCACATTTGTATACGTATGTTGCCATCATTCTTTTCAAAACATTTTCTTTCTACTTGAGCCCTTGGTATTAGCTCCTCATTTTTTTCCTCCCTCCCTCCCTCACCCTCCCACCCTTGTGAAGCCTTAATAAATTGTAAATCATTATTATTTTCATATCTTACAGCATCCACTGTCTCCCTTCACCTATGTTTCTGTTGTTCATCCCCCTATGGTGTGTGTGTGGGGGGGGTTTATATGTCGATCATGCAATAGGTTCCCTCTATATCCCCAACTTCCTCCTACCCGCATGGTATCACTACTCTCATTATTGCTCCTGTCCTGGATCCCATGTGTCGAGAGCTCTTATGTGTACCAGAGTACATGCTCTGGTCTAGCCGGATTTGTAAGGTAGAATTGCAGTCATGATAGTGGAGGGGAGAAAGATATTAAAGAAGTAGAGAAATGGTGTATGTTTCATCAGTGCTATACTGCACCCTGGCTGGCTCATCCCTTCCTTGTGACCCTTCTGTGATGGGATGTCCAATTGTCTACAGATGGACCTTGGGTCTTCTGATGCCTGATACCTGATCCTGTTGACACCTCATGATCGATCATACAGGTGTGCTTCTTCCATGTGGGCTTTGTTGCCTCCCAACTAGATAGCTGCTTATTTATCTTCAGGCCTTTAAGACCCCAGACGCTATATGTTTTAATAGCTGGGCACCATCAGCGTTCTTCATCACATTTGCTTATTCTGCTTAACTTTTTCATTCCCATAAACATTGAACACAGTTTCTTAACTTGAATAATCATAAAAAAAATACTCAAAAGGGGGGAAAAAGCTCTTTCTAAGTGTTGACTGAATGAGAGGTGAGACTGCCTTATTTTTTCAGGGCTTCTATTGATTATATGCTGGCATGAAATTGGACAAAGTTTGCATGTTTGTACATAGGGAGGAAAGATAATGGTAAATATCTGTAACCCTTTCCGTCTTTGCCCTCTCATTGAAGGAGGGTTAGCTAACAGTAAGACAGAATAAGCCTGTGAGGAGGACTTTGCTTTTACCCAGCAGGAGAGTTCCTTTTTATCAGGTTACATTTTTACTGGTTATTTTATTGTTTCTTGCTGCCAGTTCAGATAACACTATGAAGTATGAACTATTTCCAAACCATAACCATTACTCTCAGTGGAAACAACATCAAAACTAACATTGGGAAACACTCTTTTATTCTGATGTGTGCTCTTGACCTTTTTAATGCTGCTCGGCGAACACTTTCTAGAAGAAACTTCATTCCCTTCTCATTGGCATGTTGCCTCCCACCACACGTCTGTCAGTGTTGTCCCTGTGGTTTTGTGGTATGCTCACTTTCAGCTTTCGATCTGTTAGTACGAAACAGCGTTATTAGAGCTGCAAGAACCTTCCAAATGAAAGAAAAATATGTATTACCGTTACTCATTTGAAATAAACTCTGGTGGTCACTTAAACTGTGGCTGGCTTTTGTGGTCTGGCATGATCGCACACTGCAGGCTAATGGAAATGCTAATTTGGCTTTTTTTGAAGGAGGCTATCCTCTGCTGTAAGCTCAACGCCGCCGCTTGATTCCAACTTATCAAAGATCTCTGTTTTAGGATAGCTTGTTCTTTGCATTCTTCTCTGTTAGCCAAATAATGCCGGTGCTTGTTCCTTATATCTGCTTTTGGAATATTTTAAGAGTGTAAGCAGACTCTAATGGACAATTCCAAAAAAGAAGAAGAAGCAGATGTAAGTACAAATTCTCACAGATGGTAGAGATCGCAGGCATAAAGAAAGGAGGCAAAGGGCTCCTCCACTGGCTGGAGGCACTTCCTCACTGTCATGAGTAAGTGGGCAGTGTGGCCAGCCTGAGCTAAGCACAGATATGTGCCCCGAAGCGCCTGCTATCAGGTGGTCTTATTTTGATGTCCTGAAGAACACATTGTTGATGAAGAGTGCTGGCCCATTTGGCCGTGTTTCCCAGCAAGCCTGGATTCGGCAATAGAGCCCTGACTTCCAGGACAACTGGAGTAGTCCAAGGGCTGTTGATTACAAGTGAACTCTCACGTCATCAGTAGTTCTCCGTTTGGTTGACTCTAGTGCTGCTTCTGGCTTATCAAACTAGAAGATGGAAAATGTCAAGGGCAAGCATGTGGGTGAACTTTCTAGGCCCAAGCACTTCCCCTTGGGCCCCTGTGAAGCTATCCAGTAGCAGTTAACTCTGGGCCCCTCATCGCTCCTGTGATCAGTGCTGGCTACAAGAAAACGTGTGTGCTCACATGCTTCTTGTTTTCATTGCAGCGATAGGAAATGCCTTTGCAGTCCTGAGCAATCCAGACAAGAGACTCCGCTATGATGAATATGGAGATGAGCAGGTGACTTTCACTGCACCTGGAGGCAGACCTTATAATTACTACAGGGACTTTGAAGCTGACATCACTCCAGAAGAACTGTTCAATGTCTTCTTTGGAGGACACTTTCCCACAGGTTAGTATCCTCAAATTATTCTTAAAATAAATAAATGCACACACGCATGCACTAACATGTCTGAACAGAGCATCAGTGGTATGGTAGAAACAGCAAAGACTTGGAACCAGTATCTGGGGTTTCCAGTTGTGCATGGTTTTGACTGAATTTCATAGTCACTCTAACCCTGTGTTTTCTCACCTCAATGTGGGGCTGAGAAAATGCCCACCTCACAAGCCTTCTGTAAAGTTGAAATATTTTTCAGTACTTTATACACAAACAGCAAAAATGCCTGTCCTTATTATTG